>NC_138349.1:4615000-4925000 GCF_046562875.1 Panthera onca
ATTTAAGAAATTACAAAAGGCTTACTCTGGTGGCTACACTCACAACTCACAACGCGCAGGAAAGGCAAGGGGTTGGGAGGAAAGAAGGCAGTGAGCTGTAGAGAGCGGTTGGAGGTGCCCAGTCTCTCGGCTATGAGGGCTGAAGCGGGCAGGTGACTGCACCGACAAGGACGGAGAGGCTGGGAGTGGACAAGTGGTAAGACCCGGCAGCCGGCGCCCCTCCCACGGGGACCCTTCTGCGTGAAGGTGGCCTTGGAAAGTCACAGAGGGCTGGACCTGGAAGACACGGTATCGGGGCGAATGGACACAGCAAGTCCGAGGAAACAACCGGCCCGAGGCTGTGTTGATGGATCAGTTTGTGGGTGTAAACTCGTAACCCAGGGACTGCAAAACTGCCAAGGGCCTTAGGAATCATCTAGGCTGCTGGCTTTTGCACATGCCCCTGGGCCTCCCCTCCCCGGGGACCTCAGACCTGGAAAGGGGCTCCAGGGAAAAGCTGAACTGGCGAGGTCTGCTTCCCGCCCCCTCATTCACACCACCCCCCTCAAAACACACCCTGCCTTTGTTCGTTTCAATAAAGGACTTCGTGAACCCAGAAAACAATGGAAAACCGCTGCAAGGTTTGAAGATGGAAACAGAGATCCAGACAGAACAGTAATGGCCCTTTCCTCCGCCACAGCTGGGTTGGGATAGTTCTAGAACAGCCGAGCGGGTGGGGAACCTGGGGCCCAGTGTTCTTGCGTTCCTTTGATAATCAGTGTGTGGGCCTGCCGGGCCCCTTCACCGCTCCGAGCTGACGGGAGGCAGGTGCACAGGGTGCTTCCTGAGAAAGGGAGAATCAAGAAACACCATGACTGAAGACCTAAGTTAGAATAGGAGCGAGAAAAGGAACACGAGAATGAGGCCGAGGGAATGGAGAAGGAGAAGGTAGGGTCGTGGGAGGCCCTTCAGCTCCCTTGTTCCAGGCTTACTTCATTTTTCTGTTTTCTCCATTTTCCGTTTCCATCCATTACTTTGCAGAAACTGAAGGGAGGGCCAAGTATAACGGCGCCGAATCAACCTTACTCCTACATTGAAACCATTAGCAAACCCCAGCAGGAGGCGGCCTGACCCACCTGAGCGAGCCCCTGATACACCTGAGCGAGCCCCACCCCCGCCTGACACACCTGAGTGAGCCCCGCCCCCGCCTGACACACCTGAGTGAGCCCCGCCCCCGCCTGACACACCTGAATGAGTCACACCCGCGCCTGACACACCTGAGGGAGTCCCACCCCCGCCTGACCCACCTGAGCAAGCCCCACCCCCGCCTGATACACCTGAGTGAGCCCCGCCCCTGCCTGCTACACCTGAGTGAGCCCCACCCTTGCCTGACACACCTGGGTGAGCCCCGCCCCCGCCTGACACACCTGAATGAGTCACACCCGCGCCTGACACACCTGAGGGAGTCCCTCCCCCACCTGACACACCTGAGCGAGCCCCACCCTCGCCTGACCCACCTGAGCAAGCCCCACCCCTGCCTGATACACCTGAGTGAGCCCTGCCCCCACCTGCTACACCTGAGAGAGCCCCACCCTTGCCTGACACACCTGGGTGAGCCCTAATCCCACATGATGCACCTGAGTGAGCCCCGCCTGACCCACCTGAGCGAGCCCCGCCCCCGCCTGACACCCTGAGTGAGCCCCAACCCCACCCCTGCCCAAGGTCCTTGAGTCTCCCCAAGACCCGGGATGCAGAGACCTTTCTCTATGGACCCAGTAAAGTCTTCATGTTAATTTAGTGTGTGGCACTGAAACTAGTAACTTTTGTTTCTAATTATGACGGTTTGCTGAGCTCTGGAACGTCCCGGCGGTGATTTAGCTGCTGTAAAAACGCAGAAGGAAACAGCCCCCCTTCGGTGGCCTGAGAGCAAATTGTGAAATCACCTTCCACGTTTACACAGGCGGTCGCCTCGTTCCAAGTATCATCCTGATGAAGAGACAGCTCCAGAACAGCCACTTGACTTCAGCCCCTCCCCGACTGACGACCCCCCCCCCCCCCCGGCCCCCGCCACGCCTAAAACGAAAGCTGTTTCAGGTGCTAAGAGGCGTCGGGCAGCAGAACGAAGGAGCTGCCCTGGGATTCGGGGGCTCCCCCCCCCTCGGTGACACGGCCCTCCACGCTCGCAGACAGGCAAACGCCCGCGCAATGGCCTCGTCCATCATCCCGGGCCTGATGATTACACCCATTACCCCAGCAATTAGGAGCAAGTCGGAGCTGGTCGCAGAGCCTGAGAAATGTAAACTTTCACGAACAAGAGAGAGGCCCAGTGGCTTCTGAAATGGAAGTTCATTCCCATAGTAGACGATAATCCCGCCTGCTGCCCACCGGGGGATGGTCAGTGGCATCTGTCTTGGACACACTAAATCGGGAGGCGGGCCAAAGAGAGGTCTCCAATGGGCCACAGACCAGGGCAGGGCCCAGGAGGGGAGCACCCAGGGAGACTGCTTCCAGGAGGGGAGCACCCAGGGAGATTGCTTCCAGCAGCGCCCCCCGGCCACTGGCCCTCTTCCAGTTTTGAAGGAAAAGGAAAAGCGGGGATCAGACAGCAAGACAAGAGACCGACAGAGAATAAGGGAAACGATTTAAGAAGTCCAATGCCGGAGGAAAGCTCAAAGCCAAGCTTACCCCCTTGGCTGTGAGCGGCTGGCGGGGGGTGGGGGGGACGGTGCGGGCCGGGGCTGTCGGGGAGGTTGAGGCCAGACGAGGAGCTGAGGAAACAGAGAAGAGTGATCCCGTTTCTCTCCTGTAGGAGCTACTGCCTCGGGAATGTCTGTTAAAGAGCTTCTCTGGAAGTCTGGAAGTCTTTATCGAACCTAAAATGGTTACGTTATCAAGAAGCTAACTAAGAAAGCTGTATCTCCTCCAAGAAATAAGAATGGAACTCAGCTTCATTTGTGTTTTCTTTTTTCCGTTAGGAATGTTTTACTGGAATATAAAATACTTATAGGGATGTGTGCAAATCACAAGAATTCAGCTCAGTAAATGCCCACAGATGAAATACCGCCTTGCCTTAGCACCCAGAACAAGACAAAGACTGTGCCAGCCCCAAAGCCCCCGTGTGACCCTTCCCAGCGTCCCCGCCACTGAAGGGTGACTGCAAACCCATAGACTGGCCTTGTGTGGTTTTGACTTTCACAAAAAACGAAGCCCACAGCATCTGTTTTTTTGTACCTGGCTCCTTCTGCTCAATGTCAGGTTTGCAAGACTCACACGTGTTGCCCAGGGCTGGTGCCATTCATCCATGCCCACTGTGAGGGGGCATTTTGTGGTCTGCTGTTGGCAGGTCTCAGAAAGTTTCTTAGCTGGCCATTACCAACATCCTGCCTTCATTTGTCTTTGGTGAATAGTATTAATTAGAGAGGGTTTTAAACTGGCACAGAAAACGGTCAGCCTGAAGTTAATGGACAAACAGATCCAAACAGTGGTGCAAAATATTACATTATGCCCACAAGTCTTCATAAACCAGCCCCCATTAAATATATTCTTCAGACGCAGAGAGAGTGAGAAGAGAGAGGGGCGTGGGCCATCGTGAGGATTCAACGAGATAAAGTCAGGGAAAGGGGGGGAAAAGCCCAGGAAGAGGGTCTAGCACACGGACACTACATCCGTCTTCACTAAATAGGTGCCTAGTTAAACACAGCCGTTCAAAACTCTGGGCTGGTCTTGTGCATCGCCTGCAGCTTTGGTGACCCATTTCTGTCGTGATGTAAGCAGTAATGCAATCAGCCCTTGAGGCTGAAGATGATGAAGACCATTGCCCGTCGTTTCACAAGAGTCATGGTCAACCAGACTGGAGAGGCAGTGAATTTCACCGCTTATTTCTTACCGCAGAGCCTCTGAGAGCCTCCTGTCCTCCTGGGCGGTGTGTGCAATAAATCTTCAGGCAGAAAATATGCTACACGGTGTTTCCCGAAGTCATCTGACCAGGGGACCCTTTTTCGAGTGCAGTGTCTTTGGGGACTCCGTGCCACATGATACACTTTGAGAAATCACGCCTGGATTCCTTTAAGCTGGACACTGAAATGAACATGGCACAATTTCTGATCTCAAGAAGGTGAGTTAATAAAATCTGGTGCCTCCCAAAAAAGACAAGAAAAGAAAAGAGAAATCGGGACTTCCTGAGTGTCGAATCTATACTAGGACTTGGGAGAGCCATCGCGTAAGTCTGCTCAGGAACCACAACAAAGCACACAGAGAAGACAAATGACAGAAATGTGATTTCTTACAGCTCTGGAGGCTAGAGGTTCAAGGTCAAGGGGTTGGTAAGGTCGGCTTCGTCCAAGGCCCCTCGGATGGGCATGTGGACAGCCTCTTTCTCCCTCTGTCCTCGCGGGGCCGTCCTTGACATGTGCCTGTGTCTTAGTCTCCTCTCCTTCTGAAGACACCTGTCATACTGGGTTGGGACCCACTTAACCTCGTTTTAACTTAAATTACCTCTTGAAAGACCTTAGCTCCAAATACAGTCACATTCTGAGAAACCAGGAGTTAGAACACCAACGTACAGTGTTTGGAAGGGATACAGTCCAGCTCGTAACAACCGTTTGACACATTTTAGCTCATGTAATTCACAATAAACACCAGAAGTTGCTATTATTTTTGCCTTGAGAAGTGAGTTTTGAGATTCCTTAGATGACTGTAATCATTGTTTTAAAAAGAGGATGCTTCTGGGTCTCAATTGTCCATGTGATGGCCAAGTGCCCCTTTGGTCACCAGAGGCTCCCCTTGGGAGGGAGAAGTCAGAAGACGCACAAGAAATACCTCGCTCTCCTGGCTGTGAGCTCCTGGCAGCCAAGGACACGCCTCCTCCCGCCGCACCCCTGTCCCAGCCAAGGACATGCCTCCTCCCCGCCGCACCCCTGTCCTAGCCAAGGACACGCCTCCTCCCGCCGCACCCCTGTCCCAGCCAAGGACACGCCTCCTCCCCGTCGCATCCCTGTCTCAGCCAAGGACATGCCTCCTCCCCACCGCACCCCTGTCCCAGCCAAGGACAAGCCCCCTCCCCGCCGCACCCCTGTCCCAGCCAAGGACATGCCTCCTCCCCACCACACCCCTGTCTCAGCCAAGGACATGCCTCCTCCCCGCCGCACCCCTGTCCCAGCCAAGGACACGCCTCCTCCCCGCCGCACCCCTGTCTCAGCCAAGGACAAGCCTCCTCCCCGCCGCACCCCTGTCCCAGCCAAGGACAAGCGTCCTCCCCGCCGCACCCCTGTCCCAGCCAAGGACAAGCGTCCTCCCCGCCGCACCCCTGTCCCAGCCAAGGACAAGCGTCCTCCCCGCCGCACCCCTGTCCCAGCCAAGGACAAGCCTCCTCCCCGCCGCATCCCTTGAGAAGGTCCATAGTACAGGTAAGCAGTAAAGAAGAAATGTAAATTCAGGTCCACAGCTCTCCAAAGCTGCTGCTGACTTGTGACGATGCATTTCCACAACAAAAGAAGATTTATGGATATCATGCAGATATGAGAAAAAAAAACAAAAACCTAAATGTTTATCACTTCGATCACGTCTCAGAAATGAACCTGGTCATTATTTGTAATGGGAATAAACATCCGCTTACAAATGGACATTGCTGTTGAAAAAAAGAGTACTTCCAGAATGTTAATGAAGTGGTCATTTTAAACATCAAGAACCGCGCTAGACGTTCTGAGTTTCTAGGTGCCCGTGTCATGGAAACGAAACGGCGGGCTCCTGGGTCCAGCCATTTCCCTGAGTCTGTTCTGAGGCGGGTGGAGCCCGTGACAGGGGGCAAACCCTGGTCCTGGAGGTTCTGGCTTCTCCTCAGTCATATTCTTACCTTCTGGCAGCGTGATTAACTTAGCACTTACTTCCGGTCTTTCCAGCTCACCATGAACCACTTCCACACCCCCCGAGAAGGCTTTAGTGGAGCATTAGCCCAACCACACAAGGCGGATGAGACAGAAGCAGCCTCCTTCCCTTAGGAACGCAAGAAGACAGGGCTCCTTTTACACACATGGGAGCCGCAGCGAAGGTGCCTGGAGCAGTGGTATCCCAGAAAGACCCCCATGTCACGTGCTCTGCCGCAGATTGCTTACATGACGCCGACCGAGTTACTCGCTCTCCGAGCTCAAATGCCCATCTGTGAAATGGGGATCATTCCTCCTGTGTGACGTTGTCACCAAGGCTAGTGAGACTGTGCGTGAAATGGAGTGTTGTCATGCCTGGCTCACGACACGTGGGAGGCACGGCTGCGGTTTTCAACGTTATTAGCATCATTATCTGTAATACATAATAATGGGAAATAAAACTTCAGTTTTTGATAAGCGTCGGAGGCAAGAGCGGCCTCGGTGGGGTGGAGACAAGAGTGAGGACTGATTTCCCGTAGGGCAGGGCTGCTGTGTGCGGCCAGGCCCCGTCCACAAGGCCACAGAAGCCTTAACCCTTAGGTGGACACTCAGCCCCCAAGGCCCAAGCAGGGACTCACAGCTCGGGCCACCCAGGCTCCCCCGAGCTCCTTCCCCACTGCTTTGTAATCAAGTAAGCTTCCAATAGTCGAGATACCTGGGGAGGGGAGGCAACTGAGCCTTGAAACAAAAATAAACACTTCGGGGAGCCAAAAAAACCTAGAGCCACAAGAAGAAACCGCATAGCTGAGGTGTTAAGAGTAAGGTCGCCGAAGTGAAACAAAGCCAGAAAAATTCCCCAAATTCTGTGATGACACACAGAAGCATAATGAACCTCCTCCGTGCTCTGGTTTCCTCATTTGTAAAATCAGGGCTGGATGAGAGAGGCACCTGTGCAGGTGGAGGGTGGGGGGGGGGGTGCAAAATTTAAGGAGGTGCTCACTCTCGGGGTCACGCGAGTGAAACTTCAGCAGCCCCCGAGAGTGAACACATCCTGAAATTTCACGCACGCCTCTGTCCCCTGACCCCGGTGTGGCGGTATCTAGGGCACAGCAGGAACCTGCAATGCTGAGCGGAGTGCCCGACATAGGGCAGGCCCTCAATCAAATGATAATTACAACTCTGTAAGTTCACACAAATACGTTCTATCATCCCGCAAATCTTTCAGTTCAACCTTTCTCCAAAGCTCACCTGGGGATGTTTCTAGCAGCAGAGAAATAGCACTCTAACAAATGGGGTCCACTCCCGTCCATATCGCAGGACATGGCTACTGCTCAGGGTGATTACTGAGATCGTCCCCTAGATGGGTACTGCTCTGTCACCACCTACCATGGGGAAGCGGCCGCGGCATGTGGCATGCTGCATTAGTGAGTCTCTTGGGTATTGTCCCCCAAGGATGGTGTGCTATTGACCACATGGGCTGCCTTATTCACCTTTTCCACATGGTGAAAGCATGAACGGGGGAGGGTCAGAGAGAGGGAGACACAGAATCGGAAACAGGCTCCAGGCTCTGAGCGGTCAGCACAGAGCCCGACGAGGGGCTCGAACTCACGGACCGCGAGATCATGACCTGAGCCGAAGTTGGACGCTTAACCTACTGAGCCACCCAGGTGCCCCTCAAACTAATACGTTTATAATAAAAAGTTAAAAGTTTCCAAACAACAAGTTATTATTATTATTTATAGCAACAGTAAATTGATCAAGACAATTAGCTCCACATCGAAATATGGATTCAAAGGTTTCAGAAGTCAGAAGACGTTCCTCCGAAAACATTTGGAACCGACTTGCGCTTAACTTCCTACAGAGCTTTTCAGATGATGACGGTTTATGTTCCCATCAATCCTACTCCAGCCGTGCTTCGTTTGGGATTTGTTTTGAAGACGATCCGTGATTCCAGGTGTGGTGCAGACAGGACGCTCGGGGTTTCCGGGGCCCCTGCCTGGGCACCGTGCTGCGGGCCAGGAGACACAGTGCGGTCCCCCGCCTCAGCACAGGCTGTCCTGTTCCCATCCGCTGGGCTCTGCAAAGCTCTGCCCAGGGCCGTGCCCTCAAGCACAAAGGTCAGGTGGAAACACGGAACTGTCCTCCTCCTAAAGCGGCACGAACGCTGCGCTCTCTGGTGTGACCTAGGACACAGGGAGTTGGCAGCAACCTCCGCGCTCAGGGCGCAGCACAGGTCCCCGGCCTGTGCACACTTGGAAGTCACCTGCCCAAAGAGCGGGCTTTTCCAGGCGAAGGGCGCGCTGGTCCGACCTGGTCACCAGGTGGCGCTGCGGCCCCAGCCATCGCGCTCCGGGTCCGCGTAGGCTCAGCGGCTGCCGGGCCCCTCTGCTCCTGGGGCGGGCGGGAGGCACCGGGAGGGGACGCAGAGGCGGCGACAGGGCGGCTGCCGCTCTGAACCCTGGGCTCCGGCAGATGGTGGAGGCGGGCCTGCTGGAGGTGGCCTGATGTTTTGCCCTTTTAAAAGAAGCGGAAAAAGCTGAAGTTTTGTTCGAATTGTTGGCAATTAATGTCCTTTACATTTTTAAATAGAAACCCCTTTTCTGAGAGGCGGGCAGGGCTCGGCACAGGGTCCCTCTGGCCGCGCAGGGGTGTGTCCTTGAAGATGCAAACGGTGGGCCTGGGGCTGCCGAGGGGCAGGAAGGGGGTTGGTAGGTCCAGTCCATCGCCCAGAGCCTGAATTTAGCAGAGGACCCAGGCATTTCTTGGTCAGGAAGGGGGTGGGTTTCCCCTGGCCTCTCCAGGCTTCGCCCACTCCTGCCGAAGAGGGACCCCCTCCCCCATGAGATGCTTCCTTGTATTCTCACTGTTGGCTACACTTGATTTTGAATGGATAAAGAAGATGTGGTTTATATACACAGTGGAATACTACTTGGCAATGAGAAAGAATGAAATCTGGCCATTTGCAGCAACGTGGATGGAACTGGAGGGTATTATGCTAAGTGAAATAAGTCAGGCAGAGAAAGACAGATACCATATGTTTTCGCTCATATGTGGATCCTGAGAAACTTCACAGAAGACACGGGGGAGGAGAAGGGAAAAAAAAAAAAAAAGGTTAGAGAGGGAGGGATCCAAACCATAAGAGACTCTTAAAAACTGAGAACAAACTGAGGGTTGATGGGGGGGGGGGGGGGGGGTGGGAGGGAGGGGAGGTGGGTGATGGGCATTGAGGAGGGCAGCTGTTGGGATGAGCCCTGGGTGTTGTATGGGAAACAATTTGACAATAAATTATATATAAATAAAATAAAATGAAATGAAATAAAATAAAATAAAATAGAAAAAAAACCTTTGTCATGGGAAAGCTTACACATATACAAAAGTGGTGATAGTGACATAATGAATCCCCAGTACCCATCCCCCAGCTCCAACAATTAACATCCATGGCCATCTGGGGTCAGCTGTGCCCCAGGACACTTCCACTGGCCCCTCTGACCCCCTACTGGCTTATACTAAATCCCAGATATCCTAGCTCCTCCTCCATAAATATTCCAGTATGATTCTCTAATAGACAAGGACTCCTTTAACACAATACCTCTGTCACAATAATAATACAATTGTCGCAGCACAAATAGCTCCTTAGGACCATCAGGTATTCAGTCTGTGCCTCCATTTTTCCAACCGCCTCATAGAAATGTTATCAGTTTATTTTTCTAAACCGGGTCCAAAAAAGACTCATCAATTATATTTGATTTTACAAACGCTTTCTGGGGGCGTCTGGGTGGCTCAGTTGGTTAAGGGTTGGACCCTTGATTTGGTCTCAGGTCATGATCTCATGACGTCAACACATTTCAGTCGCCATGTGCCGTGATCCAATACCTCGTTCTTTTTTTATCCCTTTGTAGTACGTTCCACCGTGTGAATGTAACACAGCTTATGCCATAACGTATCCTGCGAGGAAATACCCTGTTGATAGATGCTGGAGTGTTCCCAGGTTTTGGATAGAATGAACCAAGCTGCTTATCCGAGTCCTTTTGTGGCAATATGCTTTCATTTCTGTTCGGCAGATTGTGAGTTGTGGAGTTGCCGGATTGTGGGAAAGATGTGTAGTCAGCTTTACAAGGATCCATCCAGGAGTTTTGTGCATGGTTGTGCCGCTATGTTCCCACGAGCAGTGATGAGCTCTCCGCTTTCCCCCCCCCGCCCCCCCCCCCCCCGCCAGTATTTGCTGTGTTTGGACTTTTTAATTTTAGCTGTTTCGGTGGGCATGTAACGGTATTTCGGTGTGGTTTTAAATTGCATTTCCCTGGTGTGTTGGCAATGAGTTCTAGTTCTCTTAGTTTTTATTTATCTGAAAGTGTCTCCTTCACCCTTGCTTTATTTAACAGGATGTGTTCCCTGGATGTAGACGGCTAGGTGGACAGAGTTTTCTTTCAGTGGCTGTGTCCTGCCAGGTCCTGCAGAGTTTCCCTGCACCTGTGCCATCCAGCCCTTGGCTAAGGGCCCAGGGCAGCCCCGTACCCCCCAAATCCACCCGTCTCAGCCTCCCCAGACCCCAATCACTGCTCCCTCCGCAAGGTGAGATCACTCCTCTCCCCCACGCCCACACCTCCCACTACTCTCCCACATGCCCTGCAGGAACTGGGGTGGGACGCATGGGCTTCCTTCTCTCAGGGACAACAGTCTGTGCGGCCCCCTTGGCCAAGTTCCTGCAAAGAGCTGCCTTACATAGTTTGTTCGGTCTTACAACTGTTGGCAGTGGGAGGTCTGAGACCTGTTTACTCCATCATGGCTGAAGCCCGTGACCTTCCAATCCGTTCCTTAAGTATGTGGGGTCCCTCGTCCTCTTTTTTATTTCCTTGCATTACACTAAAGACGCATGTTCATTGTCGTGCAGAGTTGCTGCAGTCTGGATTTCACTACTGCATCCCATTGGTGCTGTTTAAAAGGTTCTGCTGTCCCACCTGTTTCCTGTACACTGAGCGCTCCCTCTGGGGGCCTCTGGGGGACAAATCCCATTCCAGTTTATTTTCTCCGACCATTCAGACAGAAGTCCGGGTTGCAGGCGAGGCTGTCTCTTTTTTTGTGACAAGTAGCCCCGATGATCATTGCCTGGATTTATGTTTTCATTAAGGGTGTGTTTAGTTGGGATATTCTACTATATTTTCCTCTTTTCCATGCATTTATTGTCTGTTATCTACAAAGAGAGACTTCCCATATCCAACCATGTGGTGGCGGTGAGGCACCTTTCACACAAGAGAGGCAGACAAGAGCTTACTTTCCTCCCTTTCTTTGCCGGAACGGGCTGGTCTTCCATTGTCCGAAGGTGTCCAGAGAGTTTCTTTTCTTTCTTTTTGTTAAGGAGTCATTGTGAACTTGAGGAATGTAAGTGCATCTTATGTGTTTCAATCCACTGTAGTTATTTTTTTACTGAAGATCAGTTTCCCCACTGTGGGCCTAGGGGTGGGGCCCTTGCCAGTGGTTCCTGGGTCCTTTAGACATGATCCCAGTCGTCCTTGAGGCACATCTTTGCTTTTCCGGGTGATGAAATGTCCTAGCATCATCCTGCATGGTCCCTGTCCCTCATATGGAGTCTAGCATTTGTACAGGGAACCTGGGTTCCTTTTAGTGGGAAATAGCATCAAGCAGCCACAATCTAGGTGGTAAGGAGACCCATAACATTGAGTAAGTTCAAGGTCTTTTCAGGGAATGTATCAGGAAGTATTACTCTATTCTTAAATTTTAAAATAGATGATTCAGCATGAGTTCATACTGACATATCCAATTCAAAATTTACTTAATGTAACAGGGAGTTGGACTCGTTGTTTGAGGTTTGACTGCTGACAGCTTTGCAGCCCACCCCTCGCTCCCCTCCGCCCCACCTCTGGGTGAGCTGGTGAGAAAGCCCAAGTCCCCCCACCTTCAAAGAGCCAGCCCCTGCCACCAGCCCCATCCTGACCACGATGAAAACCTAGCCAGCTCCTCTCCCTACTCTCTGAAGCAAGCTCAGAGCCGCCCTGCTCCCCACAGAGACCTCAATTATGAGGATCATCAATCTTTTCCTCTTTTAAAAAATGTTTATTTATTTATTTTGGAGGGGAGACGCAGAGAGAGAGACAGAGGGAGAGAGAGAGGATCTCAAACAGACTCCGCACTGTCAGCACAGAGCCCGAGGCTGGGCTTGATCTCACAAACCCTGAGATCTGACCTGAGCCGAAATCAAGAGTCTGGCTCCTAACCCACTGAGCCACCCAGGCAGCCCAGATCGCCAACCTTGTCATACCCTGTGATGGATGGGCATAAAGTCATCAGTCTCTAGATACAAACGAAATTCGGGGTGAGGATCCCTAGTACTTGGTGGGGTAGCCATGGAACTCTTCACTCTTGGATTTCATATTTATGTCCCTTTTTTAGGCTGAAAAAACATTCTTCCTAGTGATCTGCACAAAATGACTTACTTGCTTTATCCTATTGTCATATATAAGCTCGGAATAATGGTGTCAGTGTTACTGCCAATACAATTACTGACTAACAAGGGTTGTACCATTAAATTATTATCCAAATCACTTCCAATTATTGTTTTGTGTGTGACTGTGTTGCTGCCTGATATACGGTTAGTTTTATCTTAACATCTACTTGAAGGGCTTTCTGCTTCTTTGGCTTAATTGGTTTTATATTTGTGTAAATATTAATACGATCACAAGTCCAATCTATCAAACATGCTGGGTTCGGAGAAATCTAGCTTCTCTCTCTGTCCTCTGTCCTTCATTTTTCCATTATATGGTTTATCTTCCTATTGTTTCTTTTTCTTTTTATTATTGTTTTAATGTTTATTTTTGAGAGAGACAGAGAGAGAGGGGTAGACACAGAATCTGAAGCAGGATCCAGGCTCCAAGGTGTCGGCACAGAGCCTGACGCGGGGCTCGAACCCATCAGGACCTGAGCCGAAGTTGGAGGCTGAGCCACCCAGGTGCCCCGCTACTGTTTCTTTTTAATAAGAGGAAATAAACATGCATACCCATAAGCCCATTTCTTAGATAAGCATCACATGCTATACATAACTTTTCCACTCTGTCTTTTGTGTTTGATAATATTTGGAGGCATTCTGTGAAAGCATGTGGAACTGTTAAAACCTTTTTGTTTTAAGAGGTTAATGAAGGCCACTTAAAGGTATTAAACCAACTGATAATAGTTGATACCCGTTTTGTTATATTTAAAAAAAAAGTTTAACGTTTATTTATTTTTGAGAGAGAGAGAGACAGGGTACAAGCAGGGGAGGGGCTGAGAGAGAGGGAGACACAGGATCCGAAGCAGGCTCCAGGCTCCGAGCTGTCAGCACAGAGCCTGACATGGGGCTCAAACTCACCAGCTGTGAGATCATGACCTGAGTGTAAGTCAGACCCTCAACCGACTAAGCCCCCAGGCACCCCTAAAATAATTTTTTTTAATTAAAAAAATAATACAATGTGAAAGCAAAGAGCTGGTGGTAAGACAGGCATTCTCAAGCACGGACCTGGGTGGATAAATTGTTACAATCCTTTTTGAAAAGCAAGCAGTTAGAGGATATGAAGCAAATATTATTTGATCCAGCAACTAGATTTTGGAGGATAGAAACTAAGAACATAATCTATTACAAGGTTTCTGCTCAAGATCTTCATCACTTCATCACGGCATTATTTGTAATAATTAAATGTTAGGAAAAAACCTAAGTGTTGAAACACAGTGGAAATAGGGTTATCAGGGTGATATTCACCAAGAATGAATGAGAAAACGCTTACACGATAAGGCTAAATGAAAGCATCGGAAATAAAATGGAACGTGCATTTGTTTTCTCTGACATATTTCACTTAGCATAATACACTCTAGTTCCATCCACACTGTTGTCAATGGCAAGATTTCATTCTTTTTGATTGCCAAGTAATATTCCATTGTGTGTAGATAGATAGATAGATAGCACATCTTTACCCGTTCAAGGACACTTGTTGTGATGAGCACTGGGTATTGTATGTACATGATGAATCACTAAATTCTATTCCTGAAACCAATAGTACACTGTATGTTAACTAACTGGAATTTAAATTTTTAAAAAAGGTATGGGTACACACAGATATGTTTATTATGCAAAATAAACATTACAGAGACAAAAAAAAACGTGATTGCTTTTTTTGTTGTTCTTTATCTTAGGGTAAATTTTTCTTCCTTCTACATTTGTGTATTATCCAAATATTCTATCATGACACCATATAGTATTAGCTTCTTGATAAAAAAGAAATTTTTCGGGGTGCCTGGGTGGCTCAGTTGGCTAAGCATCCAAGTCTTGATTTCGGCTCAGGTCATGATCTCGTGGTTGGTATCCAGCCCCGTGTCGGGCTCTCACTGACAGCTCAGAGCCTGCTTGGGATTCTCTCTCTCTCCCTCTCTCTCTCTGCCCCTCTCCCTGCTCATGTGCACACTCTCTCTGCCTCTCGAAATTAAATAAACATTTTTTTAAGTTTTTCAAAATTTCTTTCATGTTTTTCGATATCATACTTTGTCCCAGTTTCTTTTTCTAAACTCAGAGAGTAGAGATCAGTGTTCGGGTTCCTCTTTTCTCCGGGTTAGTGGAGCGTAAGGATTACATTGAACTGTGGTCCCACATACGTGCTGGGGCGTAGATGGAACTGGCCTCCCTGACAAGCCAGGAAGAAAGGCCCAGGTGACCCAGTGTGGGAAGAGGTTGGGGAGTCAGGGACCGCCCAACACCATAGGCCACCTGCCCACCCACCTGCGGAATGCGGGCCAAAGAGCTGGTGAGAGGCAACCGGGGTCTTGCTCAGGGGGGCCGGGCACACCTGGCCTTGGGGGCCCTGGGGAGATAGCCCAGCTTTAGAGCCGGTGGTTGAAGCCAGGCAAGCGGCCTGGGGCTGGGTCAGTGCTTGGGTGTCGTGGCTGAAGCTGACGGCCACTGGACGTCTAGGGGTCTCCAGGGTCTCAGTGGTGTAGCTCACCTGTGAGAGGGAAGAACACGCCAGATCCATTTCAGAAGGATCCCAGCCCCACCCCTGGCCACCTGTGCTGTCCCCACCCCCACTGCAAGGCCCTCCTCTGCCCTGGAAACTAGAAAGCTGGCTGGAGGAGGGATGTGATTAAGAGACCTGGAGGGGAAGGGAAGTTAGGAAGGAAGACAGCAGTTCCGGTGATGGTTGGTACCATGACCTCTTCCTGCAGCCTTGAGGGCGCCTGTGGGCTTGGAGCACCTGACAAGGGCAGTTCCCGGGGTGCCAGGGTGAGACTCAGCCAGGACCGACCACACTTATGGGGGCGCAGCCTGCCCGGGGAGGGGCGCCTGGACCTCCCTGCCCTGTACCGCCCTCCCCCCACCTTTTCTCCTGGATGAAGTGTCAGAGATCACAGAATATACTATTTACTGGAACCCAGATGACCAAACAACACACGCATTTCAAAGGTGATAAATACCTTCTAAACATATGCCCCATATTGGAAATACACCCTCTCATCAGGTGGATGGATGTGGAACTGAAAAGGATTGTCAAATGGTCCCTTATTAGATGCCTGGGGCCATCCTCCAAGTGGATTTCAAGAATTTAATTCTTTAAAGTTGATTTATATATTTTGAAAAAGAGAGAGAGAGAGCTGAAGGGGCAGAGAGAGAGGGAGAGAGAGAACATCCCAAGCAGGCTCCATACCATCAGCGGGGAGCCCAGTGTGGGACTCGAACTCAGGAACCATGAGATCACTGCCTGAGCCGAAATCAAGAGTTGGACATTTAACAGACTGAGCCGCCCAGGTGCCCCTCCCCAAGTAAATTTCAGGCAAGTGAAGGTGGCAGGGGGGAGGCACAAGGAGAAGGGGTCCAAGGACAGGCAAGTCCCCTGGAGACACTTTCTTGGCCTGATTGATTTGACCACGGGTGTGTGAGCGCTATGAGCATCCAGCAGGGGATACCCTGACAAGCCCTCAGGCCAAAGCCTTTTCCTGCCCATCTGGGGTGCCCGTTGCTCTAACGGGGTCCCCACTCTACGCTCTATTCGAGACTCTGATGGTGTTGGAGCGGGGCTGGGGGTCCAGATGCCAGCCCTGCAGATGGGGCGTGGGATTCTCCTCACAGGAGGGACATGTGCGTTTTCAAAAAAATCTTAGGTTGTGAGCCAAGCTTCAAACCCAGCCGAAAGCCCCACCGCTGAAGTAGGCCACCAAACGGTTTAAGGGGACTGTCCTGCGGGTCTGGCACTTTGCCAACCCCCTAAGCCTTCCTGTAACTCCTGCTCTGTCTAGAGCGCTGACTCCGTGTACTGCGGAGTGTGTGTAAGATGATTTGACAGGAAGTTCAGCACCTCCCCGTTCTAATTAGGCTGCCCCAGCAAGGTCACAGAGCCGTCCCTGGTAGGAAGTAGTGTTTTCTGGGGTGGTTCAGAGATGCGCTTTCTGTGGTAGTGTAAAGGGGGAGGAAATGGAAACTAATCCCCTAAAGAAGGTTAATAGCATCCATGCATTCAAATTACCTACATCAGCCTTGTCCCAGACAATTAGGAGTTGGAGGTCCTACACATGCACGTTTCCTTCCTAGGAGCGATTCCATATTCCTGAAGGCGGTCCATCTCTGACTTACCCCTCAGGAGCAGGAAGCTTCAAAGTTCATTTGTCAATTCATTTTAAAGCAATGATGAACCCACTTCATGTTCCACAGGAGCGCCCTCCCCCCCCCCCCGCACCCCCCCCCCCCAGGCAGGTGGCTCTAGGAGGCAATCCTGTGGTTATTTTAGAAGCCCTTCTTGTTGTAAGGCACGATTGGAGAATTTGTTTTCTAAGAGGAAAATACTGGGAACCTCAGTATAAATGGAGAGCAATAGTAGTGATTAAGGAAATTATGGTTTCTAAAATCGAATGCTCTGCAGCCATCAAAAAGAAAGTAAAAGGGGAACGTGTGCTCAAGATTAATATCCACGGGATGAAGGAAGCAGAGAACACAAAATACAGAACAATGTGCATACCATGCTTTTTTAGTGTGTTTTTGAAAGAGACTAGTACCTGCATAGCTGGGAAAGGACACAAGAGATTGCTTGTAATAATCGGTTATCATTGGGGAGCTATGGGGACTTTAAAAATTTCCAAACCTTCCAGCAATGAGTCGCATATTGTGTACAACTGTGTTTGTCCTTAAAGAAAATGAGGGAAGACGGGTTTCGCGGCTGTGAGACCATGTCCCACTTCCACCCTTGTTACTCTGTCCCCTGTGTTACTCTGTCCCCGGTGAGGACCCTGAGAAAGCGCCCCAGGTGCACGGGAAGCCCGCCACCCCGCCCTCCCCCGCCCCGCGGAGCCCGCGCCCTCCCCGCTAGCTCCGCCCCCGCCCGCCCTCGCTCCTTGCCCATTGGTCTGCCTCCGCACCGCCGCGTCCAATCGCAGCGCTTAGCGCCAAATTCGAATGGTTGTTTTCATTTGAATCGGGAGAGCGCGGCGGCGGCTTTACGCGCGGAGCTGCTAACGCCGGGCGCGTCCCGGACGCAACTAGGCTGGGCCACCTGGTCGCCGGCGAGGGCGACGGCGGGGGGTGGGGGTAGTGACGACTGCGGCGGAGGTGGCCGCGGGCGGTGTCCGTCCCTGGAGCGCGGGGCGGGCTGTGGACGCCGGTGGAAGAGTCGCTGGCTTTTCCGGGTGAGGACGTAAGTTGCATCTGGAGGAGCAGGGGACTCAGGTGGCGGTGGCCGCGGCGGTGCGGGCGACTGTCCCGGGTGAGCCGCGGCCGGGGCGCCTCGGGGCTCGGGGACGGCCGGTGCGTCTGGGGGCTAGAGCTGTGGGGACTCCTCTGCTCTGCGGGAACCGGCGCCTGGAGCGCGGCCAGGGCTCCGGCGAGCGGGTGTTGGTGGGAACTCCCTGGAGCCTTGACCTTGATGAGCTTCGAGAGTTCTAGCCGCGGGTCCTTGGGGGCACTGAGTGTTGGCAGGGCGGGGGGGGGGGGGGGGGGGGGTGCTCTCCAAGGTGCAGCCCGGGGCCTGGCTGGGGCTCCCCGAGAGCTCCAGTAAGATGTGGGTCAGGGTGGCAGAAGCATGGTGATCCTATAAGCCAGCGCATTTGGTCACTTACAAGTGACTTCCTAGCTCTTTGCTTTCAGAGTAACACCCCACCTCCTCCGCGTGTTTTGTTTTTGTTTTATTCAGTGGTATGTTCCTGCATCAAGTTTGCTTCCGCAGACCTTTTGATGCCTGACCTTCCTATACCGATTACACTCAACATCTTGTTTAGAAAATGGGTCCTACAGGACGCCTTGTTACCATCAAACGGAGCGGGGCGGACGGCCCCCACTTTCCACTGAGCCTCAGCACCTGCTGGTTTGGAAGGTGAGCCCTGCATCGGGGTGGACAATTTCCTTTAAAAGACATTAATATCCTAATCACAGATTAAGAGACTGGAAGCACCCGAGAAGTAGTTCCTGCCCCCAGTTTGCTGGCGACTTTCCTACCGGTCGTCAACCTCTCATGGTTGTTTATTAGGAACTAGGATTTTGAAGACAATGTTTATATACTTTTTTTTTTTAATCAAACACATTTTAAAATTGATTTGATAAAATCTTTAAATGGAGAAAGATGTAGATTATCTTCAAATCCTGATTCACTTCATGCATTCTTTAGAAGGCCAGGATGTTCACCTGAAACCCCTCCAAACTTGGTGTTCCTTGGCTGTGGGGGGACCCTCCTGAGCAAATGAGGGAGAGCCTCCGAAGTTGGTTTGTTGGGGAAATGAAGCTGGGAGAAGTCTTGCTAGTGATTTGAGAACTTCTTTCTCTCCTGTTGCTGTCCTGTGTTGTTGTTGGTAAATAACTGTGGTCCCTGTATAACAGACACCCTCCCGTTTTCTGCCGTGTGACTCTTTTTTTTTTTTTAATTTTTTTTAAACGTTTATTTATTTTTGAGACAGAGAGAGACAGAGCATGAACAGGGGAGGGTCAGAGAGAGGGAGACACAGAATCTGAAACAGGCTCCAGGCTCTGAGCCCAACGCGGGGCTCGAACTCACGGACTGCGAGGTCATGACCTGAGCGAAAGTCGGCCGCTTAACCGACTGAGCCACCCAGGCGCCCCTGACGTGTGACTTTTTATATCAATGATAGGTCACCCTCCCTGTGGAGCCCTGTGAAGTGGGACCCACACCCCGTCCTGTCCTACCAGCCCTCTACCACGTTCTACCCCACCACGGACATTCTACGCTTTTGCTCCTCTGTGTGCTTTTAGCCAGTTTGACCTTTATGACTGGAATGTTCTCTTATCTTCCTGTGTGAGGGATTCCTTTCCACTGTCTCGATAATCATCTGAATGTTACCTAAAGAGAAGCCTTTGGTGAACACTGCTCTTGTCTTCCCTAACGCTACACAGGGCGAGGAGGCTTTGGTTGTGTCTCCCACTCCTAAGCTCTCCCAGGACAGGGACTGTCTAGTTCGTCATTATGTGCTCCGTGCCTAGTACGGGTCTGGCAAGTAAAAGGTGATCCATATAGTTGGCACTCTGTGTCTGATAGAAGCGTGGCCTGGATGTGGAATCATAAGCCACAGTGGTTCTCAGACTAGGATTATTTTGCCCTGCAGGAGACCTCTTGCAAGGCCTGGAGTCATTTTTCTATGTCACGGTGTGGGAAGCCCATGCCACTGGCATCAGTGAACAGAGGACAGGGATGCTGCTGAACAGGGTATAGTGTGCACAGATTACAGGACACGCTCTACTATAAAGAATCATTTGGCCTCAAATGGCAACAGTGCTGAGGTCAAGAACGACCGATCCATAGGGATGCTAGCCGGCGGTTCCCAGCCAAACAAATTCTCAGTTCTAACGAGATAGGCTCTGTGTGTGTGTGTGTGTCTCTTTCTGTCTCTCTCTCTTGCTGGAATATTCAGAAAATCAAATTCTCCTCTTTAGCTTAAAGTGGGTTGCTCTAGCTCCTTTTCGGAGGAAAAAGAATAAACGTTTTGGTATCAGATGTCAGTCACTCTGGTTATTATACAGAAGGGATTAAGTATCTTTTTATGCAAGATTTGACATTTCAAACCCATTCATGGGCGCCTGTCGGTTAAATGTCTACTCTTGATTTTGACTCAGGTCACGATCTCACAATTTGTGAGTTCAAGCCCTGCATCGGCTCTGCTCTGACAGTGCAGGGCCTGCTTGAGATTCTCTCTCTTCCTCTCTCTCTCTCTCTCTGGCCCTCCCTCACTCACGTGTTCTCAAAATAAATAAATACACTTTAAAAAAAAAAAAAACCCAAAACCCATTCCTAAGTGTTTGGTCATATGCCATAGGTAGAAAGAGATATTCTTAGCACCAGAATATTATATTGAGAACAGAGCAGAGAGTCTATAATTGTTCAAACTTTCAGTAACAGGGACACCAGACCCAAGGAAACTTACTAAGGACCGTTTTGATTAGTTTCTATGTGGGTTTGGAAATTCTCCCTCCTGGTGCTCCCTGTTCATGTTCCTTGTGTGGAAAGACAAGTTGAATCTAATAATGTGTATTTGTTGTTTGCATTTGTAGTTTTAATAAGACTTCTGAATCTGCCCATTAATACAGTGCAGTTTTAAAACCATGAAAAGCTCTTGAGTCCGTGGCTTTTACTGTGTGCCAGGCAAACGCCAGACGTGTATAATTCATGTACTGCTTGAACAACACCGCAAGATAGGTGCTGATGTAATTGTAAGCTTTTTGTCTGTAAAGCACGGCTGCACAGACAGGTGTTAGCAAAAAATACAGCACTCGTGATGATTAAACCTCTAAACATACATAACATTACAAATGAACACATATAAACCTTTTTTTATAGAAAAAAAGCACAGAGTATTAAAAATTGTCACCGTTCTCCAGACTGTGCTCTCTTACTTGGGTCTTATAAGCAGGTATTTCAGTAAAAGGCATTCCAGTTTTGTATTCTACTGTTTTCCCTTATAATTATTTCTAAGTACTTGAAGTTTTAAAGGTTTAGTATAGTTGGTTATATACTACTTGTCAATTGTTTGCAAAATGCATAGTTCAGGGACCTTGCCCAAGTTTTTATTCCTTTCTGTTGTTGCATTTAAGGATCAAACATATGGTCAAATGATGTTTTACTTTGAAACGTTAATGTAATTTTTTTTTAAATATGCAGGAGCTTAAAAATCTTATTTATTTATTTATTTATTTTTTTCAATTAAGGGGTATTGAATGTGACATTCGCATCCAGCTCCCTGTAGTCTCAAAACAACATTGCAAAATTGAAATCAATGGGCAGGAGGTAAGTGGGTGTTTGAAGTCTGTTTGTTTTTTTTTTTTTTAACTTTTCATTTCACTTCTTACCCATTTGTGAGTTACCTATTCCCCCCCCCTTTTTTTTCTACCTTGTAGGCAATGCTGTTTAATTTCAGTTCCACGAATCCAACACAAGTCAATGGATCTACCATTGATGGACCTGTACAACTAAAGCATGGAGATGTGATCACTGTTGTTGACCGTTCCTTCAGGTAGGTGAGAAGTCCAAACAAATCAGACTCAACGTAAATGGACCTTTTGATGCACCAGAACTAGCTTTGTAGACTTCTGTGATCTTTCTGTAATGCTGGTGAGTGTCAGAGCATCTGAGGCTGCCATGCTCACCACTGGTTCTCCATCTAAAGTCACAAGAGTCTAGAAGGGATGACGCAGGGGACTTGGGTGATCCCCTTCGAGGATCCAAATGCAGTTAACTGGGCCAAAGAGGAGCGACCAGATCCCCAAGGGGTTTTATTTTGCTGCAAGTGTTGTGAAGCCGCAAACAGTTTTCAGTTTCTCTTTCATTTGAAAGTAAAAGACGCTCATAGAGAAAGATACAAGATAAGATGCCCAGATGGGCTTATCACGAAATGAAACGAGCGCCTTTGTGATTTCCATCTGTTACGGGCTGAATTGTGTCCCTCCAAAATTCATATGTTGGAGCCTTAACCCCCAGCAACCCAGAATATGACCGTATTCGGAGATAGGGTCTTTAAAGAGGTGATTAGGTTAAAACGAGGCCCCTAGGGTGGGTCCTAATTCAATCTGACTGGTGTCCTTGTAAGAAGAGGAGATTAGGACACTGAAGAGGAAGCAGGTGTTCAGAGGGACAGCCATGTGAAGAGACGGCAGGGGTGCCCTAGAGAGCGTTGTACAGCTCGGGTGCGGTGTTCTGTCCACTTGTGTCCATTAGACTCAAATTCCTGGCTGTAGAATCATAGTAATTCACCCCCTTGATTCTTATTCAGGTAGGTTAGTTGAAATCACACATTGAGGATTTTTTTTTCTTTGTTGTTGTTGTTGTTTTTTGTTTTTTTTTTTGCGCTCTTCTGTTTTTGCTCTCTGTGTTTTGAGGCTCTCCTATGTGTGTGTTTAAATTTAGAATTATCTCCTGGTGGGTGAAGCCCTGCCATTTATCTTTCTGAGAGATCCTGTACCTTCACTGATGCTTTTTATCAGTGACTGCATTTTATCATTTTTCTCTGGTACGTTGCTTTCAGCTTTGCATAATCCTTAGGGTTTAGATGGTCTCCTGGAACCAGCTGTTGGGTACATTTTTTTTTTTAATAATTGGTTTATTTCCTCGATAGGTTGATCCTTTTATCATTATAAAATATGCTTGGTCTCTGTGAACAATTTTTATCTTAGAATCTATTTTGCCTGATGTTAGCACGACCCCTCTCTTCTGGTTGCTGCTGGCATGGTGCATCCTTCTGTGTTCGTTCTGTGGGTGCCTTGGGATATACATCGTGTCTCCTGTAAGCAGCACGTGGTGGGGTCATGGTTTTCATCCACGCTGCCAAATGGAACGCTGCCTTCCTTCCTGCCTTCGTTTGTATCAAATAGATAATCTTCTGTTTGTTCCACTGGCTGTTTCTTTCCCGTGCTGTTTCTGAATTTGCCTCCATGTTTAAAGGGCACGTTTATCGAACAGACTTCTAGCTTGGAAGTATTTGATGTGGAGTGGAGACCAGAACTTCTCCCCCAAAATGAGGTGCTGTTCAGACTGAGATTAACTGGGATAATTAAATCCCTCCGACAAAGAATGGGGAAAAGGTCTTAGGAAGAGGCACTTGACCAAGAACTCGACTACCATGAGAAGCAATTCCAGACACCCAGCTGTTTCAGATCAGACCGCCCCCTGGAGACCAAGTTCAGTATGCCCATAAAAGGTTGTTCTGTGAATTGACGCTTGAGGTCTGATGGAGCGACTTTGTATGTTGCTAAATCTCTCTACATATTAAGAAATGTGCCAGTCTTTGCCCGGGTACAGATACAGTAAGCAGGAAACTGAGGAGATCACAGCAGCCCTAAGGTCTAGGGTGGCTCTGTGGTGACCCTGCATTAAATAACATCACAAAGTGACTCAGGCCTCAGGTGCCGCAGGGCTTCCTGGGTGACCTTCCAAGTCCTCAGATGATTTCCAGGGATACAAACCAGTGGAAATCCGATCGGCCATCCTATGCACTAAGTTTTCACATAGGAGGTACTCACACGGGCTCGTCCGTGTTCAGAAATCAACCCGGGCCCCAACCTATGACGTTAGCGTTCCAAAAGAAATTTGAGGTGACCTAAGATCTCTCCTAACTACGTTTATTTCCATGAATAAGGTAATATCTTGAATGAAACCTGAAGTCTGTTCCTCGCTCCTTGGACATTAATCAGATAAGGAAGTTTTACCGTCAGTTACAGATCTTGAATCTGAATATGTGTCTGTCCTTCTGTGCACTTCAGGTACGAAAATGAAAGTCACGAGGACGGAAGGAAGTCGACTGAATTCCCAGGACAAAGACGCAAACAGGTGATGAGCAAGGGGTGGCATCCAACTTTGAGTTCTGATTCCTGTGCACGATACTATGAAATCATTAATGTGCACGTCGATGAATGGTGTCTCACAAGTGAGGATGACTGGCCAGTTGTAAGGAAGGTGTGACTGAGATCTTAAACATGATGAACTTAGACAAACTTGAGTTTGTTTGTTTGTTTATATTTCTTTATTGAGAGAGAGTGTGCGAGCAGGGGAGACGGGCAGAGGGAGGGAGGGAGAATCTTAAGCAGCCTCCATGCTCTGTGTTAGCCCCACACGGGGCTGGGATCCCACGGTCCTGGGATTATGACCTGAACCCAAATCAAGAGTCGGACACTCAACCAACTGACAGACCCAGGAGCCCCATAAATTGAAATAATTTCATTTTTTTTTAACATTTATTTATTTTTGAGAGACAGAGAGTATGAGCAGGGGAGAAGGAGAGAGAGAGAGGGAGACACAGAATCCGAAGCAGGCTCCAGGCTCCGAGCTGTCAGCACAGAGCCCGACGCGGGGCTCGAACTCACGAACTGTGGGATCATGACCTGAGCCGAAGTCGGAGGCTTAATCGACTGAGCACCTGAGATACCCCATAAATTGAAATAATTGAAAACTGTACTTCTTTTATTCACAAAGAGTGGACTAGGTCAGTCTAACATTTTGGCCCAAAAGGCCCCTTTAGCATCTCACGATCTGATCTTGCAGACCTTTGGTTAGGACAGCCCATTGCAAGGAATTAAAATCTGGGGATTACATTATCTAGTGGCTCTTGTTGTCTCCCCGTCACTGCTCTTCTCCATCTTTATGTACCTGAAATCATCACATCGGAGCTCTGGGTACCAAAGGGGTCCTGCACGGTGTCACGTGACAGACGTATTGGCGTATCAGAACGCTTGGCTTATCTCCATCCTTGGAGCTTTAGTAGGACGTGTCCCGTGAACTTCTCTTCTTTATGAAGCTACCCAAGCTGGTCTCCTGTGAGCGGGTTGCGATTCTCTGGTTTACAAGTCAGTACCCGTGCCCAAAATGAGCAGGAAGCCACTCTACCGAAGATCGAGGTGCTGCTTCCCCCCTAGAGCAGTGACCTTAATGTTGACCTTGCCACTCATCAGCTTTGGGGGAAAACTAGCTTTTGAGGTTTTCCACCTACTTGGTTGGTGGGTGTAAGGGAACCAACCAAAACGCTGAACTTTGGGTTAGATAAGTGGTCTCGGATTTTGGCTCAGGTCATGATCTCACAGCTCGTGGATTCGAGCCCCCATCGGGCTCTGCGCTGACAGCGTGGAGCCTGCTTGGGATTGTCTCTCTCCTCCTATCTCTGCCCCTCTCCCACTCTCTCTCTGTCTTTCTCAAATAAATAAACTTTTTAAAACATTGATAAGAGGTCTCAGAGGTCTATGAACTGTTCATTGTTGGGATTGTGCTAAAGCCAGTACTGAAACTAAATACTGAGAACATGTGATAGCAGTTGGGCAGTGACTTTTGTGCTGTGGAATATAATGGTACAAAAATGGGCTTGTATTTTGTACATAACTTTTAAGTTTTAATTTATTTTTCCTGTTTAGTCATAAGACTGTTGGCCAACTTCATATGGGAAATTAGAAACTGATCCCTCACAAATTTGAGAAGCAATTTTGAGAAGCAGCGGGTTAGATACCAAGAAATCTGAAACAGATTGAAGGGAAAAGTTAAATTATTTGCCCTTGGATATATTTTGTGATTTCTTTTTCCCTCTGTAGTAACTCAGATGAGATACTTTTCCTCCTTTGAAGCAACACTGAACTTTTACATCTTGCATAATTGTTATTCTTTGGTTGTTCCTTGCCCCTTAAAAATTTTTCTGACAGATTGTGAGGGCAGCAGTTGGGGGGACGGGGGAGGGAGGAACCCGGATCCGATTGTCGTGCTCTGAGGGTGAGTGCCTGTGGTGTGCTGGTTTCACCTTGGCCTCACCATCCCGGCTCTCGGGTGCACCTGCCAGCCAAAGCACACGTGCCCAGTGGGGCCCCAGCAGGTCCTGTACCCTATTTCTGACAAAGCTGAGTACTAAGTCAATAATTCTGTGCCCTTGGTAGGTTCACAGACGCTGCATGCAGATGATGTCTAATTGTAGCTCTGGCTCTCTCGTGGGGGGATGAGAGAGAAGTTTGAGGAACTTCCCAAAACTCAACTGAGGTTCAGTTTATTTATCTTGTTAATGTTTTTTTAATGATTATTTTTTAGAGATAGAGAGAGTGTGAACAAGGGAGGGGCAGAGAGAGAGAGGGAGACTCAGAATCTGAAGCACGCTCCAGGCTCTGAGCTGTCAGCACAGAGCCCGACGCGGACCTCGAACTCACAAACCTGGAGATTATGACCCGAGCCAAAGTCGGACGCTCCACCGACTGAGCCCCCTGGGTGCTTCAACTGACGTCCAGTTTAAACAATTCTGAGCTTCAAGTTTGTTTCTTATACTATCATTATATATTTTTAAAATCAGCTAAGAAATACTTGTATTACGAGCACTTGCCCCTGAGCGTCTTGGGTGAAAGTCTCTAAAATTCATATAAGGACAGTTTGGTAGGGAAGAGCCTCCCTAGCAAGAATATTTTAATAAATATGACTGCCCATGTTTGAAAAGACACCTAAATCACTGTTTTTTATTTTGCCAATTCACAGGAATCTCTGCATCGAGTCTCAAGATCTAGCCTCTCTTCCGACCCTGGTTAGTAGTTTTGTGGTTTTCTCCTGGGATCCTTCAAGGTCAGCTCTCCACGTAGCGTTACGGCGAGGAAGGGACAGCAAGAACGCCTGTGTTCTGCATTCAGCTTCACAAAAGTTAGGAGGTTGTGTTACTTCCCATGGCACACACGCAGACATCTGAGTTCACTTTTTCCTCAAGTGACTTAGAGGGCACCGTGCTCACTGGAGCATCCAGGTATAAGCAGTCTCGTTCAGTTACCGGTTTAATTGAGTAGATTAACAGCATTCCATGCCTCACATGGGTTATAGGAGGCTGACGTGACCTATTTGTTTGCCTCATAACACCAGCATCAGAATACTTCTGTTACACGTTTTGGGCATTAAATAATTTGCAGGCTAAGTGAAAAGCTAGACTAGAAGACAATTTGAATACTATAGGTGTTCATCACTGAGGAAAGACTGAACTTTCTGTTTCTTATTTCATAACTCATCGCCCAGACGGGAAGCTTCAAGATTCCGATGCCCATTCAAGAGCCTCTGAAGACAGTGTTTCAGGAAAGCCTCTGAAGAATGTCCAAGCAGTGGGCACGGTCTCTGGTGGCTGTGAGGACCGGGTTGCAAGCAGAACGCCTAATGTCGTTCGTCCCTCGGAACTTGCTGGAGGTAACTCCAGAAATACCACGGATCCTACAGGCAGGGATTCTAAGGAAGATTTCAGCATAACGTTAGCGAGCTGTAAAGGAGACCTGAAGCCTTTACCCTCTACGCGGGGTCTGGAGAATGGTGCAAACAATGAATCTCCCTTTAAGAAGCTTTACGAGTCAATGAAGGAAGAGCTTGATGCGAAATCAGAAAAAGGAGATGTGCTACAGAGCGGTAAAAAATCCGGAACGCGGAGCCATCGCCCACCAGAGAAGGAATGTTCTGGTGGTTTACAAGGCAGGACACAAGTCCCAGGGTCACTTAAATCCAGACCTAGGTCAGGTCGGAGCACCCAAATGAAGGCAGATCCTGCTTTGGGAGAACAAGGTATTAGCCAGACCGAGGACAGGAGACAAGGTGAGGAGGCTGTGGAGACTCCCAAGGAGACCAGGAGTCCCATCGTCCCTCCTGAGATGACAGCAACCAAGACCCTGGCACAACGTTCCCCGCAGACCTCGCGGAAACGTCAGCATGAAGACATGATGGTCGCCGGCGGAAGTGTGTCTGTGAATTTGGATCAAAAGGAAGGCTTCAGGACAGATAACAAGACGTTTACTCCTAGGAAGTCCTTAACCAGAAACCAAACACCCGCTAAAGTCGAAAACGCTGATAATTTTGGAGATACACCAGAAAACCTCTTTTCCAAAAGGAGGAGGAGTATTCCTACCAGTGTGGACATTCTTACGCCAGAACCAGAAACTCAGAATCACGCGATTTTAGCTCCGTTGCCCGTTCAAGTTGAAAGGAAGATTCCAAACAGTTCTGTCCACCAGCCTGAGAAAGCGGGCGCCGCCGTGGGGCGCATGCACTCTGCATTACCTGGTCGTAGTTCAGTTGATACAAGCAACTTTGGGGACTCCATCAGTAAGTTTACTTAACTGTGCATTTATCGCCACCCCCCCCCCGCCACCAAGCTCATACCTTGTATCTAGATAGGAACCGATGAGCCCTCCCTTCCGTCGGTGGTGATTTCACCACGGCAGGGAGTCTATGTGCACAAAGCCAGATGCACCGTCTGCTCTCATAGACTCGTCCTGAAGACGCGCACGACTAATCCGGGGCTCCGGAGGGAGGGCGGGTTGTCAGGGACGAACACAGCCGGGGACCTACAGGGGTCCAAAAATGTGTTGGATTCTCCCATTCCACCCACAAGAAGATAGAAAGAATAAGCCTAGTAATAAGCATAATGGCTTTCCAGAAACTTTTGAGTTCCGAACTATAAGCACTCGTATCCTGTGAGTTTGCTCCTATAAACTAAGTCCAGGGAAGTCCCTTGGGAATGTTTAAATACAGGGAGGGTGTCTCTCAGATACTTATACTCTGTTTTCCGCGTCTCCTAATAGTAGTTTGTTGTTGTTGTTGTTGTTGTTGTTGTTTGTTGTTGTTGCTGCTGCTGCTGTTTTATAAACCACTGGACTATCCCCACGGGTTTCTGTATCAGGAGCTGTTGTAGGTGTTTTAAAGACATGGGCACTTTTGATCCTCTATGCAGGTAGCAGGTGGGCCCCTGGGACAGGTATCCCTGTTAACTTCCCTTTTGTAAAACGGGAAACTGTGGCCTCCTGTCACCCAGCGAGCGGCAGGGCTATGACCCCCGAGTGGGCTCAGTAGCTTCTGGGTTTTCTCCCATACTTTTCGGAGGTGGGGGTGGTTCTGTGGGTGTTCTGAAGTAGCAGGCTTACCGTCCGGGCTCTGTTTTGCAGACGGTCCCTCATGCGAGGTGCACCCCTCTCTGCAATTAGACCAGCACGCATCCATCACTGTGTCCCTATGAGTCTCAGAAAGGGGGCATCACTCAGACAAGGGATTCTTGTTGAGTGCCGGTTCATGGGGATGTGCGGTGGGGTTGGGACTCGTGAATCGCCTGTTCGAATCACCTGGAGAAGTTTTCAAGTTCACGACTTCTCACTAGGTAGGCCTGGGCGAGGTCCGAGCTCATAGGTGTCTTTGGAAAAAGCCCTATCCGGTCACCGTGGAAGCATCTGTCTGTCATTCCCCTGCTCCAAAGTGAAAGCTGCCCCATCCACACCGATCCCTTTATCAAGCTCTGTCCACGTGGGCATTTTCAACCTTTCCTAGGAGATCTTTGTACTGTCCGGTTGGGATGTGACGCTTTGTGGGTTTGTCCCTGGGTCTTTTCCTGAGCTCCAGTTCCGTGAGCGTTACAAAAGGATGAGACGCTGTGGTGTTAGTTTTCAAGGGGGCTTTTCCATTGGTTTGTCTTTAACGGCAACTTGAAACACGTCTTAGGTGTCCGTACATCTTCCATTCCTTCTCCACGTTTGTATTCGTTATTTCAGATAAGACTGAGGGAACACCCCTGAAAAGAAGGCGGGTCTCCTTCGGTGGTTGTCTGAAGCCGGAGTTATTTGATGAAAACTTACCTCCTAATACACCTCTCAAGAGAGGAGAAACACCCAGAAGGTCACTTGTAAGCCACACTCCACCTGTCCTGAAGAAAATCATCAAGGTAGGGTCAACGGTCAGTATTCTCACTCCCGCCTAGGACACATCCTTTCCAAACGCCCCACGCCAGCACAATGGCAACGGAGACCTTTTTCTTTCTAAAAACATAGTAAAGACAAAAAAGTGTAAAGGACGGCTCACTCACTGAGGGGTGGAAAATGGACCCCTGGGCTTGGAACCCCGATTCTCACGTGGCTGAGCACAGCGGAGGCCTGTGAAGGCCTCTTCGGGCAGAGGCCTCCTGCCAGCCTTGCTTCCAGAAGACCACTCAGGCTGGGGGAGGGGGCGGGTTTGGTAAAAACTACCAATCAGAGGGGCGCCTGGGTGGCTCAGTGGGTTGAGCATCTGACTTTGGCTCAGGTCATGATCTCATGCTTCATGAGTTGGAGCCCCACGTCAGACTCTGTGCTGACAGCTCAGAGCCTGGAGCCTGCTTCAGATTCTGTGTCTCCCTCTCCCTGTCCCTCCCCTGCTCACGACGTGTCTCTCCCTCAAAAATAAATAGATAACCATTAAAAAACAAACAAACAAACAAACTACCGATTAGAAAGAATCTGGAGACATCATGACACAAACCGTAAGGTGGTTTGTTTGTTTGTTTTCTTTTAGAATTATAAGGTGAAAAGGAAACCCTTGAATGGCAACACGCCCATGATTTCCACCATCAGCTATTTAGAACTTTGTAATCACCTACCCTAGGCTGTGTTGTCCTCCTGAGTTTAGGTCTTTAAAAGGTATGGCCACCCAGCTCACCCCCCTCAGAGGGCCTGGGCAATCTTTCATTTCTTTTCCTACCAAAAGGAGTATAAGGTATGTGTGGCTCCCTTTCCATTTTCTATTGGCTCCCAGAAATGAGCGGCCCTCCTTCCACGTAGACCAAAGGGGATTAGATGCCCACAGGTGGTGTTTTTTCCAATTCAGATCAGAGCATGCTCACTCCTCACTTAAGACTGGTTTGCTGTCCCCCCACCCCCCTCCTTCCTTTTTCTCTTACATGAGGGGCACAGACTCCCATCTCTGCCTTCCACTTGACAGACAGCGCTTGAAACGTTTTGGTGCTTCCAGATTGAAACAGCTAAAATTCTTTAACTGGGCAGGGTTTTCACATCCACTACAGAGACTCTGTGTTGGCGGTAAGGTATCTTATGAACATTTAAATCTCGTCAGGACCGTCCTCAACCATCGGGAAAAGAAGATTCTTCCGGACTCCATTTGGAAGTGACCGCACAACCGCAGTTCGCGGGATCTCCAGCTCGAGATCCGACCAGGACTTCTCCAGGTGCCCGTGACCCACGTCGCAGGTCACCCAAGGCGTCCTCGGTCTCTGGCGGCAGCAAATCTCATCACACGGATGTTCCGAAGAGGGGAGGCAGGAAGAGCGGTGGCTTGCTTTCAAAGAGAACCTCCATCGACCGGAGCCAGCATGACATCTTGCAGAGGATTTACTCCAAAAGAAGGAGCGGAGCTTCTGAAGCCAATTTAGTCGGTTAGTGTCATGTTCGCGGATGTCTTACGGTCGGTTTTCTCACTTACGGGGCTTCGGAAACCTTTCAACACGTTTTCCTTCTGACAGTGGCAAAGTCGTGGGCGGACGTAGTGAAACTCGGGGCCAAACAGACCCAGGCTAAAGCGGTCAAACACGGCCCCCAGCGACAGCTGAGCAAAAGGCCAAGAAAAGCAAACACTCCGAAGGTATGAACAGCTCCTTGGCCACGTGCTATGATGTAAGGTCGCGTTGGGTGGGGAGGTACGCGCTGACGTTTTCTTCATCTTGTTACATTTTTTTTTTTTTTTCCAGAAGCCTGTTAGCGGTGTTCACAGTGAGTTTAGTACAGGCCATGCCAACTCTCCTTGTACCATAATAATAGGGAAAGCTCACCTTGAAAAAGTAAATGTGCCTGCCCGGCCCTACAGAATGCTCAACAACTTTGTCATCAACAAGAAGGTGGACTTCAATGAAGATCTGTCAGGTAAAAGCACAACCTCGAGGCTTAGAAACCGTAGCCCTTTGATCCCCCTACACGTGAGAACGTGGACGGATGCCGTAGATGTGTATGGTGGGGAGCAGACGGGAGGATCAACGATCTAGTCAGCTCCTGGGGTTCTGGTGGTTCAAGGAAGAACTTGCTGGGTTGGACGAGAGCCGGACCTCGACCGTATCGGGGGTCGTGAGTCCCGCACGAGGCAGGTATGAGCGGTAAATGCACAGCTTTGCCTCGGATGGCAGCATCCGTGTAGAGTCCTGGAGTCCGCTTCATGGTGAAGAGAGCAGGCTCGCTCTTATAATCGCCCCTCCCCTGCATTTATACTAATCGACCGCCCCGAGGTTGAACAATATTTTACTGCTTCAAGAGTTCCTTCCTTTCCATGACGCTTAACTGTTTCTAGAAATGAAAGCCTGTGAAGAGGCCTTCCCTTAAGCATGAAAAGTTGAACCAGTGTTTCCATTCTCAGTGACGGTGGGATGTGACTTCCTTATGGTTGTCCTAGATTAGCACCAAGACAGGAACCTAGGGCTGGGATTTCACGCTCCATGGTTTGACCGGTGCTTTCTGCCTTCAACACTTTTGGAGGGAGGGGAGACTTGATTCCACCTCCCATTAGATGGGGTCTTTTTTTTTTCTTTTCCTGGCGTAGTTTTTTAAATGTTTTTGTTTGAATGTTTATTTATTTTTGAGAGAGACAGAGACAGAATGCGAGTGGGTTGGGGTAGAGAGAGAGGGAGATACAGAATCTGAAGCAGACTCCAGGTTCCGAGCTGTCAGCACAGAGCCCAACGTGGGGCTTGAACTCACGAGCTGCGAGATCATGACCTGAGCTGAAGTGAGATCGGATGCTCAACCGACTGAGCCACCCAGGCACCCCTATTTCCTGGTGTATTTTAAGATGGAATAGTTCTACTCCTCTGTATAACCCAAATAAAGTCCCCTCTGAGTACTGTCACAATAGGATCACTACACATAGTTTTTTGGGGCACCTGGGGGGCTGTCAGTTAAGCGTCTGACTTTGGCTCGGGTCATGATCTCACGGTTCATGAGTTCGAGCCCCACGTCAGGCTCTGCGCTAACGGCTCAGAGCCTGGAGCCTGCTTCGGATTCTGTGTCTTCCTCTCTCTGCACTTCCCCTGCTTGTGCTCTGTCTCTCAAAAACATGTAAACATTAAAAAAAATACATTTAGCTTAAAAAAAAAAAAATACCTGTAAAATCGCAGAACAATTGTAGCCCATTTTGATAGCAAACTCAATGAGAAAAAAGTTTCGAGTATGTACCACCCAATATGCAATCATACGTACATACGTGTACATTATGTAAATTATGTTCATGTGTGAGGGTTCTAATGTCCTTATGTTACAAAGCATTAAAAACCAATCCTCAGGGGCTCCTGGATGGCTCAGTCGGTTGAGTGTCCGACTTCAGCTCAGGTCACGATCTCGTGGTTCGTGGGTTCGAGCCCCGTGTCGGGCTCTGTGCTCACAGCTCAGAGCCTGGAGCCTACTTTGGATTCTGTGTCTCCCTCTCTCTCTGCCCCTCCCCACCTTGTGCCATTTCTCTGTCTCTCTCAATAATAAACATTAAAACAGGGGCTCCCAGGTGGCTCAGTCGGTAGAGCGTCCAACTTTGGCTCAGGTCACGATCTCGCAGTTCGTGAGTTCGAGCCCCACGTCGGTCTCTGGTGCTGACAGCTCAGAGCCTGGAGCCGGCTTTGGATTCTGTGTCCCCCTCTCTCTCCGCCCCACCCCTGCTTGTGCTCTGTCTCTCTCTGTCTTTCAAAAATAAATAAACATTAAAAAAAATTTTAAAAAAAACACCGATCTTCAAAAATATTTTTAAGATAAAATTAGTAGAAATTTATTTTTATTTTTTTATTTTTTTTTTTTTTGTGACATTGGGAAGTGATTTCTGCCCAGTGATCCAAGCATCTGACATTCTGATAATCTAGAAACCCTTTAAAGTCTTGTATTCTAAATTTCCTTCATTTCAACATTGTTTGCCTTGGTTCTTTGTTTTTCAGATGCTTATGTTTAATTTTTTTTTTTTTTTTTTTTTCAACGTTTATTTATTTTTGGGACAGAGAGAGACAGAGCATGAACGGGGGAGGGACAGAGAGAGAGGGAGACACAGAATCGGAAACAGGCTCCAGGCTCCGAGCCATCAGCCCAGAGCCTGACGCGGGGCTCGAACTCACGGACCGTGAGATCGTGACCTGGCTGAAGTCGGACGCTTAACCGACTGCGCCACCCAGGCACCCCAAAATTAGTAGAAATTTAAATGCTCAGTACTCAGACAGTGGATTTTCCCAACCTCCCCTCCAGACCCCTTCCTAGAGAGTGCAACAATTTCCACCCCTTGGTGTGAGTAAGTTTCATGACAAAACAGCAGTCTGTACTGAAGCCTGGATCCTGGCTCTTTAAGGGGGGCCTGAGTAGCGGCAGGAGGAGGAGACTTTTAAGTGAAATGGCTGGTTCGAGGGCCTCCGGAACAGTCTTCTCAAAGACAGTTTGCAATCAGATGCCAGACCAAGAGAGCATTTTGATCCATTGCTGGCAGGATGAGAGTAAGACGAAAGCGGGATGACGTGAGTGTTCTGGAAAGATCAATCTTCCCTTCAAAGAACTGAATTGTGCTTTTCTTTGAGATGATGTTAATACTACTTTCTGGCGTTAAAAGGAAAACATGGTGATGTCGCCATTTGACAGTACTATCGATGGGCAGTCTTTTTTTTTTTAATTGGGAAGGTTTTATTTGGACATAAGCCCCGGTCTGCCTCAGCTAGGGCTTTTCAAGGCAGCATGAGCGCACCGGGTTTCTGGATGTCTGGCTGGGGGCGCCCGGGGTGGCCTCTGTCTCCCGGCTGGTGGTCAGAATTGGGGCAACGTTGCAAGACTGAGATGTCCCCTTCCCGTATGTGATTTTCTCACCAAGAGGAAAAGCAAAGAAGACGAGATGCCATCGCAACTTCTCATTGCGCTTCTTCACAAATGAGTTTGTTATTTTAAAAAAAATCTTTATTTATGTTTGACCGAGAGAGAGCGTGCGAGCAGGGGAGGGGCAGAAAGAAACGGGGGCAGAGGATCCGAAGCAGGTTCTGCGTGGACGGTAGAGATCCCAGTGCGGGGCTCGAACTCAGAACTCACGAACCGCGAGATCACAACTTGCGTGGCAGTCAGGCGCTTAATCAACTCAGCCACCCAGGCGCCCCAAAATGAGTTCATCATTAATACATGACTGTCTCCAATGAACTCTGGGGAGTGATTCACTGTTCCTTCTCTGCCACTTCCTCTGGGGTCTGTGCAGACTGGCATGGTTGCTGGCATGTATGAGCGATGTGTTCATTGCTTTTCCCATATTTTCGTATACCAGGGTTAACTGAAATGTTCCAGACTCCAGCAGCGAAAGTGAAGCCACAAACAATGAGCCTGCGTCCCAGCGCTTTCTCAGATTCAGAGGACGTTGTCAGAAAAGAGTTTCAAGTACCTGATTCGGGAGAAAAACCTCTGCTATGCATGTCAGAAACTTTTGGTTGGTTTACTTTTGTTTTTTCCTAGCACTTTAATATTTTCAGTAGGAATTGTAGGTGGTATTTTTTTTTTTTTTTTTACAAGAGATACACTATTATTTGTCTATGACGGATACTCCTGAAAAAGTACCATTTCCAGGCTCTCTGTTTTGTTGTTTTTAGGGGAACTTCCTATTCGCAGTTGAACTAACATTGGCATTCAGCGAGTTGCGTAAAAAAGAGTACTTCTTTAATAATTGTAAACTGCCTGTGCACATTTCTGCTTTCTTTATTTAAAGGGGTTGACCAGCAGAGAAGTAGAGTGATCTCTCATCGTAGTTACATAAATTATTGCAACTCAAAATTGCTATAAATAACCCAAAAGAAAGAGAATGTGTATATTTAGTGCTGCGAATCTTCTAGAAGGCCTGTGCCCCAGTGTGAGCCCAAGATGGGATGCTCTTGCACTGAGTACTGGTTACCCAGGGCCTGGCATGAAGGGAACAGCTTTACTATATGAACAGTGCATCCTGTGCTGAAAAGTAGATGTTTCCTGTGCAGTTAGGACCCCACACGTCCTGACGATAAGCCCTGTTATTGTATTAGTGGTTCCCCAGGAGAAATGGCTGTTTGCTTCTCACGTTTGAAGGAAAGAATGTCTGCATTCAGGTGACTGAGACACGGTGCGGTAACCTTCGGGATCCTCTTCTTAAGGAATTTTTTTTCTTTTATCTGATCTCTGTGGATCCTAATCACCTCCTAAGTGTGAACCCGCCGTATATCACCAGGTAACGATATTCTTAGGTGCGTGTGGCTCACGTGCAATACAGATTTATGGCCATGTAAGTAGCCTCATATGCTTAGCCCAGGTGGACAGGAGGCTGAACTATTGGGTTTTACACAATATCTCATAAGGAAAAAATACCAGATTGGCACAACATACTGAACAGAGTAGATTTCTCACGCGTGTTTTTATTTCCTGTAGGAGAGAATGTATTCCCCGTGACTCAGGATGGACCGCAAGAGCCGTCTGATAAAAGCCTTGCGAGCCCTGTCCTCAGACGTCAGAGTATCAGAGTAAATGTGAACATTGAGAAAACTCCGGGATCGGGGGCTCCGAAGGCCACGTCAAGTGCCAACAGGCTTCGAAGGTCCGTGGGGCCCAGAAGTATACAGATGCCAGGAGCAGGGCGCAAGGACGAAGAAGCCAAGATGGACGCTGTGGAGAATGCTCCGGGACGACTTCTGAGGAAGACCCCGCAACGAGAACAGAAACTGGAGGGAGCAGCGAAGGAACAGCAGAGCTATTTTGAAGCGAGTGAGAACGATACTGAACCAAAGGAAAATTCTGAAGAGGTGGTCGCAGTGAGGAGATCGAGAAGATATTCAGAGCAAAACCAGGAACCAGCTGCAGACCTGACCCCCCTCAAAACAGAACCCAAGGAAGACCTGGGAGGCATCCAAGGTCTCCTCCGCACGCCCATTTGTGCGCTGGAACCAAAGGAGGCTGAGAATAAAACCGCAGAAAAGCGCCAGAAATCTTCAAAGTTGGAACTAGCTGGCACGCCAGCCGCAATGAGCGTACAGCTTGAGACCCCTCCCCAGAAAGTGGACCTGGAGGAAGGGCCCCTGGCTCTCGGGAAGCCCATCCAGATGCCGGGAGGAAGCACACACTCACACGGAGAACCTGCAGGTGGTGATAAAAACAGCGGATTGTTTAATAGAACTCCAGAGCAGAAGCTGAGCCCTGCAGAAAAAGTACCTGGAAGCAAGAGGAGGCCAAGAACACCCAAGAAAAAGAATCATTCTCTAGAAGACCTGGCTGGACTCAGAGAGCTCTTTCAAACCCCAAGCCACACAGATAAACCAATGACTGGTGACCAAACCACCAAAGCACCCTGCCAATCTCCACTACCAGGACCAGGCAACACGCCAGCGAGTCAAAAGAGGCGGCTCGAGACCCCTCCCCAGAAAGTGGGCCTGGAGGAAGAGCCCTCTGCTCTCAGGAAGCCCACCCAGATGCCAGGGGAAAGCACAAACTCACACAGAGAACCTGGAGGTGATGATGAAGACATCAACTTGTTTAACAAAACTCCAGGGCAGAAACCAAATCCTGCAGTAACTAAAAGCAAGAGGCGGCCAAGAACACCCAAGAAAAAGGCCCATTCTCTAGAAGACCTGGCTGGACTCAGAGAGCTCTTTCAAACCCCAAGCCACACAGATAAACCAATGACTGGTGACCAAACCACCAAAGCACCCTGCCAATCTCCACTACCAGGACCAGGCAACACGCCAGCGAGTCAAAAGAGGTGGCTCGAGACCCCTCCCCAGAAAGTAAGCCTGGAGGAAGAGCCCTCTGCTCTCAGGAAGCCCACCCAGATGCCAGGGGAAAGCACAAACTCACACAGAGAACCTGGAGGTGATGATGAAGACATCAACTTGTTTAACAAAACTCCAGGGCAGAAACCAAATCCTGCAGTAACTAAAAGCAAGAGGCGGCCAAGAACACCCAAGAAAAAGGCCCATTCTCTAGAAGACCTGGCTGGACTCAGAGAGCTCTTTCAGACCCCAAACCACACAGATAAACCAATGGCTGATGACCCAACTACCAAAGCACCCTGCAAATCTCCCCTAGCAGAACTAGTCAACACACCTGCAAGTCGCAGGAGGCTGTGCAAGACCCCTCTGCAGAAAGTGGACCTAGAGGAAGAAGCCTCGGCTCTCCAGAAGTCCACCCAGATGCCAGGGGAACGCCCACACGAACACAGAGAGCCAGTAGGCGGTGATGAAGACATCGGATTGTTCAAGGAAACCCCAAAGCAGAAACTGGACCCTGCAGAAAATGTAGCTGGAAGCAAGAGGCGGTCAAGAACACCCAAGAAAAAGGTCCAGACCCTAGAAGACCTGGTTGGCCTCAAAGAGCTTTTCCAAACCCCAGAGCACACTCCAGACCCTGTGACTGTTGACCAAACCACCAGAGTTCCCTGCAAATCTCCACAAGCAGAACCAGTCAACACGCCAGCAAGTAGAAATAGGCGGCTCAAGACCCCTCAGAAAGTGGACCTGGAGGAAGAGCCCTCTGCTCTCAGGAAGTCCACCCAGATGTCAAGGGAAAGCCCACACGAACACAGAGAGCCAGTAGGCGGTGATGAAGACATCAGATTGTTCAAGGAAACCCCAAAGCAGGAACTGGACCCTGCAGAAAATGTAGCTGGAAGCAAGAGGCAGCCAAGAACACCCAAGAAAAAGGTCCATTCTCTAGAAGACCTGGATGGACTTAGAGGGCTCTTCCAAACACCAGACCACACAGATAAACCAATGACTGGTGACCAAACTACCAAAGCACCCTGCAAATCTCTGCTAGCAGGACCAGGCAACACGCCAGCGAGTCAAAAGAGGTGGCTCAAGACCCCTCCGCAGAAAGTGGGCCTGGAGGAAAAGCCCTCTTCTCTCAGGAAGCCCACCCAGATGCCAGGGGAAAGCACAAACTCACACAGAGAACCTGGAGGTGATGATGAAGACATCAACTTGTTTAACAAAACTCCAGGGCAGAAACCAAATCCTGCAGTAACTAAAAGCAAGAAGCGGCCAAGAACACCCAAGAAAAAGGCCCATTCTCTAGAAGACCTGGCTGGACTCAGAGAGCTCTTTCAGACCCCAAACCACACAGATAAACCAATGGCTGATGACCCAGCTACCAAAGCACCCTGCAAATCTCCCCTAGCAGAGCTAGTCAACACACCCGCAAGTCGCAGGAGGCTGTGCAAGACCCCTCTGCAGAAAGTGGACCTGGAGGAAGAAGCCTCGGCTCTCCAGAAGTCCACCCAGATGCCAGGGGAACGCCCACATGAACACAGAGAGCCAGTAGGCGGTGATGAAGTCATTGGATTGTTCAAGGAAACCCCAAAGCAGAAACTGGACCCTGCAGAAAATGTAGCTGGAAGCAAGAGGCGTCCAAGAACACCCAAGAAAAAGGTCCAGTCCCTAGAAGACCTGGTTGGCCTCAAAGAGCTTTTCCAAACACCAAGCCACACAGATAAGCCAATGGCCGGTGACCAAACCACCAAAGCACCCTGCCAATCTCCACTACCAGGACCAGGCAACACGCCAGCAAGTAAAAAGAGGCAGCTCGAGACCCCTCCCCAGAAAGTGGGCCTGGAGGAAGAGCCCCCAGCTCTCGGGAAGTCCACCCAGATGCCAGGGGAAAGCCCACACGAACACACAGAATCAGGAGGTGAGGATAAAGACATTAAATTGTTTAACAAAACTCCAGAGCAGAAACTGAAACCTGCAGACAACGTAACTGGAAGCAAGAGGCGGCCAAGAACACCCCAAAAAAAGGTCCAGTCCCTAGAGGACCTGGTTGGCCTCAAAGAGCTTTTCCAAACCCCAGAGCAAACCAAGAAAACAACAGCTGTTGTCAAAACCGCAGTAGTGCCCTGCAAATCTCCGCTAGCAGAAACAGTCAACATACCAACCCACATGAAGACACGGCTCAAGGTAGCTCTGGGGAAGGTCACCATAGAGAATGAGCTCTCAGCTGTCACGAAGCCCACCCACAGGCCAGAGGAAGCCACACGCACACACAGAGAACCAGTAGGGGAAGATGAAGACATCAGATTGTTCAAGGAAACTCCAAAGCAGAAACTGAAACCTGAAGAAGATGTAACTGGAAGCAAGAGGCAGCCAAGAACACCCAAGAAAAAGGTCCAGTCCCTAGAAGACCTGGTTGGTCTCAAAGAGCTTTTCCAAACCCCAGACCCAGGGACTGGTGACCAAACCACCAAAGTTCCCTGTAAATCTCCACGAGCAGAACCAGTCAACACGCCAGCAAGTGGAAAGAGGTGGCTCGAGACCCCTCCCCAGAAAGTGGACCTGGAGGAAGAGCCCTCAGCTCTCAGGAAGCCCACCCGGATGCCAGGGGAAAGCCCACACGAACACAGAGAACCCGGAGGTAAGGATGAAGACATCAACTTGTTTAAGGAAACCCTAAAGCGGAAACTGAACCCTACAGAAAATGTAACTGGAAGCAAAAAGCAGCCAAGAACACCCAGGGGGAACATCCAGTCTGTAGAAGACCTGGTTGGCCTCAAAGAGCTTTTCCAAACACCAAACCACACAGATAAGCCAATGACTGGTGACCAAACCACCAAAGCACCCTGCCAATCTCCACTAGCAGGACCAGGCAACAAGCCAACCAATAGAAGGAGGCGGCTCAAGACCCCTCCCCAGAAAGTGGACCTGGAGGAAGAACCCTCAGCTCTCAGGAAGCCCACCCAGCTGCCAGGGGAAAGCCCACATGAACACAGAGAACCCGTAGGTGGTGATGCAGACATCGGATTATTCAAGGAAACCCCAAAGCCGAAACTGGAGCCTGTGAGAAATGTATCTAGAAGCAAGAGGCGGCCAAGAACACCCAAGAAAAAGGTCCAGTCCTTAGAAGACCTGGCTGGTCTCAAAGAGCTTTTGCAAACCACAGACCCAGTGACTGGTGACCGAACCACCAAAGCACCCTTCCAATCTCCGCTTGCAGGACCAGGCAACAAGCCTACCAATAGAAGGAGGCGGCTCAAGACCCCTCCCCAGAAAGCTGATCTTAAGGAAGAGCCCTCAGCTCTCAGGAAGCCCACCCAAACGCCAGAGGAAAGCACTCACTCGCTCAGAGAATCAGGAGGTGATGATAAAGACGTTAAACTGTTTAATAGAACTGCAAAGCAGAAACTGGGTCCCACAGAAAACGTAACAGGCAGGAAAAATCGGCCAAGAGCACCGAACCCCAACCAACCCTTGGAAGACCTGGCCGGTTTCAGAGAGTCCTTCCCGAGGCCAGATCACACCAAGCAACGGGGTGATGCTGGTAGCATCCAGGGAGCTCCAAAGCAAACACCAGACGGAGGGAAACCTGTGAAACCCCTAGCAAGAGTCCGTAGGGCCCCTCGAGGAAAGCCCGTGGAAGATCTGGCGGGCCACCGAGACCCTGTAAAAACTCGGAGTGAAAGCAGCGTTTCCCCGTCCCCAAAGAGAAAACGAGGAAACGAGGGAGGTGGCCCAGGAACAAAGAGGCTGCGCTCTGTGACACCTGCCCAGGCCACTGCCGAAGAGAAGCCTCCCCTGAAGAAAAGAAGGGGGGCCCCCAGAGAAGGACGTGACCCCCCTGAGCCCCTGACCGCGAAGAGAAAGCTAAGGATTGTAGCGGAAAGGATGGAAGTCCCGGAGGACCTGACCAGCGGCAAGAGGGAAAGCAGGACAGAGGGGCGAGAAGTAGGAAGGACGACGGCCTCTCCACAACAGGTGATGGCAGATGTCACTTAGTCGCTGTATGCCATCTCGGATGGTGTTCTCCATTCGAGGCTCTTATCCGGTATAAACCGTTCATAGCTTGAATCTATATGCGAATATCTTCTCCCAAAGGGGTCTGCATTCAGCACAGTGAATAACTGCAGACAAGTTAAAGAATCCTTTGGGGATTTATAGAGAGAATAGACTTCGTGTGGGAAAATAACAGGTCAAAATTCTTATGACCAGTTTTGACGAGAGTTTCTCAGGAACTGAGTGAGTTATGGTCATCTGCAGAGGTGCGAAAGGTGTCGAGGAAAGGTAGGAGCTCGGTCCTGTGTTGTCCCAGAGCCCATAAGCAGGAGCGCTGGGTGGGCGGGGTATCGGGGTCAGTCTTTACGCGGTTAGAACAATCTGCGTGGCCGTCCGGGTCCCGAGGAGAGCCCACCTGTCACGGTTGTGAGGCAGAGAGTTACTCCTGCATGGACAGTACTTTGTACGTTCCGTTCCAGAAACCCTGACTCTCCTGTCCTGCTTGAGCAAATGATTGCGAAAGGCTTAGGAATTCATTTACTGCCTGGAAAGGGGGCGTTTTTCTAGAATGCCCACGTAATGCTTGTTGTAATCGAATTTCCCATATATGACACTCAGGTGTTGTGAAGGAAATTGAGCCTGGAAATTCATGGTTTGTCAGTAGAGAGGATTTCACCCTGGAATGAAGTGATTGCTGGCCTCTTAAAACAAACGTGAAGTTTTCACATGATTTTTTTTGGAAATTCCCTTTGATTGTTTTCTTCTCTGTGTTGAAGTGTGAGGTTTGTATTACTCATGATTGGCGTGTGGCGGCTGTCTTGCTATTTTTAGGCGATGTCTCTCCGCTCGAGACGGCCAAATAAAACCAAGCTCGAAGAGCAAAGGCCCGAGCCTGTTAAAGCAGCAGAGAAAGTGAAGACAGACAGAAATGACAAGAAGCCCCGGAAGACCTCCCAACAGACGAAGCCACAAAGCCCTGAAGGCAGAGCCAAGAGTTCTACACCTGCGGGCCGAGTCCGTGCAAGCAGAATGTGTCTACGGTCTACAAGACCGAGGAAGGTGCCCTTGCCTGACGTGGCAGAGGAGAAGCAAAGGGAGAAAGGTGTGGGTGTCCACGTGAAGAATCAGGAGGAAGAAGTAACACAACGTTCAGAAGCCATGTCTTTGAGATCCAGAAAAGTTAAGATCCCTCCTGGAGGAAATGCTTTGGAGAGTGAATCCCAACAGCAAGTAACTCGGAGTGCCAAGAGATGTGCTGGAAATGTAAAAAAGGTACGTAACTCACTGGTCTTCTTTCCTTTTTTCTTTTTCTTTTATTTTGAGAGAGAAGGAGCGAGAATGCCAAGCAGGCTTCGAGCTGTCAGTGCAGAGCCCCACACGGGACTTGAACTCACGAACCGTGAGATCATGATTTGAACCCAAATCAAGAGCTGGACGCTTAACCGACTGAGCCACCAGGAGCCCCTGTTTTCCTATTTTCACGAGCAGAGGATATTTCAATCCGATCTTGCCCCATGTTCAAAAACAAACAAACATTACATATAACTTGCTGCCAGGTCCCAGTTACACTAGTGTGGGAAGCATGAGTGTGAACCACGTATTTTGTCATCGTAGTTGTGTTTAGGGGATTCCACTTCAGATAGAAAACTGACATGAAGATCCCATTCAGGAAGAGGAAGCACTTACTGAAGCAGAAGGGTGGTCCTGTCTGGATCTCCTGGGATTTGCTTTGGAAAGCTAGACCGGGTGAAAGTCAAGAGTGTCCATAAGACGAGTGGTACCACGTGCTTGCTAACGTGGCATCACGTTCAGGAGCCCATGAGCCGTCTGTCATTTGGATAAATCCACGGTGCATGGTTAAATTCAGTCGGTGTTCTTCTGGGGAATACTTGATGTTGTTAGTTTAAAAGTAGGGAGGGGGTTCAGTAGCTCCCTGTTTGCGAGTGGTGTAAATTTCTTAGCACACGGTTGGAGATCTCCAGAGGCCGGTGCCGTGGCCGCCCCTCTGATGTGCGTGTGCGAACTTACAGCTTGACCGGCTGGTCTGATTCAGTGCGAGCGGCGAAGGCAGAAGGGGTCTGTTCACCGCGTGTTGGAATGATGGTGACGGTGCCCGCGTACGTCCCCGCCCGGGACGTCACTGGGTGCCCCCGCCATCCTTTGAGCCGTGAGGGAAGAGGGACAGAGCGGGTGTGTGTGGTCAGCAGAAACCGAATGTATCGCCCCCAGCCCCTGATTAGCTGGTAGAGAGCCCATTCTACTGTCCTCTGCGGTGTGGGTGTCCACCATGACACTTTGCCGATACTCCGGTCATCGGACGGCCATCTGCGCTGGAGTAAGGTGATACCTTCAGTCATCGTTCAAGGGGTTCAGGGCGCGTGCATTCAAACTGAGCCTTTGGCTTTTTTAATTCTTGCCTTTTGTTCTCCTGACCCTTCCCTCCCTTCAGGTGTTAAAGACCACTTGGTAAGGGGGACCCCTGGGTGGCTCAGTCCGTTAAGCGGCCCGACTGTTGGTTTCAGCTCAGGTCATGATCTCACGGTTCGTAGGTTCGAGCCCTAAATCGGGCTCCACGCTGACGGTGCGGAGCCCGCTTGGGATTCTCTCTCTCTCTGTTTCTCTGCCCCTCCCCTGCTTGCGTTCTCTCTCTCAAAATAAATACACTTAATAAATAAATAAATATCACTTGGTAAAGTCACTGGTGGGGTCTGCTTCCGAAGTATCCTCAACATGACATACTTTTTCTGAGGGGCTGTTGGGTTGGGGGACAGCGTAAAGTAGGAGCAGACACCCGACTTGGTTCTGAAAAGGCAGATCGTCCTTTGTTTTATCTCGCTGTCCAGAGGGCTGAGCCTCCTCTCGGCTCCTTCTGGAGCACACACAGCGGGCGGTCTCCGGTCACACGCGCTGAGTGTGGAGAGATTGTGCACCTCACACCAGAGATGAGTTAGAAAACCCAAAAGATTTTGTCCTGTTGATAAATTTGAATTCACTTTTTTGAGTGGCTTTTTTTTTTCTTAAGTTTATTTATTCATTTATTTCGAGAGAGAGAGAGAGCGCGCGCAGGCAGGGAGGGGCAGAGAGAGAGCGAGAGAGAGAATCCCAAGCAGGCTCCACGCTGTCAGCACAGAGCCCAACACGGGGCTTTAATTCACGAATCGTGAGATCATGACCTGAGCTGAAACCAAGAGTCGGACGCTTAACCGGCTGAGCCACCAGGAGCCCCTTGAGTGGTATTTTTTTTTTTTTAATTAGTGAAAATGTGTGTATTTGCGTGGCAGTTTTCTTTCTTTTTTTTATTACTGTCTGAACTTAAAAACAGGTTACAGAGCTTCCTGTTTAAATCTAAAAAAACAGATAGTAAAAACATTTTAAAGGACAAAAGCAACGTTCACGGGTTACCTCCTAAAACTCATTTCCAACCTTAAAATTAATTTCCTAGAACTCCAGGCGTGCATCACACCTAATCAGGCTTTGGGATTTTGCAGAGTGGGGTTGGTTACAAAAATTGTTCTCTTCAATTACTTAAGAGTTCTATTTTTTCTTTCCAAACAGGATGAGGACAATGCGTGCATCAAGAAAATAAGAACCAGAAGTCGTCGGGACAATGAAGATGTTTAGCTAAGACGTTTAAAAGGGCTGGGGGGAAGCGATACATTCCATTTAGTGATATGTTGTAGTAGCATATTTGGGTCAATTTAAAAGGGAGTTGTGTAAATAATGTTATTCGGGTGTTTAAGAAATCTTAGAATTTTCTATCTCCAGATGGCTTATTCACAGAGGCCTCGTGGAGGTCATGGAGAAGACTATCCACCATCACTCACAGAGTGATAAAAACGTAAACCTTGGGTTGGGGCGGGTGGGGGGCTTGGGACCTAGAAATGGCTTTCACCTTGGCAAAACGAGGCCCTGAAGTTTATGACCCGTCCGTCCTTGTCAGCCGTGTATGCCAGCACGTGCCGCACGGCTCTGTAAATGCTTCGCGTGGTCTGGGTCCCACATCAGAATGTGAAAGCAGGGGCTTCTGTCTCTGTGTCCCCAACACTGGGCAGGCACTCAGGAAACGTTAGGGAATGGGCAGATTCGAATGGATTAATGAGACGTGTCAGATATTTCTTTACAATGGGGGAGGCATTTGGCCCCGCTCGCCACGGCTCTTGGCCAGCTGCACAGGACAGCCCTCTCCTCGGTGTCCCCAGCACTGGAGGGAATACAAGTGCGACCTGGAGGAAGCTGGTGGCCCCACCTTCAAGATGGAAGGGGTCACTGAATTTAAGGACCGACTGGGAGGGGGCCTGCCTTCTTCGCTTGAAGAATATTCGTCTCACCTGGGACTGCTCACATCTGATAAGGCCTCCACCCCGAGCCTCAGGGCCGTCGGCCAGGGCGCCCCTCGTCCTTGAACAGTGCGGCCTCTTCCGGCTACTCGTGCTTTCTGTCCCGTCTTTTCCCTTTTCCCAACCTTCTGGATCTGCGCCTGCCTGTGCCTTCTCAGACCGCACCTGTCGGCCTGCCTTAGGGCCCCGCACGCCACCTTGTCCAGAAAACAGCACAAACCCTCCTCCTAAGGAACGGCCGTGATTCCCGGGCTGTCCTCAGACCCAGGCCGCTGGGCATTTCCACCTTCTCGTGTTCTACTTTGTCTCTTTCCTCTTTCTGTGTCCCCTAAGTTAGAAGGTAGCACATCCTCCCTCCGGTCACCTGTCTGAGTCTTCCCCACTCGTCCAGCCGTGTCGAGGCGAGGATGGGACACAAGACAGGGTAGCTGTCCCCCACGGCGTCCCTGTCTGTCCATTCTTCTGTCATTGTGTCTGGCGTGGAGCCAGGTTCACATAATAAAAAATGTTTGCTGAATGAATGCATGAATCTAGGCGTGTCTCTGGGTCACTGGGAGTTGTCTTTGCCGTTGTGGCTGCCGTAAGAACACTCTGAACAGTGTCCAAAATCGCACGGAAGAGTGACAGCTTGGGGAGGGCGGTAGGTTGGAGCGGGGGTAGGGGGACATCCGAGAGTCCACAGACCAGGTGATGGTTGAACTGGGCCAGAAAGGGGTGGAATCTCGGGGAGCAGAAGAAGGGAGAGTAGTTTAGGAAGGGCAGCTCTTTTTTTTTTTCAGAAAAGGCACTTTTTTTTGAAGGTGCGAGTCATAAATGTGTCATTTAGGTAGCAAAACACAAGGAAATGTAAAATAATAGGATTTTCCTATGATTAAGTTGTTCTGCCGACACTTCAGATTTCGTAGTAATTATGAACCTCGCACGTAGAAAAATTTCAATTAGCCATATGCCTGGGGAATGGAATATACTGGTTAATTAAAAACCCCTTTAGGGTTCAATTCTAACCAAAAATCTCACTGCAATATATCAGATTTCCTCACCTTCGTAAGGGTACAGTATTTTAAGAGCACAGTAAGGGTGGTTTTCATTTTACCGTAAATGCTGCGTTAGAAAAGCTCATTCAAACAAGTGTTTGATTAAACATGTCCGCAGGACACAGGTTTCGCTTAGCATTTAAGCATCAGACAAACATTAACCAGCTAGGCCAACTCTGTTTGAAAACAGGGTTGCAAGAAATAAATACCTACTTGCTGTGTGGTTTGGTGACTTCTCTGGGCCTCGGATTCCAAATGAGTAACATCCATCTGACAGAAAGTTCTCGATGAACAGAAAGTACTTTTTTTTTTTTTTTTTGCCTCCAAGCTTCTGCGTGATCTGCCTGCCAATCTCTCTTTGCCTTTCTTTTAGGTTTTTAAATTTATTTTGAGAGACAGACAGAGCACAGGCAGAGGAGGGCTGGGGGGGCGGGGGGGAGAGAATCTCAAGCAGACTCCACACTGTCAGCGTGGAGCCCGATGGGAGGCTTGAGCTCACGAACTGTGATGTGACCTGAGCTGAAATCCATCAGGTGCTTGGGGCACCTGGGTGGCTCGGTCAGTTAGGCATCGGACTTCAGCTGCTTCAGATTCTGGGTCTCTCTCTTTCTGCCCCACCCCTGCTGTCTTTCAAAATAAATACACAATAATAAAAAAAAAAGTCGGACGCTTAACCGACTGAACCTCCCAGGTACGCCGCTCTTTGACCTCCTTTACTCGAGTTTTGTACCAGCCAGCTTTTGACTTCCTTAGGCAAGACCCTTCCACACATACACCCTCCTACACACACTCCTACAACCATATGCTACACGTGCATGTGCACACACACACACACACACACCACTTGTCCCCACCTCCTTCCTGCCTCACAAATGATTTCCTCCAGTCCTGAGCTCAGCTGTGGTGAGGCTCCCTCAAAGAAGCCTGGGTCACCCCTTTCCCAGGCCGGGTTGGGTCCCCGTTTCTTGCTCTGGGGTCATCCTGTGCTAACTTGTGACACGCCGTTCTGTGGAAACTGGAACATTGACTGAGAGCGGGCCTCCTGTCCCAGGACAAAGCTGTGGCCTTCCGTGAAGGGCAGACCGGGTATTTACCATCGCCACGTGTCAGTAGTGACCCCAGGCAGAGGAGGTACCCAGCCGGGTATCCTTGAAATGAAATTTTAAAACCCAGGGGATTTTTATTAAAGGGAGAAAAGGAAAAAGGGGGAAAAGAAAAAAAAAGGCAAACTCAGGAGCCAAGAGGGGGGAGCAGCAGACCGGGGCTGAGTCAGAAGGCCTGTTCTTCTAGACTGTCTCCATTTCTACAGCTCTGACATGAAGGGACGGTTTTCCTCCTGGCCCGTGAGCCATCACGTTAACTCTGGGAGCGGCCCTCACGTGTAGGGGGAGGGGACTCCTGGAAACCCTAGTCATATATCTGATCAGTCTGGGCACGAGTTGTGTCCAGGGACAAGGACTTGACCCAGGGCCACCAGAGATGGCCAGGAAGGCTGAGGTTGCTCAGTCTCTTATCTGGCTGCCCAAATAGGTCCTGGATCCTGGGAGAGAATGTGTGGGCAGGTCTTGGAGATAGGGGCCAGGGGTGAGTGGGATTGTCCCCGGGAGGAGGTTTTCTGTCGGGAGGTAAAGTCAGGTGTCTGGGTGTGTCTGGAATCTATCACCACGTGGAGGGGCTGAGGAAGGAAGGGAGGGAAGGCCTCCCTCAATCCTACACACAGATCAGGACGGAATCTAGGCTGTCACTGCCTGGCCCCTCACCTGGCCCAGGCATCCCGGGTTGTCGTGGAAAGACTCCTTCGCAAATGTCAACTCCATAAATTCTACCTCTTCACTAAAAATGATTTAAGATATGTGGCTGGGATCCCAGGTTTTGCTGGGCTTTCTAGAAGCTTCCTCTAGATGCGCTGCTGGAGTCATCTTCTAGGAAACAGATCTGGTATTCCAGCCGCAGTTCCCGGGACCCCGATTCCAGTGCTATGCAGATGGCCCAGGCCCCCGACGTGCCTCCAGGACATGGTCCCAGTCTTCCCCCTCTCGGTGCCACCAGCACGAAGGGCCATGCTGGCACAGAGCGTTCAACAATCTGTAAACTGGGATTGCATGAATGTTGCTGTTTACAAAGGAACAAGATGCCCATGACTTGTTCCCATGAAGCCCCTACTTGTGTCTACGTTCCTGGGTCCCAGGAATGAAGGCTCGATTTGATCCGTTTATTGGCTATCGCCATGCAAGAGCCACAGAGGGCCCTGCTGTGGGCAGCCCCGCCTTGTGCTCATCAACCCAATCTAGAAGCTGGCGAGCCCCAAAGCTTCCTGGACAAGGGGCTTTAACAGCCAGCACTGACAATCTTTTATCAAGCATGGAAGGGAAATATTCGTAGTAAGAATAACAAAGCGTTAGTGTCCGTGCTATAAAAAGAATCACCGAGGAATCAACAATAGATTGAGGAAATAAACCAATGAGGAAAAGCCAAATGACACAACTTGGAAAATGGATAAAAAATATGAATTGGAATTTGACAGTAAATTTCATATATTAAAAAAATAAATAAATAAAAATATGAATTGGTGATTCGCAGATGAAATATAAATACTAAAAGCATGAAGAGATGCTCAACCCAGTAGAAGTTAGGGAGATGCAAATTGAGATGACGTATTTTTTTTTTTTTTTTTGGCCTCTCAGTTTTGCACAAATGAAAGGGATCTGCTAACACCCAGGGTTAGTGGCGTGTCGGGAAACGGGCACCCCCCGCACCGTGGGCGGTGAGGCGCTGGGGCACTTCTCGGCGGTGGCGAATTGGCAATTCCTATTTCTATCGCACGTGCATTTGCCCTTCGCCCCGGAAACTCCACTTCCAGAAAGCTCTCCCGGAGAAGCGCTTTGCAGCTGAAACGCACACGTGTGCAAGCGTTTTCCTCGGAAAACGACGCGGGGACGCCGTGAGCCGATGCCCACCGTGGAGGAACGGCCACCAGAGCTCGTTAGGTTTGGAGAGGGCCAAGCAGCCCTCGGAGACCGGATGAGGAAGGTGTTCAAGTGCCGACTCGCCCGGATGCCGAGACAGACCTTCGGGCAAACAGGCAATTCACACAACGGCACACCGGTGGCATATATGTCGTCACGGCAAAGACGCCAAGTTTCCATGTATTAATGTCTCAAACATTCAGATGCAGCTCACCGTTGAGCCCTCCGCTGCTAACAGGTGCATTCCTGACCCACACCATTCAGTCCCAGGGAGGTGCTAACCTGCCTCGGAGGTCGTTCAACCCGCCTGTCTGTCCGAGGTCGCTCGCACCTGGTGTCTTGTTCGAAATGTTTCCATTTGATGGGGGGCGGGGGCGGGGGCGGGGGGTTTCCTCTACGGCAGGCCTGGCGCATCTTCCCTTCCTGAGGCTGTGGGCTCCGGCAGGTTGGCTGAGCCACCTGGTCCCTGGTTGGCTGGTTGATGCCCATCTTTGAACCCCCCCACCCTCCCCCAAACCTCCTTTCTTCCATCCGTCCTCCCCTGTCTGCTCTCTCCCTTCTGTGGTTCCCCTCTCCCCAGTGGAAGGGTCCTGCTGTACCTAGCACTGCTAAGGGGCGTGCAGACAGACAGACAGACCCATAAGGAACCGCCAGTAATTAAGCAGTCCGTACGAGCATGTGGCATTTCACAGCAGGTGACATTTTTCAGAGGGAGGAGGGGAGAGGAGAATAAAAGCTTACGAAATCATCCATTTTAACAAATACAACAAGCCTCATAAGATGTATTAAATAAATGCAACCACTAATAACAAGCGTGTGTTTACACTCCACGTGAGGCCTGAAATATCTCGCGGGTGGGTCCGGAAAGGGGGTGGAGGCGGAAGGAGCACAGAGGCAGAGTTGGGGGGTGAGCAGAGACACGCAGATGTGCGAAGGGAGGCCTGACAGGGTTTCCGATTTTAGGAGGGAAATCAGCGTCGGAAGGACTTTGTGACTCCGCCTGGCCGCAGACTTGACGCGGTCTGTCATCTTCCTTGGGGACTCCAAGAAACCACCGCTCAGAGCTCAGATCCCTGTCTGGACTCCAGGAGGAGCACGGCTCCCAGAAGGGCGAGTTGTTAGTCTGTGCTGCACGCACGGCTCACGCCTACTGAGGAGCAGCGGGGAGCTGGGGCCACCCCCGGCCGGCCACTGTGCCCACGGTCGGGGCTGCTTCCAAGCCAGGGCGGAGCTACATTTTAGAAGTCCTAAATTAATGGTCTACATGAATCGATGTCTACCTCCTAATGAATGTCTTGTCTAAAAGGACATAAGGCACAGGAATACAATGAAGAGATTTCATGGAAGAACGAGACGCAGGCTGGAAGTCAAAGTAAAGATTTATCCTTGCATCAGACTGTTTTAGATCTTGCAATTTGCATATACAAAGAATTCAGCAACATTCACTGGCATTATAATCAGAGCAAGATCAAATTACAGATGTAATAAAAGAAACTATGATAGTTGAAACGGGGACTACAGATGTATATTATAAAGATTGCACATAAATTAAACACGATTTAGTTAAACAAAAGTATCAGGAACCACACATCTTAAAAATCACATGGGCATGTCTTCGAATGCTGAAACAGACGTGTCAGGCTCATTTAAAAAAGTTTTTAAAAACACATAAAAATACCTTTCAAAACACTGGTATGCATTCTTCATTCGTCTAGCACATGGAGAGAAACAGTAGAGTGAGTCACACAGTGACCGTACAGCTTGTCGATCAGAACGGTAGGCTCCTAATCGCTATTTGGCATTTGGATGCAGCCTCATGTGACACACAAAAACGTGAAGGTAAGAATGGCCTCGTCAGCCCCGTCAGCGGGGCGCTGTCATGTCCATGGACCTTCTTTGACAGAGGGGGAAGGAGAGGTCAGCTTTCCCGGTTGCACAGAGAGGGTAGCGCGTCCCCAAAGGGATTGTTTGGACTGGGTGGGTCGGGGGGGGGGGCCTGGGCAGAGGCCAGGAGGCTGCAATTCCCAGGCCCCTAGAAAGGCAAGTACTGCCCTCGACTGGGGACAGGGGTCCTGTGCCCAAGGGGTCGCGGCTTCTGCCTTGTTTCCAGAGGCGGAAGGACCAAAGCCGGTGCCAGGATGCCTGCAGCGGACACAGGGAGACAGAACAACGCACAAACGGGGCACTTTCCCGAGGGCACCCCTGGTAAGTTCGACCTGAATCGCCACACAAGAGATGCCAGGTAGACCACTGAGGGCCCGACAGCTTCTCATGAGGGCTCCTGAATTAGACCCAAGTCCATTCCCTTGACTTTGACCCTGAATCCTCGGGTACATTACAAATCACTTTCATCACCACGTAGCCAGCTCGGTTTCTAGGGTTTGGTGCCAAATGAAAAGCTTGGTTCTCTCTCTTCTCCTTCAGTCACAGAAAGGCTTTGGTGGGGGGGGGGGGTTCTGACAATGAAAACATATGGGACCAGCTGGTGCGTCTTGCAGAGCTGCCTCCATTTTCCTCTTCGACCCGAACGTATCCTCATGGTCGCGGGAAGGACGGAAGGATGTATTCAGCACTGTGTGTGCCCAGGGATGCGGCTGGCGGCGGCGGCATCGGTCACAAAGTTGTGCTCTCGCCCTTCCGGCTGGCACCCCTTCTGCCATGGAGTGGAGCTCAGAGGAGCCACGGAGACTTGATCACCGTGAGGCTATCGTTAGTATGCAAGAAACCCTGGGGTCACATTATGCACACCAGAAACAGACACGGGATGAACAGTGCAATAGGAAGGTGCAGTCACTTCTCGGTGGAAATGTCAAATAAGGCCTTTATATTTCTTTTTAAAAGCAAAAAAACCCACTGTACCCCAAATGCACATCTTAAGTGCTTTTAGTATGTTAGAGCAGGTGTCTTTATTTTTTATATATTTATATATATATATATATATATATATATATATATATATATATTGTGCTCATATGCTCATCTGCTACCTAATGGCCACAGAATGATCACCGTCATTAAATTAAACTTTTCTACATTCAACCTCCTCCCTTTTGTCGCCCCATAAGCCAATCCAGTCTGGCAGTGAGATTATTATTATCCAGTGTCAAAGGTCTCAGTAGTATTTCCATTCAAAAATAAGTTAGCCTTTAGATTAAGGATTTCTCTCTCTGTGTCTTTTATTTAAATATTGAGGAGGGGGACTTTAAAAAAAACTGTATAAATCTAGATTTTAAGGTTTCTTTTCTTACAAACAATCTTAGCTTGTACAAGATTTAAAAAAAAAAAAACAAGCCAAAATATTCTCAGAAAGTTGAAAGCATCAGTGCTTGTGGTGGTCTCCCCAAGCGTGTGCTCTTGGCATCTGCGTGAGTCAGACGTTTGGCTCCCTCCGCACGTTAGGATTAGGAAGTGGTTTGTGTTGAGCCTCTAGGTAGCTCGAGACCAGAGGCAAGAGTGAGAAACGCAGTTGGTTTGATTCTCAGAGACTCCTCTGAGCCAAACACTCAGACAGACGGACAGCAAGTGGCCACGTGGGAACGCAGCCTGATAGCTGATTTTGCCGTACCCAAGGCCACGGGTGACCATGCCACCAGCACCGACATCTCCCCACTTCTGGCCCAGACAGCACGGACCCAGCCGTGAGTAAACGCACGTGTATCACTATATGGTCACCAACTGCGCTCGTGCATTTTATACCTGCACGCAGGCTGTGACGCCCTTGATCTTTAAAATGTAAAAAGTAAACCACATGAGTTGAGACGGAGGACTTCACAGGATCCCCTACTTACAGTGTATCTCCATGAACATTTTACCTCCCGCAAAACGCCACTGCGCAGGGCTGTAAAAATCAGCGTCTGGACAGGGAATTTTCAACTGATTTTTGAGTCCTCGACCGCTTTCTTAACAGCGGGCTCTGTGTTTACTCTCCTGCGTCAAGCACACATTGCATATTAAGATTTTTAACATTTAGACGTGCTGAATGTGTGAAATTATAGGATATGATGAATCTAATGCAAAATTAGAATATTTACCGATATTAGCAGAAATGCATTTTACGGGATATTACTTGACCTTAATACATTACTCCCGTTTTTAAAAGGGGTATTTAAGATTTAATAACTTTATAGCAGTGGCCTTGAAAGCGTAACAAAATATATACAAAGAAATTAGGACGGGTATTAATGTCAACTATGAAATAAATTAACATGATTTTTATAAAATATACTGACCATTAAATTAAAAAATATTTTAAGGCAGGAATTTCATTTGAAATTAGCATAATCAGAAAATATATCAATAAAATCTTGTACCACTTTGTAGCAGAATTCATACTGTTCCTGAAAAAAAAAAAAACAAGAATATATTAAAATGATTTTTTAAATTCCATTAATTCAATTAGGAGAAACTCATAAAAAGAAGCCAAAAAAAAAAGTCTGACTAGTTACATACTGGTTACACAGAGACGTTTCCAGGTAAAACTGTTTTTATAATAGAAAAAAATGTCAGTGATTAGTTTCAACTTAGCGTATTTGAGGAGAGTCTGAGTAAAAGGTCTTCAGTTTTCATACTTAAAATGGAAAACAGGGGCGCCTGGGAGGCTCGGTTAAGTGTCTGACTTCGGCTCAGGTCATGATCTCGTGGTTCATGGGTTCCAGTCCCGCGTCGGGCTCTGTGCTGACAGCTCGGAGCCTGGAGCTGCTTCGGATTCTGTGTCTCCCTCTCTCTCTGCCCCTACCCTGCTTGTGCTCTCTCTTTCTCTCTCTCTCTCTCAAAAACTAATAAATAAACATTAAAAAACTAGAAAACAACTATTTTTGAAACAAAATTTAAAAAAACCAGAATATTTAACTTCAAATAAACTTCATAATGTAACAAAGAAGTAACCTATGAAAGTTAAAAAAGATGAAAATCTAGGGTATTTTTAAGCCTCAATTTACTCCAAAAAGGGACATTGTTTTATATAAATTTTAGAATTCAAAAAACATCGCCTTCTATCTAAGGCATCTGACTTATTAAAACACTCCTGTGCATCATTTGACTCTCACCCTCCTCACAAATCGTGAGTTAGTTGAGCATCCAACTTCAGCTCAGGTCACGATCTCACGTTTCATGAGTTCGAGCCCCGCACCAAACTGTTGAGGAGTTCGAGCCCCGCGTCGGGCTCTGTGCTTACAGCTCAGAGCCTGGAGCCTGCTTTGGATTCTGTGTTTCCCTCTCTCTCTGCCCCTAACCCACTTGCATTCCGTTTCTCTCAAAAATCAATAAACATTAAAAACAAACAAGGAGGTGTTTGCATGCTGAGTCGGATAAGAAATGTTCTTTGCTACAATCGCTGGGAGCCTCCCTGGGTCAGGCACTCACGGGGCCCCTGAGGTACAGACATAAAACAAATCTGCATGCCAACTGAAGGCAGGTGCTGTCGCCCCATTTTCCACAGATAGGGAACTAAAGTCCGGAAAGTGGAAGGAGCTTGTCCAAGCACGTCCAGCCATGATGTTGGGATGACCTCCCAAAGCCCAAGCAACAAAGGGACGCCATGACTTAGCTTTTATACTTAACTGGGGGCAAGACAGGACTAAAGCTATTCATTCTGCCTGGGGAAGCCGGGAGTGGACTCAAAAAACAGGAAAGAAACTGAAAGAGTATGGCTCATAGTTAAAAACTGAATTTCTTGGGACGCCTGGGTGGCTCAGTTGGTTAGGTGTCCCAACTTTGGCTCAGGTCATAATCTTGCAGTCAGTGAGTTCGAGCCCCACATTGGGCTCTGTGCTGACAGCTCAGAGCCTGGACCCTGCTTCAGATTCTGTGTCTCCCTACCTCTCTGCCCCTCCTCCACCCACATTCTGTCTCTCTCTCAAAAATAAACATTAAAAATTAAAAAAAAAAAAAACTCTGAATTTCTTTTTGCAGGTATTCCTGTTATCATTATTATTTTCATCTAGAAAATCTTCCACGGAGTGGTCTGCTTCTGTTTTTCCCATGCCCAAAGTCGTTCAAGTTCACGATGCCTGTAGGAGGTATCAGCTGTCAGCAGGCAGGCATAACCTTTAGAAGATGCCTCTAGCATCTTCCAGAGCCCTAGCAAGGACGGTCCGCGCTGGGACCAGGGCTCTAGGGAAAGCAGAGGAGCCTCAGGTTTCTGCCCCAGTCATGGCCCGAAGAGGGGCGTGGCGGGGAGGAGGGTGGGGGGCTGGTAGGCACACCAGTTTTCCTTTACTGATAGTGGCTCTCGAACCTGTATTCACTTCGGGACCACCTGGGAAGGCCAGAGATACGCCGATGCCAGCCTGGCGCCCACCCCCAGCAAGTGTGAGGGCAGCCTGGCAACGGAGCAGGACTGTGAACACTCTCCAGGCCAGGCTGGTGTGCCCTCAGGGTGAGACCCGCGCTCTCGCCCAGCCTGGGGGCGCGAGGCGAACCCCGTTCTGCTCAGGCGATCCTAGCGGCTGAGCTGTCCCTGCGACGGGAATGTGCTGGAGGGGCCCTCCCGGCACCTTCCATGTGACGGCCTGCTTGCCTGGGCACCCTGTGAGTATAGAGAAGGAGCGGGCGAGGAGGGCACATCTACAAATAGGAAGACTTGAGAAAGAGGACGCGTGAGAACATTTCTTGAAATTGCATTTACTGGGGCCGAATGATTACTTGTTGAGGAAGCATGTCTTCTGCAAACCAGGAAGCGTGTGTTTTTGTCACAGAATGAAAGAGGATGGCCCTAGAATCTGGCGGAATGGTCACGTGACACAGAAAGCTGGGGTATTCAGTGCCTCTGTCCAAGGGGTCTTACAGTCTGAAGTCATGGCTGCACCTCTCCTCCAGCGTCCAGCCCAGGGGACCGTCCCCAGCCAGACTCAAGGGAAGGAGAGGGTCCGTGGAGCTTCACCGGGGAGAGTGCCCTGAGTTCCGTCCCCCGAGAAGCTCGCTCTCCTCCCTCTCCCCACACTCAGCACAGACAATTCTCAGCCCTTCCGGAAACACCCTCGACACTCAGTTTCTTACCAGGGTTTGCACCATATGCGGTCTCTGAAGTCGTAAACTCTTCACAGCTTGGAATACGTCTAAAAGGCCCTCGGCTTTCACTCGTTCCAGAATGTTGCTGAGCGCAATGAATGTACCTGTTCGCCCGGCTCCAGCACTGTGGAGGAAAAGTACTTAAGGGAGACGACGGGGCTTGCCCGTGGGGACGAGACGCGGACAGCCTGCAGCCCATCCCCGCACATCAGCACAGAAGCAATCGCCCCCGAAAATGAGCCAGGTTTGGATTTCCAAAGATCATCTGCGTGGAGCGAGAGTCCGCAAACGTGACATTCCTAAAGCACTGGCCCAGGTACAGCAGACAGGTAGCTCATGAGTGGGATCAAGACCCGGCACAAGCTTTCAAGCTGCAACTCGTGTAGGCGGGGGGTTCTCCGGGTGTGGTCCCCGGGACCAGCAGCATCAACGTTGCCGGGGAACTTGTCAGAAATGCGAACCCTCCTGCTTCAGGTCTGGGGAGAGGTAACTCGGCCTGGATTCTCCTTCTGTGCGAGGGACCTGCCTTCTGAGAGGCGGTGGCTCACAAGGTGTGATGTTAAGACAGAGGGCGTCCCCTGCCAGGGACGGTTAGATAAGAGACACTTCCCAGCGATGAAGATCTGGGTCCACTCCACTTAAGACGGTCATTTTCTTGATAAACTGGATAAACCCCACAAGAGCAGAGCCCAGGCAGCCTTAGGATAGACAAGAGGCCAGGCCCAAAGTGGGCGGGCTCAGCTGGCTCCCCCCAGAGAGCCCTCCAGGCCCCAGAGGCACCCCCCACCCCGCCCCACCCCGGGTGGGCTGATTCTCAGGCTCCCGTCCCATTTCAGTGACCTGTCCCCACATCTGCCCTTGTGGGATTTGTTCGTCTTTGCATCCCTGGTGTCCTACACTCAGTCCGGGCCTGGGGAGGCGTGCACTCGTTTCCAGTTTATTCTAAAGGACTTCTACAAAGCCCACAGGAACTGAAACCTGGGGCGTGTGCTCCACCTGCTGGCCAGGCCAGAAGCGCACCCAGGCCCGTCCCAGGCAGAGAGTTCCAATCCCCCCAAGCGAGGCCCAGGCTCTGGTGGCTACAAGGGATGGGTGGGGTGGGGCAAGCGGCAGCCACGCAGAACGGAAGCCACGTGTGGAAAAATAAATAGAAGGGCAGCTTCAGAAGCAAATTAGCACCCCCGACAAAGAAAGCACCCCAAACTCCTGTGAGGAAGAGATTTGCTTTGGTGGCCAGCCCGCCCCCCTCCCCTGCCCCCGCTGCTGGCACGGGGAGGGGCTCTGGCGTAACCAGAAGTGGGTCAGCACAGAAGGAGGGTGAGCCGGCACGTCTTTAGATTGGGCCAGATTCACCCTTCCACACTTGTGATGCTGCTAATCAAGGACCTTGGTGGGGTGCCCAGCTGTCTCCAGGGGCACCCCCAGCCACGTTTCCTTTGGCCTCCCTTGTGCCTGCCTTGGGAGCGGGGCTGGGGTGGGGCTGCAGGCCTTGGGCAGCGATCCCAGCCTGGACATCCTCGAGTGGCTCAAGAAAACCTTCCTGCCTCGAGGGTGTGCTACAGTGCGGACTTGGCTCCCCAAGCCCAGAGGAGAGGACAGGGAGGGGCGGGCACATCAGCCAGAACAATCTTTCAAAAGGAAGGCCAGCAGGCCAGGCTCAGGAAGTGGGTCTGTCAGAGCTGTGCCTGGAGGGGTTTTTGAGGACTTAAAAGGCATACGGAAACGTGTGTTTGAGCGGGTTCCCTGACTCCTCCCCCCAAATGCATCCTGCAGGTACAGCAGATGACGTTTCCGCATCCCTGTGACGCCCTCTGTGTACGGGGAAGGTGAAAACTACAGTCCAGAGCAATGACGGCGTTGGGGGCAGTTAACCGGGCGTAGGGTCTGGCTCGGCCCCACCTGCAGGGGGCGCCCACCTGCAGTGCACAGTGATGGGGTGGTTGCCGGTCTGTTGCTGCTGCTTCTGCACGGCCGCGATGAGGTCGAGCATGCCTTTGCCCTCCGCTGGGATCCCGATCTCGGGCCAACCGTGGAAGTGGAACTGGCGCACCAGTCGGGTCTGCTCTTCCTGGCGGGCCAGGGGCTGCGGGCGGGGAAGGGCGTTCAGGACCCTGGCCACCGAGGAGCGGGACCCGGGCCCACCCGTCCTCCCGGGGACCCGCGCCAAGGCTTGGGTCCCTCCTGGGGCCTTCGAAGGCCAGCACGGTCCCCACCTGGCGGGCCTGAGGGGCCTGACCAGGCGGTCTGTGGGCTGTGTGCACCCTAAAGGGCAGGGATGCCAGTATTTCTTTCCGAGCGGGGGCAAGACATCCAGAGGATGTTCCCTGGAGCCCCTCGCCAGGGCCCGCCAGATACCTTTATGGGATCCCTGGCAACTTTGGAGACAACACGATCATCTCTTTCTTAAGAAGCCAGGACCCCTCCTGTCCTAGGGGCTCTGAACAAGCCTGGACAGGCCTCTGTGGCTTGATCCACGGCCTTTCCTCCTCCTGCCCCCCCACCACTGCCATTTCTCCCGAAAGTGGAGGTGGTGGCCGTGTGACGCCTCTAGGAGTCGGCCACTCTGTTCCACCATCTCATGCAGCAAGGAGGCGGGTGACCCCGAGGGTGCGAACGTTGTAGGAGATCTGCCCCTTTGTGACATGGCTCCCTACTCACCGCACTGAACGTGGGTACTAAGGTACCAGTTAGAGGAGGTGGAAGGAGCAGGACATTCTGGTACCATCGCCAGCAGATCCTGAGGGATGCTGTGGTGCATTCTGTCTACAAGGGTGGAACGCACTCTGGCGACAATACCTGATTGAAAGTGACCAGGAAGTCCCGTATGCTGATGGCTTCGGAAAGCGTGTCACTTTTTATTTCGATTGTTATTTCGCCGTGAGTCACTGAGCCCTCTGTTGGCCAATACTGGTAGCATTTATCCTTGGGGTAAAAAATAACATGTTAAGTCTCATAGCGAATAACTTGCTGTTAGCAGTTTGAGGATATGAGGCAGAATCACTCTCAAACCATTTAACGTACTTCATCTGACCAAGTAAATCACATATGAATACGAACATGAATGCCCGTTAATACCCATTGACCAAGGGAATCCAGAAACAGACATGCATGTGGTTGCAACTCAGATACAGGACATGATGGAAAGAAAAGATTCCATAAGTGGAATTGGAAAAACTGGTTTTCCACGCAGGAAAAGCACTGGGTCCCTGACTCACAACCAACCAAGCTTGATATGAACAGTCCAGCCCTCCTGGAGTTGGGCAGTGCACAACCTACACTACCATATGCAGTAGGTTTGAGTCTTCATAAAAATAAACCCAGATGGGTTAATACTTAAAATTAAAAACAAAACTGTGAAGGCCTTAGGAGACAATGTCTTTCCAGTCTGAGGTGTGCAGAAGGACTCGTTAAGCAAGACCCCGACAGAGCTAACCATCCACGGCGCGAAGACTGCAACATCAGATGACAACACAGTGAACTTCACTCCATCAACAAACATTCTCAAAAGAGTGAAAAGACATGCCATCAGCTGGGACAAGACATCTGCGGTACGTAAAACCCGCCAAGGGTGAGTATCAAGAACATGTAAAGAATTCATGTAAGTCAAGATAAAAAGAGCCAACAACTCACTAGCAAAACGGGAGAAAGGCATGGCCAGGCGTCTTGCACAGAGGAAAACGTCCATCTATACATATATGAAGCGAGGCTTGACCTCACAGGAATCAGAGAGATGCCAATCAAAGCTACAAAGGGATGACAGGTACTCGTATTCAACGAACAAAAGTGAGGGTGCCTGACGGTACTAGGGGCGTCGATCGAATATCTCTCTCATACACCGCCAGTGTCCGCTTTGGGAAACGGAACCACTTGGCAAAGCAGTGAGGAAGTATCTTGGAAACCCAAACTGTCACATGCTCTCCAATGTGGCGTAATGTCCCTCTGGAGTCTGCTCTTCATTGTGCAGCATGAGACACGAAGGAGAATGTACCAGTAGGTAGCACCACGTGTAAAACAATAAAGGGGCATCATCCCAAATTCCCATAGCGGGAGAAGGGATAGAGAAGTGGGTTTAGGATGTCCAGTTTGTATCGTGGAACAAAACAGAATCACGATGAATGAACCACAGCGATACGCATCAGGGTAGGAAAGTGTCAAAAGCATCATTCTGAGCGGAAGGAGCAAGTCCCGGCAGAACACGCGCTGTAATGATACCCTTTGTATGAAGTTCAAAAGCAGTAGTTGCTTCAGACACACACGTACATGATCTGAAAAGATTTCTGGAAAAAGCAAAGAACACATCCACTAGGATGGCTTTAAAAAGACCAGTGACAATAAATGTTGGTAGAATGAGGAGTCACTGTAGCCCTGGTCCACTCCCGGCGGGAATTCAAACCGGGGCAGCCGCTGTGCAAGGCAGTCTGCAGTTCTCCAAAATGTTAAGCTGTATGAGTCTGCACGACAGAGTTATGATACGGCCCGGTAATTCGGCCCCTAGGCGTCTCCCCAAGAGAAATGAAAACACAGGTCCGTGTCAGAACCTGAACGTGAATGTTCCCACCATAATGCGTAACAGCCCAAGAGTGGAAACAACCCAAATGTCCGCCAGCTGACGAACGGATACACAAAACATGGCCTGTCCTTACAATGGAATATTATCTGTCAAGAAAAAAAGAGCTTATTCCTGATACTACACGGTTAAACCTTGAAGACATTACACTAAGTGAAAGAACTCGATCACACAAGACATGTTGTAGGAACTCATCTTCATGAAATGTCCAGAAGTGGCAAATTCATGGTGGTTGCAGAAGCTAGAGGAAGAAGGAATGGGGAGTGGCTGTTCTTGGGTGTGGGGTTTCCTCTGGGGGTGACAAAAATGATCTAGAATTAAATAGTGGTGATGTTGCACAACGCTGTGAGTATATTAAAAACTGCAAGGTGCCTGGGTGGCTCGGTTGGTTAAATGTCTGACTCTTGATTTCGGCTGAGGTCATGGTTCTCATGGTTCGAGAGTTTGACCCCCCAAGTCGGGCTCTGAGCTGACAGTGCAGAGTCGCTTAAGGTTCTCTCTCTCTCTCCCTCTCTTTCTGCCCCTCCCCAGCTCGTGCACACACGCTCTCTTTCCCTCAAAATAAATAAATAAAATTTAAAAAATATCGCCGAGCTCTACCCTTTGAAAGGATGAACTGAATAGTATGTGAATTGGACGTCAATGTGCTGTCTCCAAGAAAGCAAAGGAAACACAGATTCAGGGTAGCGGTTCTATCTGGGGTAACGTACAGGTAGATGTACACTACTGGTAAGGTTTGGCTTTTCAGTCGGATGGTGGGTTCACGAGTATTTACTGTGTCATTCAATAAAAGACACAAGAAGGCCCTGGACGGGTCTCTGGGGAAAGGGAAGCGTTTGACTCATTCGGCCCACCCAGGACAACACCTGTAAGGTACACATATGTCAACGCCTACGTCCTTATGTCTTGAAGACAGTTAAGATAGGTGAAATGAAATGCCGGCTAAGAGCGAAAGCCAGTGGGCGGTCATGGCTGAGCAAGAGTGGAACCTCTTTCATCTCCAGCCTGGCTCCCTCCCCAGTCCCTGTGGCCTCAGCAGCTGACGGCTGCCACGGGGTGGGACCTGTGGGTGGCGGGGGGCCGCCAGGGGCGCCGTGGGTTCTCGGGAGGCCCCCGCAGGGGGCAGGGCGGCGGGCGTCCCTGACCTGCTCTCGCTCCTGGACCTCCGTCAGCATCACGACCGTGTGGCACTTCCACTCCCAGACCATCCGCCAGAAGTCCTCCACCGTGTGCGCCAGGGGCCCCTGGGTGGCGATGAAATAGTCCTTCTGTCGGTAGCCCTTCAAAGGGGGAACAGAGATTAGAGTCTGACTCCCTTTCCCCCTGGCTCCACTATGGACAGCGGGGTGCAGGAGAGGCCAGGGCCCGGCCAGGGAAAACGTTCTCCGGCTTCCAGGGCCGGGCTGGGCCCCAGCAAACCACCTGCACGCAGCGACAGCCCGAGATGCCCATTCCCTCTGCCACCCAGCCACCTCCTCTGCAGCGCCTGGGGTCGCCTCTGAGCGGGTGGCATGAGCCACGCTGGCCCCGGCCACCTGAGAGAGCACCGGTGACTCTGTTCTCGTGTGTTGCTGTGTTTCGGCTCAGTTAGCATCATGGTGGCGGGCTGGGGGCGGGCTTAGAGGAAGTGGATTCAAATCCAGTTCCTCCATGCGGCCCAAGTGACCTCTGGCAACGTTTTCTTATCTGCAAACGGACGTACTAATGCAGATGTGGCCGCAGCGTCCTTCCCCAACCATTTCTCAGCTCGGCGCACCGTGCGTGGAGACAGGCGATGACGGTCAGCCCGGAGTGCACAACCGCTCCATCCACGCGGAATGGACAGGAGGGCACAGAGACTGCAGGACAGCCAGCCGTGCAAGGGCCCATGTGACCCTGGTGCGTATTAGAGACGTCAAAGAAAAAGAGCCGTGCCTCATAAAGCAAATTCCTTAGCAGTGCACCTGTTACCTCTGTTTCCAAAGTTCATTGTTCGTGTTTTTTGCTTTTTAGAAGCAAGTAATTCTGCTAACGAAATGGTTGGGATTTCAGGACTCCTTCCTGATCGTGAAAATGAGTTAATGAAGAGTCTGCGATCACAGATGAAGGTCACAGTCATCTTTGCAAAGCACTTACGTCGATAAAGGAGGCGTTGATGTAGTCTGTGTATTCTTGACCCCTTTTCATGGAAAGGATCACCCGATTGAAGTCATCTGCAAAGCAGTATGATCCCTCAGTCACAGCACAAACACCGCCCTGCCTTGCAAAGCTCACTCTGTGGCTACAAGCTTCCAAAACACAAAACTTGTTAATAAAATCGTGGAGTCGAGTCAAGTCCCTGGAAGGTTTACTTTATAAAGTAGGTTAATTAAATTGGCCCAGGAAATTGTGTTTTGGTAGGAAAGCTCTGAAATTACCCCAGTTATCATTTTCGTGTGCCATGAATTAATGTAATTCATACCAAAATATGAGCATTAAAAATACTGCATTTCAGGAGTAAAAGGAATGTGGCCCGACAGGTGACCTGGAATTATGGCTGCAGCCGCACAGAAGCCAGTGTCTCAGGCCGAAACAGGCTTCACCCAGCATTCATGCACTTTTTTTTTCTAACTTTTTTTTTACTGTTTATTTTTGAGAGAGAGAGGGAAAGAGAGACAAAGCATGAGCAGGGGAGGGGCAGAGAGAGAGAGAGGGAGGCACAGAATCCGAAGCAGGCTCCAGGCTCCGAGCCGTCAGCATAGAGCCCGACGCAGGGCTCAAACCCACGGACCGTGACGTCATGACCTGAGCTGAAGCCAGATGCTTAACCGACTGAGCCACCCTGGCGCCCCAGCCTTCACACACTTCTGATTCTCGGCAATCACTAAAGCATGTCAGGAACCCTGAGTCCACATCTGCAGTGAGGTGCTCTCTCTCTCTTCACCCTCTCCCTTCCTTTCCTGTGGTCCCTCTGATCTCTGTGGAGTCTGTTTCTTTGCCTGCACTCAACAAACATGGGCACCCCTTCCTCTTTCTCCCCCTTACCTGGGACCTCGGGGCAGGCCAGGGTCCCAAATCTACCCCTGCCCATTCCAAGGCCTTTCAGGTCCCCTGGCCTGGAGCAGGGCCCCCTCCTCCATATACAGGCTTGGGGGACTCCTGGATGAGATGAGAACCACGCAGCCCCAGAGTCACGACCAGAGCAAATCTCTCCGCTTCCAGGAAGTCCTCCCTCTGTCTTGCCACCTACATCTCGTATCACATGCTGCCCGCCTGACACACAGGACTGTCTGGGTCGCTCACTGCTTCACAGGTGGGTGTTCTCTCACCTACCCTTGACATAGCCCCCCAGGAGCCCTTAACCCCAGGCCCGGGGGCTGTCCTGCCCTTGGATCCTGGCTTACAGAGGCGGGCAGTCAAAGAATTCTCCCAGCGTGCCAGCCCCAATCCCGTCCTGCCTTGGGGTTTCAATCCCACGGGGCGGCCCCAGGGCTGCCTTACACGGAATGATCTGGATGACTCTGGCCTTCTTCATGTTGGCCGGCAGGTTGCCCGTCCTCATGTCCTCCTTCATGATCCGGACATTTGTCAGTTTCTGCAGTCAAGGAGGACACGGGGTCACAGCTCCAACACGGACTCTCCCGCGTGACTCCCTCAACCCCGGAACAGCACCCCTGTCAAGGGTGCCTGCTGACCCGCAACAACGGCCCGTCTCTGACCCCGGACGCTTCCCGAATGTTGGGAAATGAGAGCCCACGCGTGACGCGCTCCCCCACATGGGCCCCTGCTCAGCTCTGAAAGCCCCCAAGAATTCTTCCCTCTGCGTCACCGGCGGGAGGGCCACCCTGCTTGTTCCGGGCTCAGGCCAGAGCGGGGGTGGTGATTGAAAGGGGACTCCTTTGGCCGGCTGCCCGCCTTCCCACGTACCCTGAACTCCTCCTCCAGCCCGATCTTGTCGAAGTGGGTGGCGGTGCCGTGCAGCGTCTGCAGGTGGTTTTCCAGAGAGGACACGTCCAGCTCGGTGTCCCCGTAGAGGTAGTACTCCAGTAAGGCTTGGTAGATGAACGTGTACTGCATCTGTGGGGAGACCCAGAGCGCCCGCGCCCTCGAGCGTGCCCGGCCACCACTGGCCCGGCCACTGCTCACAGCTCAGCAGCAACCAACTCCACGCTTTGCCAAGGTAGGGAGGTTTGGGAGCAAAAGTCAGATGCATGGCCGTTACCAATGGCCGCTTATGGCCTTGAGTGAGGACCACATGGCAGCAGGCATTACTGAGCACCTTCTCCCCGCCAGGCACTGTTACCCGTGCACCGACAGCCCGGGGGTGGCCCAGGTGTCTGGGTTTGCTCTGTGCAGCTCTCCCCAGGGCGAGGGGCTGGGCTGGGGGAGGGCTACTCACATCTGTTTGAACCATCTGAGGACGCTGGTTGCGGATTCTCGACACGAAGTCGAAGACGTCGACCTTGTGCTCGGCGTGCATCATGTCCATCATGGCATCGATCACTATGAAGGTGCCCGTCCGGCCCACGCCGGCGCTGCCGGGGAAAAGCAAGAGGCCGAGTCGTGAGCCACGGCACCCGCCCCCCCGCCCGCCAAAGCTGACCTGTGCACCCGGACCGAAGGACACGCTGCCCTCAACTGGGAGACACAGCCCATCGCTTAACCGAGCCTTTGCCTGGCAAATGAAGAGCAAGTCTACGGGGAGGCCACCAGAGGGCACCACAATCTTCGTAAAATTATCTGACACTGTTCCTCTAATAACTAGACACTGTTGAAAGGCATGTCGAAAAAATCTGTCGTAGTCGTCTCACGTGAGGTTGTAATCGTCCTCTCTTACCAAATGCCGTCTTCTTGTTGTGTGTGCAAGTGGAGTTTTTCCAACGTCACACTGGAAATGGCTTTTCCAAGTTCGTTATAAAAAGGAGGCTCCCCAGGCTGCGTCTGTGCGCTCTTGAGCCAAGGCCAGCCCTCGTGGGAGGCACTGGGTCTCTCTCTGGCGCCCCGGCCCTCCTCCCGCGGCTGGCTGAAGCCAGCTGGCCCTTGGGGTCACAGCTGAGCAGTCTCCTGGCCAGGAAGCTGCCCCACTGGCTTCCTGGGTTTGGCTTTCCTTGTGCCGCCGGGATCCCGGTCCCACCCTCCCCCTGCCCGCCGTCCTAGGTACATCTCCACCAGACAGTGGGGCCATACGTGTTTGTTCCCCGGCCCCCAGGACTCAGTGGGCACAGAGCTGCACTCAGCCAACATCTGCTGAAGGAGGAACCCCCTAGTGACCCAGACTCATCTATGCAGCATGAACCACTCCCTCCAGCCCCTGCAGCATTACCCTCTTTAAAAAAAGAAAAGAAGGAAAGAAAGAAAGAAAGAAAGAAAGAAGAAAGAAAAGAAAAAAGAAAGAAAGAAAGAAAATGAAAAAAGAAAGAAAAAAAAGAAAGAAAGAAAGAAAGAAAGAAAGAAAGAAAGAAAAAGAAAGAAATCTAACAAAAAGACTCACGACTTAATGAGTCAAGTCCCCCGCTTTCCCCTTTGTTTTTTTTTTTTTAATTTTTTTTTTAACGTTTTATTTATTTTTGAGACAGAGACAGAGCATGAACAGGGGAGGGGCAGAGAGAGAGGGAGACACAGAATCGGAAGCAGGCTCCAGGCTCTGAGCCATCAGCCCAGAGCCCGACGCGGGTCTCCAACTCACGTGAGATCATGTGAGATCACCCGAGATCGTGACCTGAGCCGAAGTCGGATGCTCAACCGACTGAGCCACCCAGGCGCCCCCCCCCCCCAACTTTCCCCTTTGGGTGGGTGGGAGACACCACAACGGGGCTAGGACAGCGGCGAAGACCGTCCCCTTGGGCAGATCCCCTCATTCAGCGGGGAGAACAGGTGAAACGTGAGAGGTCTTCTGGGAGTCTTAGTTCTTTCTCAGATACGAAGTCCGAGAAAATCATCAGGTGCAGGGCCAGGTGAGACACTACCCAACAGGTATGAGAGGGAGGCCACAAAATAACCCCCTGCAAGGCTGTGAGGGTCCCTGAGCCGCTTACAGGACCCCCCCCCCACCTGGCCTGGGGTACATGTGCGAGAAGCCACTTGGTCCCCCATGGAAAGGCTGAGGCCGGCTGACCCGTCCTGGCCGCCTCCGTGGGGACGCTGTTCTCAGGGGGACTCGGGCACAGAATGTCCTATTAAGTGATCAAGAACCAAACGCTGAGGATGAGTGTTTCAGCAAGGATGGCCATCAGGAAGTCAGAGCCCCGGGGCGGGGGCCGTGCGTGGCCGGGAGCTGAGGAGATCCTGTATGAAAATGAACTTGGGGGTGGGAAGGTGGAGTCAAGTCCGCCCTGGGTCTCGGGAGCTGACAGCCAGTGTGAGCCTTCTCCCTAACCCTGCTGGCTTCCGGCACGCCTGCCCTCCTGGCGCGAATTCCTGCCACCACATCACCGCCAACAGGCAGGCGCCCAGAACCGCCCATCTGCCCACACCGGCCTCTCAGGGGGCCTCAGCCCAGGAGGGGAAGGATTCCTTCCCCCAGAGAGGAGGGGGGCTTTGGGAAGCCCGAGTCGGAGGGCGCCACTGCTTCCATTTACTGTCCATTAAAAACCCGGTGACAGAAGACAGGAGAACGTGTCTTCTGAGTGACGGAAGACAGGAGAACCCGGGAGCCCCAGCAGCTGAGCCAAAGGAACACAGAACCGCAGGGAGACGACCAGGCGCTCAAGAGCGAGAGCTGAGCCTCACGGCCACGGAGGGGGCGCCCAGCGCGAAAATAAGACGAACGGCGGACGCACCTGCCCTGGGCACCTGTGGTTGAGGGAGAAGGGAGCAGAGAATGGACAGTGGTCATTCGCTGAGATGTCACAAGCACGACAGATCTGGAGGGACGGGGACAAAGCAGAACGGAGCCAGCTCCCAGCGGCTGCCCTCCGACCAGACACAGAGGCCGTCTCTTTACCTCCCGCCATGCAGGGTGGAGCGGGGCCACCACCACAGGGAGCAGGAGGCAGGGAGCCCGCAGCGGCAGGAACGGTCTTGTAGAGCCAAGAGGACCTGGATGCGGAGACCCCCTGCTACGGCTTCTCCCGCTGAGGGCGTCGGACCCCGGGGCCTGGGGACAGGCTACTGGGGAAGCACCCGCCGTCCCTGCTACGGCAGGGCCCCGGATCTCTGATGGGACTCAGGCCCCTCCGGCCAGGCTTGTTCCCGCCTCCTGGAGGGCAGGCCCTGCTCACTAGGGCGTCCTCAGGATCGTATTCGTTTTCGGCTGTCAGAGCCAGGTTCGTTCTGAGTATCTTGGCACTGACGAGGGACAAAGGGGACGAGGGACGAAAGGCACCTTCACACAGTGATACTGATGCTTGGAACCGGCCACACCGGAGTTCGGCAGAAGCGGCACAGAGACTCAGTTTCACGAAGCCTGGGCAAGCACGGGAGCGGCTGACGGGACCCCCAGCTGCGGCCGCACGGCATGGGCCTCCACCCCTTCCCCTCTCCAGGGCACCTGCTGGGAGGAACTCGTAGGCCCGGCAGGTGTAATCCCAAGGATGCCACCTCACTCGACGCACAGATGCTCCAACGTCCCTCAGCTCCCAAGCGGCAGGTCCAGGAGTCTATCCCTGGGCGGATGACAGGGGCCTCCCCTTTGGCCCCCAAACTGTCTTCAGGTTCTAACTGAGCACCCACCGGGAGGATGAGCAGTTTGGCACTGCTCCCCACTGTGCCTTTGTCTTCAAAAGCAGAAAGGGCACAAGCCAGTCAACCAACCTGAAGTCCGAGGCCTTTTCTCGTACGTGACTTTCTGCACCAGCGGCCACGCTGGGCAGGCAGACATAAGCCCCAGAGGGAGTTAGCCCACCCTCAGAGTCGAGTCCCGGGCCCCTCCAGGACTGTCCCTCCCACTGCAGACCAGGAGATCGCAGCTGGGAGGGGGGACGCCCCGCCCTGGACAGCTGCTTCTGGCCACTATTGGCTGTTCCTGGGCCACGGCCCCCAGCCCCTCTGAGCCTCGCACACTCATGTAGAAAGACTTGTGGGGGGGGGGGGGCTCTCCATAGAAGCATGGTTTCCACCTCTGTCCCCGGAGGTGACCTGGGGTCTGCGGGGGCAGTGAACCTGCCAGAGCCCCAGTAGCACCATCAACCTGGCCCCTCGGCTTTTGTCTGTTTTAAGAATTGGGGATCCCGCTCAGACGCTGCTGACGGACGGGTCCTGCTGTCACAGAGTGGGCTGAATGTCCCTCTGGCTCTCACCCCCAGGGATCCCCCAAGCTGTCACTAGTAATTGTGTTCACAGCGGGCAGGGGGGTGCTTTCACTACGCCCCTACCTGTCCTTCTGCCCACCTTGGGACCGGCCCAGCCACGAGGGCGAGTCCTCCGGGGGCCCCGGCCCGACGTACCTGCAGTGGACCACTATGGGCCCGGCATGGGCGGGGTTGAGGGCCTTCACTTTCTTCAGGAACTTCAGCATCCCGATGGGGGTGAAAGGCACTCCAAAGTCGGGCCAGCTGGTGAAGTGCAGCTGGGAGACCAGCCGCGGGGCTTTGCAGCCATCGGGGAGCTGCTGCGGAGAAGGGGGACACGTGAGTGGGGGAACAGCGCCTGCCCCTCCCCCAGCATCACGTCCTGAGGATGCTCGCCGCCCCCACCCCTGCCATCTAGGCCCCGGGCCGCCGTGGGTCCACCGGCGGCACGATGGCTGCTCGCGGGGTCCGCACAGCAGGACCCACGGCACCCGGCCCAGGCCCCCGGCAGCCAGACGCATCCCTGAAGCCGACCCTGGAGTTCACAGACCCCACTCGTGAGCGGGGAGGCCACATCTGGGTCTGCCTGCGTAACTGCCAGCAGCCAACACTTTCGCTCCCTAGAGGCTCAAGATTGAGGGGAAAGATGTGGCTGGCCCGTTACAGGACACCCCACCCCACCAGCCCCGCTCAGAGCCTCTCAGGTTTCCTCCCCCACAAAGGCCCATGGGTGCGGTTCTCTGGCCGGATCATGGAAGGCTGGATAGTGTATGTGGACGTGCCTTTGTGTGTGTGTGTGTGTGTGTGTGTGTGTGTGTGTGTGTGCATCAGTGTGCCCGGGAGGGACACAAGCAGGGGAGAGTAAACACCATCACCATCAAGCTCATCCTCTTCCCTTCTTTGCTGTGGCTTCTAGGAACCTCAGACTCCTATTCTGCCATCTGACTATGCCAATCCCTCCACCTTTGACTCCTGATTGCATGATCTTCTGGTTTTCATATATCTTAAATCTCTATTTCATCTGCTTTGTCCACAGGCATCTGTGCCTTACATTTTTCTAGGCAGGGATGGAGTAGGGACAAGTAGGAAATAAAGGCAAAAAATACTGAGCAGGTGATAGATCAACTTTTGAGACTGTTAAAAAAAAAAACCTCACTTCATCACTTCAGCGTGTGACATGACATCATGCGACTGAGTGGGGGACCCCAAACCCCGTGCCCCCATGCAAGTGACCTGCCTTCTTCCACCCAAAACAGTGACTGGGGCCCAGGAGCATCCAGAGCTGTCTGAAGACTAGGGGTGCACCTGTCTCCTCCCCTGTAGACCCGACCTCAGTCCACGAAAGCCCAAACCCACCCCCACCCCCACCCCCGCACTTCCTCCCTACTCAGCCCCCCCTCGGCCAGAGCTGCTCCAACACTGCGGGGAGGCTGTGGTGGGGGTGAGGCTCTTCATGCTAAAAATAATGACACGTGTATTTATTCTTGACCCTGCTCTCTCAAAGGGTTGCCTTTCCAGAAAGTTGGTAACTCAGAACGCTTACCGACTGTATGCAGAACTTCCGGATGGTGTAGTCGACCAGAACCACACAGTCCTCCACGCACACGCGGATGTTTCCGTAGGTCCAGCATCCCTGGTCCGGCCAGTACTGATAGCATTTCTCCTACGTGGGGCAGTTGAAGAGAAAGAAATAGGTCTGGGGCGCCCGGGTGGCTCAGGCAGTTGAGCGTCTGACTCTTGGTTTCGGCTCGGGTCACGTCACGGTTTGTGGAATCGAGCTCCGTGTTGGCCTCTGTGCGAGGAGCCTGCCTGGGACTCTCTCTCTCCCTCTCTCTCTCTCTGCCCCTCCCCTGCTCATCCACATGCACTCTCTCTCTCAAAATAAATAAATAAACTTTAAGAAACAGTAAATAAGTCTGTGTGTGCCCTTCAGGCACATCAGCACCCTCACCCCCTCACCCCCCCATCAACACAGGGCCTCACACACACCAGGTTCCCTCAGACAGTTCCGGAGCTGGGAAAGAGCACTAGGAGGTGTGGAAGCTGGGAGACTGAGGCCACAAAACAGCCCTGAGCCTATACCTGGGCCCCTGTCTGCTTTCGACACCAACAGAGGCTGGGCCTCACGGGAGGACGGCGTGTCCCCAAACGCTTCCCACTGGACTCAGCAGGGTGTCCTTCGGCTCGCGGAGGACAAAGCTGGCCAGCCCACCGCGGAAGAGGGGTCAGCTTTACGCTCCCCACTTATCTCTGCCTAGGACAAGGCAGATGCAGAAATCTGCAGAGGACGGGCACCCCGCCACGCAGAGCCCCACCTCTTTACCTTCCCTCCCTCGAAGCTACAAATGGCTCCATCCGGGGACAGAGCGCAAGGGGCCTAAAGGGCAACAGTCTTCCCTGAACACGGGGCACAGGAGTGTGTGAGGACCCACCTATGGGGGCCCAGATGTGCTCAACAAGCCTTCTAAACGTCGGACAGACAGGGTGCCTGGGTGGCTCAGTCAATTAGGCATCCGACCTCGGCTCAGGGCATGATCTCACGGTTCGTGGGTTCGAGCCCCGCGTCGGGCTCTGGGCCAACAGCTCGGAGCCTGGAGCCTGCTTCGGAGTCTGTGTGTGTGTCTCTCTCTCTGCCCCTCCCCCACTCACACTCTATCTCTTTCTCTCTCTCAAAAATAAACATCAGTTTATTCTGGAAGCTGCTCACAAGTGGCACAGCTAATAAGTCACGAGGATTAATAGTCTTATGAAAAAAGGCAGCCTGGCACTTACCAGGCCCGGCATTTATATTACGACACTGCAGGACAACTTCCCCTCCCTACTCCAGGGCATCTCTGAGGTGCCTTGAAGAGAAACAGTTACCCAAAAGTGCTAATCTGGGCCAGTCCTGGCTTCCTGGGGACCCTCCAGGACCTCCTGAGATTCTCCCCTTGAAAGACTTTGGCCCGGGGCCCGAGGGCTGGTTCCGAGGCCCCCATAGGGCTGTGGGTGTGGACACTTCTCCACCCTCTGACCTCTGGTCTCACCCGACGCCCAAGGTGCCCTCCCTCCGGTCAGATCACGAGAAGTCAGGGCGACCGCATTTCACAACGTTCAGCCAAGATGTTGAAGCCGGGAGACAACGAGAAGGGTAAGCACTTAAGAAAAGGGAACTCTACTGAGAAATGGTCTCATCTGAAATGGTCAAAATCAAGATACAGAAGAGGCCGGCTCTGAGTCACAAAAATGGAAAAATCCAGTAGGAGGCTTCAGAGAAAGATCGGAGATAAATGTCGAGTAACATGATGACGGCGGCGGGAGGGGGGTGCAGGGGGGGGGTGTCTGAGTCTCCCTGGGTCGCATGTGTGTAAACAAGCCCCCTCCCCCACCCCCTTGCAAGTGGCAGCTGTGGGGCCGCGGGTCCCAGGGGACCCAGGGCTCCCGCGAAGCTCTGGGGGCCGGGTCCTGCCAAGGCATCTGCTGAGAGTGTGGGAAGGGTTCAGGGCTCCTGCCTGGAACCCCCCGTCTCCTGTCACTCTTTCCATCCACAGGACAGGATTCGCCCCATGAGGGTGACCCTTTCCAGCTCTGTCCCAACCGCCCTGGTAACAAAACAAAAACTCCATCCTACTCAACCGGAAACAGTGACTGGAGGCTTTTTCCTGTGCTTTTTGGAAGGCGTAAAACAAACCAGTGATGGTGGCACGGGGGGAGGGGAGGATTCTGCCTGAGGGCCAGTGTCTGCCTAGGGCCTCAGCTGAGCTGCCCCAGCAGGCCGCCTACTTCCATCCCGGGGGACAGCCCTTCCCCTTTCCCTTTCCCAGAGCCCAGCTGCCTGGGGGTCCCCTGCCACTGTGCGAAGACAGGGCCAGGGTGGAGACCAGCACCACGTGGGGACATGGCAGGCCCAGACAGGGACCAGGAGGACAGACGTCTCCCACCACACAGAGCCTCCCTCGCCCCCGGCCAGCCCCCCCTTGTTCTGGGCCTCAAGCTGGAACATGCTAGAACAGCGTCCCCCTGTCTGGCAAGCTTCCTTCTAGCCTGCGATTCTTTCATGCTGGTGAACACTCACTTCTGAAAACCCAGGCCCTGCTTTCGGCAGAGAAACCCTCCCCGGGCCACCTGCCTCAGACTGTCACCCGAGACCCCAGCCCGAGACCCCAGCCCAGTTCCCTGACCCATTGCCAGCGGTTCTGGGGGCACTAGAGGTGCGAGCCCAGCCGAGTACTCCTGGCTTTATGATCACGTCACCCTGCCCCCGGAGCTTCTCTCGGGCTGGATTTGGTCAAGTTCCCTCCAGCCTTTCAGACATGGTGCCACTCCTGCCCCCACCCTGACCTACACCCAAGGGGGACTGCTCCTCCCTCTGGGGTCCCCTCCTTCCTGCTCTAGAAACCACCATCACGCCTTTGCTCTGCCTTATGCAATACGGGTCTGTGCCCCTTAGGTAAAAAGTCAATGGCTGGAAGGCAGGAGAATGGCTCCACGTGCCCCAGCCCCAGATGCCCCGCCCCTCCAGTGTCCCAGCCCCAGATGCCCCACCCCTTCCCAGTGCCCCAGATGCCCCGCCCCCTCCCAGTGCCCCAGCCCCTGAAGCCCCGCCCCCCAGTGCCCCAGATGCCCCGCCCCCTCCCAGTGCCCCAGCCCCTGAAGCCCCGCCCCCCCAGTGCCCCAGGCCCAGGCCCCTAAGTCCTTGTCTGCCTGGCTCACTTGGCCTCCCTGCTCATCAGCCCTTTCCTCTCCATTATTTTTTATGTCACCTCCTGGCACAGTTTATGTTTATTTGCTTTCTGTTTGGCGCCTGCCCCTCCCAGCGGCACTTAAATCACAGGAGGCGGGGTTTGTGTGCTGCCCCCTGCACACTCCCCTGCGGCCGCCTGTCCAGCAGAGCAGACCAGGAGGAGTATCTGTCCCCTTAGGACGTGAATCCGCTTGACCTTCTTTATAGAGGCTTCAAGTTCCTCTGGTGTCCGTGCATTACGTTTTAAATTAGAAGTAGCTAATTAAATCCACATTCCTTCAGTATACCTTGTGTTTCAAATACAGTTCTCTAGTCTGGATAATAAGCAGGAAATCCACTTTTATTGGTCGGCCGAGGCCCACCGTAGCGTATGCCCAGCACGCTGAGCCTCTGAGTGCTGAGCTGCACACGGCCAGCACCGGAGAGCAGCCACACTGGGGCTGGGGTGGGGGGCTCTCGGCTGAAGAAAGAACTAACCCTGTGACATTTGCGTGTCGCCGCCTAGAGCAGTGAGATGCTTGGAACACAGAATATTTGTTTCGCGATAAAAATGCTGTGAGCCCCTCGTGGTTTTTTTTTTTTTTTTTTCGTCTTTTTCTGCAGCGATAAGAAGGGAGAGGGATAGGAAAAGGATGTGGTGAGCACACCCCCAGCCAAGCCCCAGAAGCTTAAAGAGTAGAGTCTGTGAGTCAGAAGGCTTGGCTCACCTCCTTCCTTTCTTTCAGGTTCGTCAACATGACAATGGTTGCAGACTTCTGTTCCCAGATCATTCTCCAGAAGTCATTAACTGTCTCCTGTTTAGGGCCTGTATGCAGAGGAGGAGCCCAAAGTCAGACCCGAAGAGGGTCTCTGGCCCCTGTCACCCTGGCCTTGGGGCCCTGGGACCGGGCTCCTCCCAGGCACAGAAGGGCCGACTGGCCCACTGGGGAGGGGGTGCGGCCTCCCCGCCCCACCGCCCACACCCCTGGCCACCCCCTGGGGCTGGGATGTCCTTGGGGAGGCACACAGCAGCGTCCAGGGGGTGACCCCATTCGCAGGCAATCAAGGGTATTCAGATGAGGCTGGGGTCTGAGCCTGCCTGTCCAGAGTGCCGTGCGGCCGCTCAGGGGGCCCCTCAAAGCCTCGGCACGCCAGCACCCGCTCCAGAACTGCACGAGGGTCTGTGTGTGCGCGACAGACAGATGCAGACAGAGACGCAGACGGGCTGCGGGCCGACCCACTCACCCTCCACGTCTAACCCCCTTCCCTCATCTCTCAGCTGCCCTCTCAGCTGGCGATGATTCAGTGCCGTCCAGCGGGGTGTGGGCTGAGGTTCCTGGGGAGCGGTCTGAACCAAAGACAAAGCGTCCCCAGAAGAAAGTCCTCTGCCCTTTGCCCTCCTTCCTGCCTGAATGCAGACACAGGGCCTGGAGGCGCAGCCATTTTGTGACCCTGAGGGAGACAGTGACATGCCACGGAGGGCGGAGCAGGAAGATCAAGAGGTCCCTCTCCTTTGAGCCACTGCCTGGGCCCCGGGCTGCCCCCCCTTCTCACGGGAGAGAGACTCCTCTATCTGTGTCAGCTGATGTCTGTCGGGTTCTCTGAGGCTGTACTCTGGGTGTATGCGTCTGTGTGCTTCCCTATTTCCTAAGAGATGTACATTTTTAATAAGCTCTCAAGTGATTCCGACGTGCGCTGAATTTGGGGACCTGTTGTCGGAAAGACTGTCGCCTGCGAGGGAGGAAGCCCGCGAAAGCCGCTGTGGGCTCCACGTCCCCAGCCACCTCTGGGCTGACGGATGGCAGGTCAGACCTCGTCCGTGCAAAGTGGATCGTGTGCAAGGTGAAGGGCGCCTGCGAGGCGCCCCGGGGGTTAAGGCCTTGATCTGATAAGCGACTCCCTCCCTTCCCCAACCGCCTGGAAACAACCGCAACTGGGAGCCACACCCGAGCTCGGCCAGCTGAGAGAGGTTCAGGGTTGTCTAATGAAAGAATCAGCACGTTCAAATGATAACCGTTAACCTACTGGGTGCCCTGTCTTTGCACCATGCATGTGAGGGAACAGGCATGTGTCTGTCTGTCTGTCTGTCTGTCTACACGCATGCTTTGCGTGGATGTACGTCCAATGTGCCGGCTACACCTACTTATAAATGATGACACCCTCCCCTGGCTGCCCGACCGCGGAAGGGGGACCTGGGCTCTCGGGCTCCAACTCGTCTGTTCTTTTGAAGCTCTGTTTGTACAACACGCTTCATCATCTCGTGGGGCAGAGCTTTGCGAACGAAGGCACAGAATGACCCGAGAAGGCCTGCTGAGAGGCAGATGTGAACGTAGCACGTCTGAGCAGCTCCCAGGACATGCTGACACTCAGGGTCAATGGAGCGCCAGCCTCGAATCGCAAGGCTCTGTGAGATTCGGGACACCCCCGCGTGGCCTGTGCTCAGGGACAGCTTGGACAGACTGCAAACAGGCAACACAGACGGGGCCGTACAGGAAGCCCAGGGGAAGCCTCGGGATTCCTGGCAGCAGATAAGGACCAGGTAGCCTCCCACATCATGTTACCAAAATCCCGTTTTGAAAAGAACAGCAAGAAGCTTACCTTGAGCCGCTATGAATTTATTCTTCTCCTTGTAACCCTAGAAACATAAAATCAGGTTTGTAATTCTTCCTCGCTTTCTTGGCTGAAGGCGTTTGCCGTTGTGGTTTGGAAAGTAACGCGTATCAACCACGAGAAAGTTGGAAAACACAGAAATAAGAAGAAAACTCACTAGTCCTTTTGGAGCCAGGGCTACTTTTGTTGGCCCCGCCGTAGATTTTTCCTGGGAATACTTTCCCAGTCGCACACGCACACACACAAGCAGACACACGTTCAGATACTTTGAACTGGTTAGTAAGTACAAATTCTCCTATGTTGTATTTTTATGATAATTTTATAATTTATATTAAACGACATTTTAAGGTTCACTTAAAGTGAACGCTTAAATCTTTTTATCTTTATGTTTATTTTTGAGAGAGAGAGAGAGAGAGACAGAGAGAGGGAGAGAGATAGACTGTGACCTGGGGAGGGGCAGAGAGAAGAGAGAGACAGAATCTGAAGCAGCCTCCAGGCTCTGAGCTGTCAGCACAGAGCTGGACGCGGGGCTCGAACTCACGAACTGTTACATCATGACTGGAGCCGAATTCGGGTGCTTAACCGACTGAGCCCCCGGGCGGCCCAATTAAAATGAATTCTTAATCCATTGCATTATGGTTCTACCATAGTTTGTTTAGCTGATCCCTCTTGTCCTATTTGGTCAGTAATGTAACGAATGCTGTAACAAACATCTTTGTGCTTATCTGTTTCTTGAAAATGAATCCCTGGACAGATGCTAATTCAAAAGCCCCGGGCGACTCTGTGCTCTCTGCGCTGTGGCCAAGCTGCCCAGGAAGGTTGTGACCCGGCCCCAGAGAGGAAAGTCACGATTCACACTGAGTCCCCAAATGGTGCAGGTGTGTGCATCAGGCCCGGCCGGGGACAGGAAAACGGCAGACTTACATCTATGTACGAAGCATTAATATAGTCTGAACAGGGGGCTCCATCCACTTGGCTCAGAATCACCCTGGAATGATCATCTGTTTAGAAGAAAACAAAAAACCATGATATCAGGATAAGGAAATCACACCTGCCATACATTTCTTCCATCTACAGCATTAAACACGGCACCTGACACAACCGGGTCTTGCGTGGTGATCACCGGGACAGAGGACGCGTCCTTTTCAATGTCCTCATGAGCCCCTCTGTGTCATGAGGATGGGAATACACCTGTTTCACTGAATGAGCACTGCATCTCAGCACTGAGGACAGTGCCCGGCCCTAACCAGGTGTCCGGTAAGACCTGTGGGCTGACAGCAAAGGCATGAATTTCAGCGTCCAGGAGTGGGGGCTGCTGGGCCTCACATAGAAACAGAACAGCAGCACGTGCTGGGGCCCCGCAGTGAGATCACCATATTCTCCGAAACCCCAGCTGGGCCCCCGTGTTCACAAGGCCCTTGCGCACTGAGGAGAGCCCCGGACGGAAGGGCTGGGGTCCACGCTCCCGGGCTTTCCAGGGAAGGGACAAGCCGACTCCACACCCCGATCCCCATCCTTCCAGTCGGCCCTAGGGCTGGAAGGTGGGTGGAACTCACGCTGACCTGAGCTGGGCCTGGCGGGCCACCTGCCTGGAAGATTCTGGCCTGCTGTACAAGCAACTCTCTAGTGAGGGGGCTGACCACAGAGAGCTCTGTGTGGGTGTGTGATGTGTACTTCCTCCGTGTGGGGGCGGGTGGTGTGCAGGTGTGCGTGGTAGGTGGGGGTGCGGTGTGTGTTTTCTCTGTGTGCGTGGGTCTCGCGTGTATGTGTTTGTGGAGTGTGTGTGTGTGTGTGTGTGTGTGTGTGTGTGCACGTTTGGGGAAGTTTCAACCAGGGCCCCCACTGTGACCTTGGTGGGTCCTCGTCACTCCTGCCTTCATGGCCCCTTCCTCCATAAAAGAAAAAAGTAAACATTTTATTTTACAACTGTGTTATTAGTTAGTATAAAGCTTACTGTAACCAGACTGGATTATGGTGTTGTTTTTGTTTTTCTGATTTTAAAGGAAATCAGATGGTGTCATGGGCCCTTCAAAGTGTCATGGCCCCAGGCCTGGGTCTCCTACTTCTAGCTGTACAACAGCTAGCGGAAATACTGAGGATGACCAGACCGGGCCCAGGGCCAGGGTCAAGAGTCAAAGCTGCTCCAGGGGTGGCTCACACAACCCCGGGCACGGGGCTTGGGACAGAGTGAGCACTCCATATGTATTTACCGCGTTCTATCGTCCTGCTTTGTCCTGCTTTACCCCCTGCTTGTCCCCACAGGTCTGAAACTAACTGAGACGTGTGTGTTTGCGGGGTGGGTCTGCGGCAAAGGAGCTGTTGTCTTCCGCATTCTTGGAAGGCGCTGCTGACCTCAGACACCTGTTGACTAGACACGGTATCGCTGGGCCCGATCTATCCTGCCCCCAGCAGCAGAGGCCACTGAGGCTTTCAGGGAAAGTCATGGCTCATATGGGGCAGCCAGGGTGTCAAACCCCAAGCGTACAGCCCGATGGCCTCCTCTACGACACCCTCGTGCTCAGGGGCTGACAGCCCTAAAGCAGATACGGCTCCGGCTGAGCATGTGTGAAGCCAGTTGAAAATAATTTGGAACCATTTTACGCTTTGAGAACAGCTATAGAAAGCCGAGGGTAGAAAATAGCATTCTGGTTAGATTTAGAATCTTGCAGTTTCGGAGAGCTTCCTGTCTTTTTATTCTGAAAGTCACACTTCACTGTCAAAACATTATATTTTGAAATTATTGGCTGTTGCTGTTTTTTTTTTTCCCAGAGTAGAGGATGCTGTCTCCCTACCAGTCACCAAGCTTTTCCGAAGCCCAGCCTCATGGACACGCCAGGCATCTTGTTCTCTGTCATCCAAGCTCCCTAGAGCCATTTCCATGCCTGGGTCGAGGGGTTTCTTAAAAATCTAGTAAATTTAGGGGTGCCTGAGTGGCTCAGTTGGTTAACCAGCAGACTCTTGATTTCAGCTCAGGTCATGATCTCACAGTTTGTGAGACTGAGCCCCACATCAGGCTCTGTACTGTCTGCTTGGAATTCTTTCTCTCTCTTTCTCTCTGCCCCTCCCCCGCTCGCTCATGAGCACTCTCTCGCTCTCTCTCGTTCTCTCTCTCTCTCTCTCTCAAAATAAATAAACTCACTTTCAAAGAATTTTAAATAAGGGTTTTAGTGAGTAAGAGGCAAATGGGGGCAGGACCCTAGAAAAGTGCTGGGGCTGGGTAGGTAGGTCCTCAACAGATACATTCAGTAGGTCAATGCATAAATTAAATTAATTAACGAAGCTAATTAGTCAAACTAATAGTAGATAATAATACTAATTTGCAAATATCCCGATTTTTATTTGACACAAAATATTCCAAAGATCCCCAGCCTCCCCCACGGTTCTCCTTTCCCTCGAGCTGCTCCAACCAAGCGGCTTGCCTCCCTCCTTCTCTGATAACCCACCCCAGATCCAGCGGCAAGCCCTCCCGATTGGACCCCCACTGCGTGTCCAGAGTCTAACCCTGGCCCAAGCCCCTCGTCACTGCACAGCTTCGTGTCCCATCTCCCTGCGGCTCCCTTGGCTGCCTACGCAAATGTGTTTTAGCCGAAAGACTATTTGGTTAATTTCTCATCGTAGTTGGATCATAGTCTTATAGGGGCCTTTGGAAAAAAAAAAAAAAAAAAGAGGTGTCAATCCTATGCTTGTAAAGTGCAAAAGAATTATTTCTATTAAGTGCTAAGAGTCCAGAGACCACACAAATTGGGGGGACCACAGCTTCTTGTGCCCCTGAAGAGACAGACTTAATTCCAATCCTAAAAATGCCACCAAGTGGACTGAGGCCCACTGCACAGGCTGGCTCCCTTGCTTCCACGGAGGCTCTGTCTGAGAACAGGGAGATTCTCTGGCCTGGGGCTCAGGATTTAAACCCTTCCCGGCTGCCTTTCTGTTAGCCTGATGGGCAAAGCCCACAAGAGGGGTCCAGCTGAACGAAGAATACTGCAACCCTCCTTGGCCAGCTGACAGCTTGGAACATTCAGGTTTGTCCTGGCACCAAGGTGGGCTGTGAAAGGCACCCCCGGGGCGAAGCCTGTCCAGCCACATCCCTGGACAGATCTGTCGGCTATCTGGCCTGACAGCCTCCCTGGACCCCACACCCCGCAGCCCATGGCCCCGTTTAGCTGCTGGCGTTGCTAAGCCCTCCCACGAAGCTGCCAGATCTCTGCACATTTCTCATTCTGTCATTTCTGCCCCTGGTCTGGGGGACACACGGCTGGTGGCCGAGAGCACTGAGTCTGAGATGCGGAGATGCCCAGGGCTGCTGGCAGCACAAGACTGTGGCTCAGGACTGGGCCCAGGAGCAGGCCCCTGCCAGCCTGTGCGGGGGGCACTCCCCTGGGCCCCTGGGCAGCCCAGGTCTCAACATCGAGCGCAGGCTTGGTGGCCAGACCCACGACAACAGAGGTGGCCTGAGCCCGCTGTGGGAGATGGCCACCTAGACCTCCCTGGACAAGCGCCAAGCAGCGGTGCTGGCCCGGGCCCTCGTCCCCTCGTCCTGGGACTGTTATGCTGCCCGGACAGGTACAGTCCCCAGGAGCTACAAAGGAATGTTGAGTTTACTCCACACGCTACCAATCATGCAGAAAAAGTAAAGTCTTACTGGGAAGGATGTTGGGATATCTGTTTTTTTCTCTATTTTCTTCTTTATTAGCCAGTTCAAAAGTTCCTTGTATGTGTCCAGATGGCAACGACTAGAAGAAAATACACAGTTAGCACTAAACGTGATGAATCCGAACACAGCGTTTACGTCCACTTCGCTAACGGGCACAGGAATTAAGGAAACCCCGGCCTAGCAAACTACGTGCAGTCCACCGCCCTCCCTGCCCGGCGGGCTGTGCCAGGGGCCGGGCAGACACGTGAGGAAGACACAGGCCCGCCTGCCCTCAGGGCGCTCTCGCCAGCGGGCCAAGTGAGCTGTGGACGGGGTGACGACCCCACCGTTGGGCCCTCAGCTGCATGAAGGCGGGGACTTGTCTGTGCACTGTCACCAAAGCCCTGGGAGCCACAGGTCCTGCCCCGGAGCAGGGACTCCACGGATACTTACAGACTGAGCACAGGAGAACTCTGGAGCAGGAGAGGGCAGAGCAAGGGCACCTTGCGGAGGGGCTGTGGAGGCCAGCTGTGCCCGTGGGGCTGGGCTCGGGGATGGGCAGAGGATGTTCGAGCAGCTTAGATGTGGGCCTCCTGCTTGAGAGGCCGCGCGCTCGCGGGCCAGCGGGTAAGGTCCAGCTGGCCTCTTGTGGGAAGCCCAGACTCCAGCCCCAGCCCGGATCAGCGCAAGATCCCCAGGGGTCCTGTGTGCGCACCTGGCTTCAGGAACTCTGCCCTATCCCCCCCGCCGCCTCGGATGAGGACACCGACGTGTGAGACGCTAGCTAGCACCCTGTGACTGATGTGTGGCTCCGTGGACACGAACCCGGCTGACCCTGGGCTCCCTGACTTCTACTGATTCTAGTCGTCCCCCCGCATTCGCTGGCTGCTGGGACGCCCTCCGCACGTAGGCAGGCCCCGTGCAGTGCACTGTGGGAAAGAGCCTTTTGAACCCCCAGATCACGGCCTTCAACGTTAACCTCAACGTTGACTGGACTGGGGAGGGGACACTGGAATTCGAGGAACGAGTGTCAATATTTACCAAGCCGCTGAGATGTGCCAGGCACTGGAGGAGGAGCGGGTCACCTGCCCCAGGCCATAGCTCAACCTATTACAAGAGGACACTAGCATCACCCGTTTTCCAGATGAGGAAACTGGCCCCCAAGGCTGCTGGAGATTTGTCCAGGTTCACCTGGCTGGCAAGCGGCAGGCACCGGGGGAGACCTTCAGTCTGGCCTGGAGCTGGCCACCAAGACTCCCCTTCTTCAAGTGTGAAGTCCCCGGAAGACGGGGGCAGACCTCACAAGTGCTGCGTGGCCCTAGGCTTATTCACACCATGAGTCACGAGGGCCGGACTCACCGCCCACAGGGGCCCAGAGCCTCCCTCTTCTGGGGCGGGGGGCTTCTCCCTCGCAGACTGAGCCCCTGCCAGCCAGTGAGCTCTTTCTTTTGTTTTCAGTTCACCAAACTGGACGGCCACAGGCAGAGAGCCTGGTGGGTGCCTTGGGGTCAATGTCTTCTCTACCCAAAATTCTTGCTTCTCTCTCTATCTCTCTCTCTCTCTCTTTTTTTTTTTTTTTGTTAATGTTTATTTATTTTGAGAGACAGAGGGAGACAGAGCATGAGCAAGAGAGGGGCAGAGAGAGGGAGACACAGAATCCGAAGCGGGCTCCAGGCTCCGAGCTGTCAGCACAGAGGCCGACGCGGGGCTTGAACCCACAAGCGATGAGATCACAACCTGAGCCGAAGTCGGACGCTCAACGGACTGAGCCACCGAGGCGCCCCTCACAATTCCTGGTTCTTATCAAAGCTGTCTTGACACTGATTTTCTGGACCTAACCTAAACAGAGAACCTGTGGCAACATTCTACAGACTTCTCTCTTTCTATACTCAAAAGCTTTTTGTCCTCACCCCTGAGAATAAAAACGAGGTATAACACTGTAATGGTGGGCGCATGATGTCATGCATTTGTCTGAACCCACACAACGTACCACACTGGAACCCCAGCTCTGGACGTCGGTCAGTTAGTGACAATGAGTCAACATCAGTTCTCATTTGGAACACACGTAGGGCGTGAACACGGGACACTGTTGATTTGGGATACTGTGGGCTAAGGGGGAATGCTGTACTCTATGCCCAATCTTTCCCTAAGCCTAAAACGGCTCTAAAAATTAAAATCTATGCAAATGATTAATTGAAAAAGAAAAAAAGAACCCAAGAAACCTCGGAAGGTGGGGTGGCTACGGTGCGGTATGTGGGGAGGTTGGAGGGTTAGGTGTCGAGGGGGGACCCAGCTCTGCCCATTCCCGCAGTGGCCTGAGACCCGGGATATGAAGTTGGGGTGGCGATCCCGGCTTTTTGGGCTGTGCGGGGGGCCACTTGGGGTGAGGCCAGGTGCTCTGTGTAGAAGGCATATCTCCGTCTCCAAGCGCACAGAATGACTGCCACCCCTCACTTTGTCCCGCTGTCAATCTGCCTGCAGACTCGAATCTCCGAGCTGCTCAGTGGGCACAGGGGAAACGGGGCAGCACCCGGGGAGGGCTCTGCCGCGACCGGGTCACCCCCACAGCGCTGAGCGGGAGCCGTGCAGGTAGTGATCGGTCAATAAATACCTGGCAATTGAAGGTGCAATTACATAAATTGGCCGAACAGGGTCGGCTGGTGTGCTTGCTTCTGGAGGTGGGATTTCATCTCGGTGAGCACACACAGGAGCCACAGGTCACGTCCCTGCCCCTTCCTCCCTCCTCTGCAGTGCTGGGCAGGTGGTAGCCAATGAGAAGAACAGAGAGCAGCCGGGTGTGGGCTGGTCCAGCATGCTCCAGGGGTCGGGTCTGGCTCACGCCTCCCCTGCGCCTTTCTACAACACGCATGCTAGGGCTGGGGCAGGGCCCCTGAGCTGGACAGACTCTGTCTGGGGAGGGGGTGTTCCTGCCCTGAATGGCACTCACTGGCCGGGGTTTCACTGGGGGGCCTGGGAGAGCCTCTGCTGGGATGGCACTCTATCATGGCGGGCGGAGACTGTGAGACTGGATGTCCCCAGGAGTCGTCCTAAAATGCATGGCAGCCCCAGACGCCTCTCCTGCAGACACTGGGCGAAGCTGGGCACACATCTGCCTCTTTTACGTGTTCGGACAATCCTACGGGGACAGGCAGCGTCCTTCTGGTACAGGCGAGCAATCCGAGGCAGGCAGAGGTGGAATCAATGGACCAAGCAAGCGCCCCAGGCTGGTAAGAGGCAGGCCGGCCAGCATTCACGCCTCGACCATGCCACCGAAGTGACCCAGGGCCAAACTCCTTCAGCTCACGGATGCTCTGGGTCGGCAATACACAAACGTCCAAACTCGTTTTGAGACTCGTCCGTCCCTTTCATCGTCTCTGGGACTGGAACTCAGGACATCAGGCGAGGAGGAGGAAGAGGGGAACAGCTGTCTAACTCAAGCGGGGTCATCACAGAGCCAAGAGTGGGCGGGTCCTGGAAGTCTCCAGGGCGCTTAGGAGACAGAAGCCACACAAACACGGCTTGAGACACAGCCAGCTGAGGAGCGCATGGGTCGCTTAGTCAGTGAAGCGTCCGACTTCGGCTCAGGTCGTGATCTCACGGACCGTGGGTTCAAGCCCTGTGTCAGGCTCCGTGCTGACAGCTCGGACCCTGGAGCCTGCTTCAGATTCTGTGTCTCCCTCTCTCCCTGCCCCTCCCCTGCCCGTGCTCTGTCTCTCAAAAATAAAACAAACAAAAAAGACAGGGCCAGCTCTCACTGGCGAGAGCAACAAACTGGGGTTCAGAGACTACAAGCAGCTTGTCCCGGGTCCCCCAGCGCCGGAACCAGACCCTCCTTCCCTCTGCAGATCTACTCATCCTTCACTGCCCAGAGGCCTCCAGTGGGCAGCTGGGCAGGGCAGGGCAGGAAGGGTGACGTACTTGCTTCGGGGGCAAACTCTGAAGTGGCACCATAAACCCAGGAATCCAGGTAAAATAATATCCAAATGCAACATTGAAAAAATTTTAAATTCAAAATTGAGGCATGATGTCGAAAACACCAAGCCTTTAAATAATGCCAGGACAGGTGACGGTGGGGTGACAACTCATGGTGTAGCCTGGGACCGCGGGAGAAATCAGTCGGAATGATCTTGTCTTCATTTACTATTTCGTTCGGCATGGATGGCCTGCATTAATTTTGATATTTTGGGGGCGCCTGGGTGGCTCAGTTGGTTAAGCATCCGACTCAGGCTCAGGTCACGATCTTGCAGTTCGTGAGTTTGAGCCCCGTGTCGGGCTCTGTGCAGACAGCACAGAGCCTGGCTGGGATTCTCTCTCTCTCTCTCTCTCTCTCTCTCTCTCTCTGTCTCCCTTTTTCTCTGCCCCTTCCCCACTCTCTCTGTCTCTCAAAACAAATAAACAAACAACACAAAAATTTTTTGATATTTTTGAATAATTGAAATACTATTTATCCCGACTGAGCTGCTCATGCCTGGGGCAGGTGCGTCGCCTGCCTGACCCTACTTCCAGCCCTGCTGCGTTGGAGTCGCCCTCACTTTAGAGATCTCAGCGGAGCTGGCTGGTTCTGACTCACGGTCCTCCTGCTGGCAGAAGGCCGACCCCCACGTCCACACGGGGAAACACAAGCACAAGGGGAAACAGGACAAGACAGGAGGGGACAAAGTCACACCGCTGCCAACTTGGGTAGTTACTGTGAACGCGGAGAATGAACTTCTCTCGCCAGGCTGACAGATTGCAAAACAATACTGCGTCGAGCTGTCTTTCAAGATGACCTAATTTCCCCAAAATAGAAGACACATTTGGAAACAAAGGGAAGCAAGGCAAAGGCGGGCGAGGCTCATGTTAAAAAAATAAGCAAAGTACCGATGCGACGCTCCGTCCCCTCCCGTGCCCTCGCGGGATGCTTCCGTGTGAAAAGCCACGCGTCTGCTGGAGTGCCGTCTCTGGATTAAATAGCTACACCGCACGCCGCTGGTTATGCGGCCCGCTGCCCAGAGCCCCTCTTAGAGGCCGGCTTAGAGGCCGGCTGCCCAGACGTTGGCCCTTGTGCCAGGGCCTGGGGCGGGGGGGGCAGCAGGCTAAGCAAGGCGCGGTCAGCGTCACCGGCCTCTCTTTGGGGCTCAACGCTGAGCACACGGCTGCGTGTGACGTGAGCAAGACGCACAGAGCTCACGAGGAACATGGTCAGGGGTAAACACTGAACGGCTAGACCCCAGATGAGTGTCCCCGGTGTCTCTCTTACCTGCCCCCCCTCCATGTGCCTCCCTCTCTCCCTCCCCCCATCCCCCAAATCTCCGTCTATCCAACAGAGTCACAATTCACAGGACATTGACGGAAACTTGAATCGCACGAGGCGAGGCGTCACGGACGCACCTTCGTGGTTTTTGTGGAGAGCTGGGGGAATCGGCTTGCTCCCGTGGGGACCGTCACAGTTGGTTAAAGCCGTGCTAGTTGGCTGCTGCCGTTGCCAGGTCCGCAGAGGCGATTCGCCCAGAACGGCAGTAGCTGGGTGATGCCCAGGAGAGGCTGGGGCACAGGTCGAACCGAAGCCCGTGGCCCCTCAAGCGGCCCCACGGCTGTTTAAGTCACGCCATGAGGGTGGTTCGCAAGAGGGACGTTTCCTTCACCCGTGAGATGCACGAGGTCTCCAAGGCCCGTTAGAAGGTGGGGGTGGGGGGGGGGCTCCACCGCTTTCCACACAGAACTGTCACCCTGCCGCCCGCTCGGGCCCTGGTCTTCCACATCAGGGAGACCGCCGTGTCCCTATCACGCTAGATTTTGGGACTCGGCACTACTCAGAGTGTCTGCGCTGGAAGGGGCCTTCGGGAGCCTCTCGCTCGACCGTCTCATCTTACGAATGAGCAACGAGGGGCGTGCGTGGACCTCGCAGGAGAAGCCAGGCGTCCAGAAACCCCTCTGGGACAGTGTGGTGACCCACGCGGGTGTGTGCGGTCTTTGGGACTATGTGCCCTGAAATGCGGTGCCACGTTTCCCAGGCCCCGACCCCACGAAAAGAACAGCAAGGAACCTTCAAACTCACGTTGAACTCCTCCCGAAAGCGCTTGCAGTCATCCGCCGACCGGACGCGGATCTCCTCCTCCAGGTGTGCCACGGGGATGGGGAAGTACTTCTTGGGCCCGGAGGGGGACCTGCTGAGAAGCATCACTCTTTGCTGCTCTGTGGGACCAGAAGACACATGGGGGCCACTCAGCCAGGTTTCCGGATGGCTGACTCATGAACCGGACGGACCAAGGGCACCCCGGAGGAATGACACAGCCAGAGGGTGGACGGTGCTCTCCGAGCGGGGCCCCGCGCAGCGGAGCGCAGAGGTCTGCCCCCTGCGATAACATCCACACCAGAGGGGCATCCCTCTGGCCGGTGTGACCTGCTCTCACCAACCACAGTCACCTCATCTTCCAGCTCAGCCCCCAGCCCCTGCTCCCTCCACCAAGGACCCGGGCACTCTCACACTCCAACTCACTTTTCCAGGCTTGAAATAGGGAGAAACGATTGCACGCTAATCAATATGGAAGAATAACTTTGGTTCAGGCGGGAAAGACAGGGAATCGGTTAGGATATGCGTCTCCCTCAGCCCTGTCTCCCTTGTGACAAATAGTCTGCTTGCTGAAACCCCACAAGCTCCAGAAGAAGTAAGAGAAACCCTCCTGGGGGCTCCTGGGTGGCTCAGTCAGTTAAGCATCTGACTTGGACTCAGGTCATGATCTCGCGGTTCGTGGGTTCGAGCCCCGCGTCGGGCTCTGTGCTGTTGGCTCGGAGCCTGGAGCCTGCTTCGGATTCTGGGTCTCCCTCTCTCTCTGCCCCTCCCCCCCTCAAATAAATAAATGTTTAAAAAAGAGAAAGAGAGAGAGAGAGAGAGAGAGAGAGGGAGAGAGAAACCATCCCTGCTTTGCGGGGAGCGGGCAGGGAGGCACTGACAACGAGGACGGGCCTCAGGAGAGATCCTTCCATCAACTCAGAGTGAGACAAAAGGAGAGATCGCTGGCAGGGGCTTCTCTTCCTGCAACGTGACTGATACTCTTGACAAAGTCCACGTGAACACTCTGCTGTCACTCCTGCAAAGGGCCTGTCCCCACCTGCAGAGCCTTTCTGAAGCCCAGCCAAGAACTCCTCACAGGGCTCGTTCCTCTGAGAGCAGACGCGTCAGAGTGAGTCTGGCTGGGCCTCTGGGCCTCGCCAGCCACACCTTCTTCCCTCCCTTTCAGGGCTGTTGAAACGTGCAGGGAGCGAGCTGGGGCAGGAAGGAGGCGCCCGCAGGCCACAGCGGCACCGAACGAGGTTCTCGGTGACGTTCAGGTCCCGCCAGCACCCCAGGACTGCCCTCCAGCCCCTTGCTAGGTCTTTTGGGGCTGACGTTCTTTTTTATCATCTGGGGGTCGATTCTACAATTCTGTTTGAAGGCTGACCGTACGTTTGCTCCCCCAAACCATGGAACTATTAGGTAGCAAGCTGACTAGAGGAAGTTGCAGTCACTGGTGTGAACCAATCATTCTGAAAGTCTCTGCCTCACCGAACTTTCTCAGCCACCTGCACTTGTGGGGAAGAGAAACAGTGTGCCTTGTAAGTAGCATTGAGGCACGGAACTGAGCCCAGAGCCTGAAAGACAAGGCTGGGAATGCCCTCCACGGGGACCTTCCCTGCCGCACACATTGGGGGATCAGCTCTCTTCCAGCGTCAAGATCCGAAAACGGTGCGAATTTCAGGCGAGCCCTTTAGAGCGTGAACCAGGCTGTCTCATCGTAGGGTGATTTTAAAGGGCTTCCTGAAAACTGTTACACGTCAAAACCCTGTCAACAGGGCAGGATGTGAACAGCGTTTCCAACAAAGCCACAAACGGAAAGTCTCCAATGTCTGTTTCATGGCCGAGGGAAAGGAGAAAAGTTTTGAAATGGTAAAATTCTACCATGGCAAACGCCAGCATTACACCGGGTAAAGGGAGACCCAAGTCTCAAAGGCGAAGGGGTTTAACGTTGCAACTAAGAGGCGGACGACGGCCCCCAGCAAACCCTCCCGGCAGCCTCCCCGCCCCCCCCCCCGCCGGCCCCCCGGCCCCGCAGGGTACCTTGTTCTTCCAGGATTCCGTTGGGCACCTTCTTGTCATTGGCGCTGACCACGGCTTTCCTCTGCTTCCTGAACCTTCGAGACACAGACTGGTTAGCCTCGGGCACAGGGAAGGTCCCCGGGACGCGGGGCCCTTGCGCGAGGATACCCACCAGGTGAGCCTGGAGAAGCTCTTTCTGCCGCTCATGGCTGGACCCTGCCACGCCGGCCCCCGGTCGCCAGCCCCGCTCGTCCCCGGCCCCTCCGGTCCCCAGCCCCGCCGCCCTCTGCCTGGGCCCACACCCGCAGTGCGGCCTGGAGGAGATCATTTCCTCATCAGAGCTGGTCGGGGCAAGTCCGCCCGCGCCCCGGGGACACTCCTACCTGAAGAAGTAGGCGGCGAGGAGGAGGGAGACGACTAACAGCAGCAGAGGCAGCAGCAGCCAGGCCAGCAGGGGCTGGGACGCGCGGGGGTCCGGAGGGCCTGCGGGCAGAGCCGGTCCCCATCACGATGGGACTCAGACGAAGGGGAAAAGGGGGTTTGGGCGAGGAAGGAGCCCCAGCACCAGACCACGCTTCCCCGTCGGCAAAGCAGGCCACCGCCCGGTGCCTTGTGCTCTCACCACGGATGAGATGAGCCGCCGTGACATGGGGGACAGAGCGTGAACTGAGGGGCCGGTGACTTTGACCCTGGTGAGGGCTGAGGGGCAGTGAAGGCATGACAGGGAGCTCCCTGCCCCCCTCAAGGAACCTGTTTCCCCGGGCCCGGGGCACCGGGGAGGGGGAAGAGGGTGGAGGGTCAGATGCCCTGCTGTTCTGGGGACAGCGTGGGGAGCTGCCAGGGCCACGCAGGGGCTCAGGGCAATGGGGGTGCAGCCTGGCCCGTGGGCTGGGTGGAGGTCTGTGGCCAGGCCACGACCAGGTCCCCTGAAGCTTCGAGCTCCCGATCTTACGGGTCCAGGCTGACTTTCCTCATTCAGAAGGACCCGCATCCCTGGACCAGGGGCCTTTGGCTGCCCAGGACCTGCCCAGTAAGCCCAGATTCTGAGGGGGCTCTGACAGGCTGGCTGTTCTGACTTAGCCCCTGCCTCCCCAGACTCCCACTCACCAAAATGCCCCCACTCCCAGGGAGATCTCGAATGCCCCCTCCTCCAGGAAGCCTGCTTGGCTCCCCTTCTGTGGATCCCAGAGAGTCTCTGTATGCCTCCAAGCACAGACCCTACTCTCTCGGAATGAACAGACCCTGGGGGCGACCGCCTTCACTCTGAGTCAGTGGACGTTCCTCAAAGACAACAATGGTCCTCCCATAGCTTTGTGTCTTCCCAAAGCTGAGCCCAGTGGGGGCACCGCGGTCCTGCAGCTTCCCTCCCCTGGCACCCCGTCCTCTTGTATCCTAAAGGTCCCTCCCCACCCCCGTCCAGGTTGTAAGCAAACCCCCCTCCGGGGCCTCACACTGGCTCTGGCACCTGTCAGTGGCCAAGGCACGTATTTCTAATAAATGCCAGTTTTTACTGATTCGAGTGACCGTCTGATGTAGAGGTGCACTGACTGAGAGACACCTGGTCTGTGATGAGGTGGCCCTGGATGCCAGAAGCCTGGCCAAACAAGACGCCCTCCTTCCAGGCTGAGCCAATGCCTCTCCCATCTGGCCAGGGACCAGTTCAAGTTGTAGGGCAAAGCCAGGGTGACACCAGGCAGAGCCTCTAAGAGCGTGTGCCCCAGTCCCTCTCCCCTGGCCCTACCTGCTGCAGAGCTCCCCTGGGGAGCTGACCCCGCGGGGGGGAGGGGGTGGGGTTTTGGGGGGGGGGGAGCTTCCACACTCGCCCACCCACGGAGGCCCCGCCCTGCTCTGCCAGGCCCTTGCAGCAAACTCAAGCCCGCCTGATGGGGAGATGCCTGACCCCGGGGGGCGGCGGGGGCCTGGGTGTTCCACTCCCCGACTGGGGTCCATCCCTGCCCTGCCAAATGCAACCACAGGGCACAGGCGGGTGCCCTTCTCTCGCCCCCCACTTCTGCATTTGCACAGACCTTGGCTGCCCCAGGCCAGCGTCCATCTTGGCAGTGACCGAGTGGTGAGCAGCCCGGTCCGAGGGCTGGCTGCACCTGGCTGAGGGTGTGGGCACTACCCGGAGCCTTGACGGGCACCTGGGCCACAGACAGCCCATCTCTGGGGGGCCTCATCAGGAGGCTCCAGGGTCCAGCCTCCAGGCTCAGAGGCTACAGTTACAGATGTGGGCTTTCCACAGCGTGCTCCTGAGGACCAGGCTGAATGACCCGAGGCCCCAGCGCAGGGCTGTGTGCATGGGCAGAATCAGGACAAATGTCAGCAGCTGCCTCTGTTCTCGGGGTGTGGGGGGGGAGGGGGCAGAGAACAGGTAAGATCACTCAGGGGCCGGCAGGCCTGGTGGGGCTGGGAGAACTGGGGAGTCCGTGCCCCGTCTGCAGGGGCGGCCCCACTGGGGTCAAGCAGAAGGTGGGCCCCCCACACCGTCCAGTTCTCCCGGCTCTGCCAAAAAGAAGAAACTCGTAGCTATTGTAAAACTTATCTGATTTTTAAATTCTGATAGGTAATTCAACCTAAATGCCATTTTGTGAAACAAAATGGTCCAGAATAAAAGCTCCGCGGGCTGGGCCGTGTCCCCTGGGCCAAGTGGAGTGTGAAAACACCGCAACAGCAACAAAACGGACGCCGTCCTCTATGGGGCCAGCTCTGTGGCTCGGCCTTGTCGCGCGGTCGTCTGTCTTGGCGAGCCTCTGGGTCAGCACACGCAGCCTCTTCGTCCTGCTTAACGGCTGCTTAGACTTCCACTTTCTGAACAACCCGAGATTTCGACAGACATTTAGGTTCTTTCCAGCTTTTTTTTTTTTTTTTTTTTTTTCTGTTACTTACGATTTCACATCGTGTATCTTTCTCTCTGGGTATCTTGAAAGTGCTTCCGCAGAAAGCTCCAGAAGGACACTTTGTGCGTCAGTGGGCACACACATCAAATCGTCATAGAAACTGCCAAGTTGCCCCCTGCAAAGTTTCCACCATCCGTGCTTACCTAGACTGGATGATGGAGCTGATCCCCCCTGGCTGTGAGCAATGCTTTTAAATTTTGCCAAACAGCTAAATGAAATGATACCACTGCAACCTGCCTTTCCCTACTTTCTACAGAGTAAAGCATCATTTCGTGATTAATAAAACAATCAATTGGGTATTTGCACATCGTTTGGTCATATATGCTTGCTTTGCCACTTTCCTACTGGGCTGTCTTTTTCTTATTAATTTTTAGGAAGCCTTCCTGCAATATGGACAACAGCATTTAATTGTACTGTTTGTGAGTATTTACCTCCAGCTCCTGCGTAAAGGAATGTCTCTTGATGATTATTTGATACATTTTGTTCAAGGAACAAACAGGGCTTCCGGTTATTGGCACATTGTGGCAATGTGCTGTGATCCCACCAGATGATCCTTCTTTCAGGGAACAAAGTTCCAAAGGGCACTTCCCGCGGGTCAGGCTCCCGTCTGGAATTCTAGGCCAATGGAGCCCGTCCACCTGCTGTCACCGAGACCTTGAACTGGAGCCAGCGTGGACTTGCCTCCTGGTTGTGTGACCAGCAGCCACTGCCAAAGCCGTGAAGCCCCGGGCAGAAACTGTAACAAGCTGTGAGGGACACATCTGTTCTCAGGGGCACGAGGTCGCTTCCCTGTCCCCGAAAGGAGCGCCTGACACCCACAGCCACCTTACTGGCCAACCGTTTTCTTTCCAAGTGAAGCGAAGAGGCCCAGGGGTGAGGCTGAGTCACCCTGACGGTGCCCTGGGTGCTAGCTAGGGAAACGCCCACGCAGCTCTCTTCTGGCTTCTCCGCTTTGGGGCAAACGATGCTCTGCCCGGTAGAATCGGGACACACTGTCCTCGGGACAGGTCTGCAGGGTCTCAGGCTGTGGAACAGCACCAGGGACCCAGCACCCAGGGGCCCTGCTTGAGATGAGGACAGTGACACGGGGCACCTGGGTGGCTCAGTTGGTGAAGCATCCAACTTCGGCTCAGGTCATGATCTCGCGGTTTGTGAGTTTGAGCCCCGCACGGGGCTCTGTGCTGGCAGCTCGGAGCCTGGAGCCTGCTTGGGATTCTGTGTCTCCCTCTCTCTCTCTCTGCCCCTCCCCCGCTCGCCCTCTGTGTGTGTCTCTCTCTTTCTCAAAAATAAATAAGTATTTTAAAAAATGTGAAAAACGTACATGAGGACAATAACAAATGCAGCTTCTGTCTGCTAGGGGCTCCTGTCTTTCCTTTTTTGCAGTTCTGGATTTCTCTGGTTGGCAATGTGAGGACAGGGCTGCTCCGGCCATCCTCTCTGGGGTCTTGCACCAATGACTTGAGCCCTACTTCGCCCTTCTCTTGGGGGCCAAGGGTGCATTTGTAGGTCACGTGTCTGGGCTCAGAAAATCACGTCAGGCCCTTGAGCTGCATGGGGGTTGAGTCCCTGATCCCAGCCCGAATGGGGCACTTCTAATTATCTCACTCAAGCTTTTTCTTCTGGAAGGAAGTTGATAATTTTTGTTTACCCAGCGCCTTGTGATAATCAAGTGTGATGCTGAATGCCAACCTAGCTGAGCCACGGGGTTTCAGATACGTGGTCCAACGCTGCTGTTCTGGGTTTCTATGAGGGTGCTGTTAGGATGAGATTCAGCATTTAGATTGGTGGTCTCTGAAAAGATTACACGCCTCCCCATGCTCCACTGTGGGTGGGCCTCACCCAATCAGTCGAAGGCCTGCAGAGACCAAAAAGGCTGGGCCTTTTGTGAGCAACAGGGAATCCTTCCTCCCTCACTGCCTTCCAACTGGGACATCACTCTTTCCGGTTCTGCAGCGGCAGCCTGCCAGCCTTCGAGCTCAAACCGGCTCCCTGGCCCTACGGATTTTGGACTCAACAGCCCTAACAGTCCTGTGACCCTGTTCCTTATAATAAATATAAATACAGACATAGATACAGATACAGATATAAATGAAACTATAAGCACATGTCTTACTGATTCTGTTTCTCTGGAGAACACTAACCGATACACCAAGTAATACCTTATCCGAGATGCCTTGAGTTTTATGCCTGGGAGTCTTGGGGGATGGACAGGGAAGGGACAGGGCAGGCGTGTAGGGACTGGCAACAGGCCGTGATACAGACTCAAGGGACCAGGCCTTGCTGGTTACAGGCTCCTACTAAGCCGGCCAGGGGACAGAGCTGGCAGCCACAGACGGCCTCTGGTCTCCCAGGGAGGCGTGTGGCGTTGCCCAGGGAGTCCGGGCCTAGTCCTTGGGGACCCTGAACTCATCAGTTGGGCACACATCCAAGAAAGAGATACCAAGGGACATTGAAAGGCCGCGTTTCCGGGCTGTAAGCGACTGGCGGGTGACGGGACTCCCCCGACACGTCCAGCCATCCACAGCAGTGGCCCACGTGGACGAGCCTCTGTACCCAGCTCGGCGGTCTCGTTCATGCTCACAGCGTTGCGAAAAGGAGGCACTGTTATTACCTCCGACTCACAGATGGGGATACTGAGGCCCGAAGAGGTTCAGGAACTTACTCCAGGTCACCTGGCCAGGTCAGCAGGAGCTGAACAAGGGTCACGTGATTCAAGAGCCCCTGCTCTCTCTGCCGCTTCTCCTCCCCTTCCCGTCAGCTTCGCACGGCCTTTAGTTCAATTCCGTGACGCCAAATCTACATTCTACAGAACCCACCCGTTTTAAGCAGAAGATCCAATGATTTTTAGTTAATTCCTAGTTGCCACTGCCACCACAATCCAGTTTTAGAATCTTCCCGTCCACCTCTCGTCCACCTGAGGTCACCTGGCCTTTGCCACACACCCCGCCCCCCCCCGCCCCCACCAGGCCGGCCAAGCGCTCAGGTACCTTCTCCTCCGTCACCCTGACTATTCCGGGCATTTCCTGTCAACGGAGATCACACAACACGTGGTCTCGCGTCTGGCTTCTTCCACTGAGCGTGTTTCTGGGGTCCGTCCACGCTGTCACACAGATCTGTTCACTCTTCCCCAGTCTCCACTCTAACTTTCAAACCACGGAAAAGGCAGGAGCACGGAGCGGTGACCCCCACGTATCTGCCACCGACTTTCTGATGGGGACCAGGCAGCTGGGTTGGCCTATGGCCCCGCCTACCTCCTGCTCCCCAGGGGCTCTTTCTCGAGCGGCTCCCCGAGGGAGGGTTGCTTCCCTCAGAAGGACTTCAACATGCATCTCTAGACACGCGTGGACTCTTCTTTTAAAAAAGTGACTCCAGCCACGGTACCAACATCATGCCTGAAAGGACTCACACTGATTTCTTGACTGGATCAACTGCCATGTCAGTGCCTAACTATCCCCTAGGCACTCGTCCACGTCCCCACTTGTTGAGGATCGCTAGAATCGGCTCCCCACGGCGGGGTCGGGACTGTGAACCCCTGCTCCCCCGCTTCCCACCGAAGCCGATACCAACTCTGAGCACGGGGTTGTGTTTGCCGCCCCCCGAATGCTAAGCTTTGTTCTGGTCAAATTCCCAAAAACTGGCTCGTGCGGCCAGCCTGCTTTTGAGAGGCGTTCCGTGTTCGATGCTCCTTCTCCTCCCCCAGCGGGGTCATCACCCCCGGTCTTGAGACCCTACCAGGAGGGTGGGGGATGGCAAGGGCAGGTGAGCGGCAGGCAGCTGGGTCCTCACCTGCGGTCGTAGAGGTCAAGTTGCTCTCCGCTGGGGTGGTCTCGTTGCCCTTGAGAGCCTTGGCGAAAGGCAGGCTAACACCTGCCAGGAGGAGCAGACAGAAGGGCTCCATGGCGAACCTGCAGGAAGCAGGGACAGGCTCAGAGTGCTCCCCGCCATGCGCCTGGGGCTGCCCCTCCTCCCCCCTGCCCCAGCCCAGGAGGGAACCTCACGTAAAACAGGGCAGTGGCGGGGGGGGGGGGGGTGAGGAGGGAGGGGATGACGGTGGGAAGGCTCTGGAGCACTGCTTAGCGAATCTGAGTCCGGGAGAGGGGTCTGTGCACACGGCTGGCACAGTTCACAGCTGTGCCATTTCACTGTAGAACGAGCCAGGTTAGTAACTCCGTGAGCTGCTCCCAGGTTATAAAAGCTCTCGAGGTTCTGGTTAACTTCTTTTTTGGTTTGTTTGGTTTGTGGGGGGAGGGGGGGAGGGGAGGCGAACAAGGATGTGGAGGAACCCGGAGAGGAAAAACCCTGAGCACACAAACAAGGAGATCTAAGATTCTGAGCGGCAGCCTCACGGACACTCAGCGAGGCCCTTGACCCGTTGCTTCTAGGTCGTCGCACGGTCAGGGCACCTGGGTGGCTCTGGTTCTTGATTCTGGCTCAGGTCACGATCTCTCAGTTCGTGAGTTCGAGCCCCGCGTCGGGGTCTGTGCTGACAGCTAGGAGCCTGGAGCCTGCTTCGGATTCTGTGTCTCCCTCTCTCTGCCCCCGTTCTCTCTGCACTCCCTCCCTCTCCCTCTCTGACCCCCTCAAAATAAATAAACTTGAAAGAATAAATTGCCACATGGCAATGATTTGTTCAACATTTGGGGAACGTGGGAACATTCTCTCGTGTCCACTGTGACACAGGTTAGGGTTTCCATTTGCATCATGAGAGCCCAGGGAAGAGCAGCCCCTGGGGAGCAATCTTGGGCTCAGGAGTTAGGCTACCCGGCGTGTGGTCACAGGGCCAGGGCCAGGGGGTTGGGGGTCCAGCCCACCCGCACAGGGTCCACCTCTGCTGTCCCCCTGGCCACAACCCACACCACCGGCCCTTGTTCTGAGTGCCGATCCTCACTGCCTCCCACCTGAGCCTCGGGGCCGGGGGGAGGGCAGGCCCCGGGCCCATGTGTCCCATACTCCGGAACCCGATGAGCCTTTCAAAGGCCAGCCAAGTCCTCCCGTCCTGAGGAGGCAACCACGAGATTGGAGATGGGCAGGCCGGCCTAGTCAGCGTTCTTCCGAGCCTCGCACTTGGCCTGTTCTCAGGAACTTCCCGCGTGGCTCTGGGGTGAAGGCCTTGCCCGTGACTGTTCTCCTGTCTGCGCTCCCAGGTGAGGCGCAGGGAGGCTCCCTCCCCGCCCAGGAGGGGCCACCTTTAGTTAGCTCATCTCTGAGGAGCCTCTTGGGAATGGAAGGAAGTCTTTACCGGGTGGGTGGGGACATGCACGGAGCAAACCCGGGTTGCCACGTGGCTCAACACGGGAAAAAGCAATCTTTCACCCAGGAGACCTGCAGGGCCACCACGGATCCCTGCCTGGTGCTCCAATTTTGCCAAAATACCTTAGGTCCTCGGAAAATGTGGCAAGGACCTCTAGGGGGTATGGGAGAGTCACCTCAGGGCAAGGCGTGCGGCTTAGTGAGATCTGGTGGTGACTGTGACTGTGGGCTCCCTCCCTCCTGACGCCCCCCTCCGTGGTCCCCTGGGGTGCCTGTCCCCTCAGACGTCACTTTCCTGCAAAAAGCCTCCCCGGGGCACATGGATGGACCGAGGCCCAGAAACACTGGTTCCTTGTAATTAGAGGAGACGCTTGAATGAGCACAAAAAGTCTAATCGCATTTCAGCAGTCACCACTGCTGAAATGGAACCATTCTGAGCAGACAATTATCCTAGAGCAACCATGATGGCCACAATCAATGCTTCCAACCTCTTTCCTCTTGTTTATTTCCCAAATACATTTTAGATTGTTAAAGTGAGCCACACACACGCGCACGCACGCACACACACGATAGCTTGTATCCCGTGAGCGCCTACCAGTGCTGGGCCCTTCCTGTGGACACTGCCCCACGACAACCCTCCAGGACTCAGGAACAGGCCCGAAGCGGGGGCAGAGGGGATGGAAGAGGCGTGAATGGAACCCAGGACCACCCGAGACAAAAGCTCTCAAGCCCTGACGGTCAGCTCTGCATAGGCTGCACCAGACAGAATCTGTTCTTGAACGACACTTTTACACAGTTGAATACACTGCAGAGTAAGTGATTAGGAAGTATTAACTGGTTTAATACAACTCAGAAATGCACACTTCCTAGTTGAAGCATTTGTCTTGCGATATGCATTCATTCAAGACCCTCCTCTCCAAATGCTCAACGACCTAAGAGAAAGTTGACACTTTCAGGCCGACAAAGGCCATCTCATCACCCATCAGACACCCAGGGGGATGGGTAGTGCCCCCTGGAGCAGCAGGTGATTTGCCCGCTGTGGCCAGCAGAGGGCACTAAACTTTGCAGAATTCAAACCCCCTTGAGTCCCTTTATTGCGATACTTATATTTCCAAGCCAATGACAACTTTCCTGTCCCTGGCGATTCACCCTCGGAGGGTTTGCGCAAGCTACCAATAAGCACAGACACGAATCGGCACAAAATAGTCCTTGAAGTAGTTTAAACCCGTGGTGAATTTTAAGGACTTGTATTGAACCTACCGCATGTTAAGTACTGTGGGCATACAACACGTTGCGTCTCAGAACAGAGATTATCAAAACAGTTTCCAACAAAGCAGCTTTTGTGTTTATTCTTATCAAAAGTCAGCCACCTATCAGTTTGGTTAGCACTGTTTTCTTATTCCACTTGATGCTTTTTTAATACTCTGCTGGGCCACTCTGGAGCAGGCCGACTGTCGGGTCCCAGAGCCGCGAAACTAAATACGATGCCGGTCCTGCCCCAACGCAGATTTGTGGAGCTGGAAGGAAGAGTGGAAACACAGCATCCCCTAGGACCCCCTGTCCGGAGATGAGTGTCCACAGTGCCAAGGAAGGAAGGTGAGTTAGTGATGATTCACTCCCCCCGGGACCGAATCGAGAAGGCCCTTGAATGTCGCGTTAAAGAGTTTGGGTTGGTGTTACAGGCTCGTTTTCCACAAGCAACCTACATTATTAGAGCCACTCAGAGGTATTATAAGAAGATGCCAATTCCTGAGCCCAACTCCAGACGTATGAAATCCAAATATATGGAGAGCGAAGGGTGTGGTATAGACAACCTTGGCTGTGAGCAGCGAGCTGCCACTGAAGTTTCCAGAGAGAGTGCCGGAAGCCGGTCACAAGCCACAAGAGGCACGGCGTAAGCCTTTGCCTCCCCAGAGTGGTTGGGGGCATGGGCATCCCCTGGGAGCATACTAGGGATGCCGCATCTCAGACACAGCGGGACCTCCTCCTACGCAAGATCTCCAGGCGGCTCCCATGCACATCAAAGCTGAGACGTGCTGGTTACACAGCAGAGTAGGAAGGTCTGGACTAAGCCAGGACAATGGGAACGGCAAGGAGGGAGGGATTTGAAAGGGGCTTCAGAGGTAGAATCCGTGTGAATGGTAGTCAGCTGGACGCGGTGTTGACTGGGGCACCAAGGCACTGGGATTTCCATCTTGGGAGATGGAATGCCATGGGGCATCGTTCGTTAGCTGAGATCTGGAGACTGGGGTCCCCAGTCTGGGGATGGAGTGGATTTTGGCCTGGAGTATACAGCAATAATACAAGCTACCATTTACTGAACTCCCCAGAAGTGTGATAAGCTATCTGAACTTCTGGGATAAGTTACCCTCACCATCCCTCACCGCAATCCTATGAGAGATGCCCTGCTGTCTTCGGAGATGGCCTATTGACTCTCCGGGTCCCGAGAGCACTCTAGCAGAGTGCCAACAGGAACTGTGTCGAGGACCTGGGACCACTCTGGGGGTGTGTAGAAGGGCAGAGGCCAGGCCTCGGTGCCCAGCCAAAGGAGGCCATTACCCTTGGGGACAGGAGTAGAGGAGTTGGGCTGGGCGTCTGGCAAATGGCGGCCAGGGAACAGGAGAACAGGAGGCAGGTGCAGGTGGAGACCCCAAGGCAGGAGAGGGATTCTTCTGACCCGTCTACATCCCCCAGCCCTTGCTCACATGCTTCCCCTCACCGGATGACCCCTGTCCCTTCTGCCTTGATCCCACCAACCTTTGAGGTCCAGCAAGCCAAAGACACTCTCTCTTCCTGGGATCAGACCGCCCGGAATTGTTCAGAGTCATTTGGACATTGGGTCTCCCAACCAGACGTCGAGCCTCCTGGGGACTGGGGACATCTGCCTCCTCCAAGCTGGCTTCTCCAGCTGACAGGGACCTTCAGGGCTTTTGAGGGTATGGAGTCCTCCCTGAGCTAGTGTCTTTGAGGAAGGGCCACCCTGCTGAGCCTTCCGGTGTTGGGTGTCCCGCAAGGACTGAGCCAGACTGCCCCCTGCAGTTCCAAGATGGTAGTGTTTTCTTTCTGCAGCTCAAACCCATCACGAGTGGTTCACACGCCTGCTGCTTCTCAATTACAAGACAGACTCCGTTCCCTCACAAAGGAGCAGAGCTAAATATTTGTTCTACCCTTAAAGGAGAGCCCCTGGGATGGGCCACGTGTAATTTCTCATCCAAAACAGGACCTCCGAGAGCAAAAGAGAGGCTGAAACAGTTAAAGCCATATGCTTTCCTACAGTATTTCATTAGTGGTCAGCATTTGGTTTTATTAAAATGGGAACCCACTAAGTAGTTTCTATGCAAAACCTATCTTTAAAAATAAAAAAAAAACACAAACAACCCTTTCTAGAAAACAAAACTAACCTACCAGTGCACATTAGAGCCATGGTTTATTTTATAAAAAACGTTTCTTGTATTGATTATATGAAAATAAAATGAGAACATGAACAGAACACCTACTCTTGGTACATATTCACCTGCTTCAATTGCCTTCTCAGCCTTGTCTGTTCTTTTAATTTTTTTTTAATGTTTATTTATTTTTGAGAGAGAGACAGAGTGTGAGTGGGGGAGGAGCAGAGAGAAAGAGGGAGACACAGAATCCAAAGCAGGCTCCAGGCTCCGAGCTGTCAGCACAGAGACCGACGTGGGGCTCGAACTCACAAATCGTGAGACCACGACCTGAGCTGAAGTCTGACACTTAACGGACTGAGCCACCCAGGCACCTCACCTTGTCTGTGCTTAATACATTTCACTTTTAATATATTTTCAATATCCTTAATATTTAAATTTTTTCACAAAATTGTCTGCAAAGTTTTCAAAGGAACATCTTGTGAGCCCTCATCATTCTGTTTGCTTTATTCTTTCCTTGCTTTCATAGAGAAAGATTTTAATGTCTTCCTGTTCATAACCTATGTTTTCATCAGTTGTAATTGTAAAACTTTAAAACGCTGAGGGGTTTTTATTGGTGGTTGTATTTTCCGGTTGCATTTACTTTTACTAAATATTTCTGACAAATTCAGAATGACAGGCAACCAATACTTGGAGCCTTGTTTATAGAAACATTTGCCGTCTTTGTAGGATACTTAGATTGATTTACTGAGCGACTTTTTGAAGCCCCAAGCATTTCTGAGCTCTGATGGGGCGGGAATAGAACATGCCTGTTCCCAAGCTAAGTATTTTTCAAAATTCAACATCAGCTTCATTACATAATATTTCAGTTTAATTCCCCTGCAAGCGTAGCTGTTGCTAAAATCTGACATCTACAGCCTCTATCTTCTCTGCCAGAATATTTACTTGGCGTGGGCGCAATTAAAAATTATCTGTACATCACAATCAAGTCCAAGTGTGGGACGTTTACCACAAACGCCGAGGTCCGCCAGCCCTTATATACTTCTATTATCCCACCAAACAAATGCACGCGTCCTCGGTGTTGAATTCTTTCGTGGCATTTCCGGTGACATTAGCAATCAGGTCAGGTGTTCACCTTTCACAGAAGGAGCCTCCCACTCGTCGTTGGATTCCACGAAGCGGACGAAAAACAACGGCGCCACTACGGGAATTAACTCGTTTTCCGTTTGCAAAGGGCACCGATATAAAACCGGTTATCATCTGACGGGTTGTGAAATGCACCTGCTATTGGGAGCACTGATGGCGATCGCTTCACCTCCCGTAAGTGCGCAATGAGACCTGGAATTGATAATGATCTTGACTCGCTATGAATAGTCATCTGATCTAAATAAACAGCCCTTGCTTCCCAGGGCCGTGTGTAAAGCCCCTTCAATCCATCATCCTGGGGCACAGAGGTCGTTGAGTCACCCTTCAGGGGAAGCGGTTGCTTCTCTTAGAGGCTTTTTTCCCTCTCACGGCTTCTCTGTGGTCAGCGGCACCAGTTCGGACCCCGACACAGAAGGTAAATGCTGATGGATATTTTGTGCAAATTGTAGCCTCATCATCAACTTTCTTGAAAACAGAGACTCAGTGCTTAACGTGTGCCCTTTTCCACACTTCATTCCTGACGGACGGGTTTAGGGCAAATTCATAAAGTGTTATTAAAAACTAATTAACGCAAAAAGATGTAGATTTACGCCCGACGGTAAATGCCCAAGCAAGTGTCGTGAGAGTTCAGACTGTTGTCTACAAGTTTTATGGCAAAACTCTTTTGCCTCTGTTTCCTGCAACTATGTCAAAATCCTGTAATCTCTCATTTTCCCCATGGATCCTGATGACCAGTGGCCCCTGCCATGGCCTGGCCATGACCAGGGGCCATGGCAGGGGCCACTGCTCAGCTGGCGGGTACCACAGGTGGCCTGCGGGGGGCCTCAGCCTCAACTACTTTTCCCACCACACAGGGGTCAGAAGGAGTTAGCACCCAACCCACTCTTGTCCAAGCTCATGCCTTCTTGTCCAGCCACGTGGTGTCCTCCAAAGGGCACTGCTGTCCCCACTGGGCTAGGGGAGGGTGGGACAGAGTGGAGAGCATGGCTGCTCGTGTTTCAGAGGTGATCGCCCCTAAAGAGAGCCCATCCCTTCCCGTGGGTCCCTTGCCCTAAGATGAGACCCTGGAGAAAGTGCGATAGCCAAGGGGACAGGCCACCAAGCCCTTCTTGGGCTCCTTCAGTGCAACTTTTCATAACTAAAATTCTCACTTTTAATTGCAATGAGATGGGAAATGTGGAAGAAACGTGAACATGGACAGGATACAGGGACAAGAAGCAAAGAAGCAAAAATAAAAAAGCAAGTAATGAATAATAAGAGGCCGTCGCAGCGAGAGAGGTCACTACGGGAGCCTGGAGAAGACTGTGGAAGGAGCATGCACGGAACGTAGTAGGATGTTGGGAATCAGCCCGGACTCTCCAGGAGTGCGATTCTGAGGCCAGTGTCATAAGGACGAGTCCTTGTTCTTCCTTCTCTCACCAAAATACACCGCGGGGCTCACCCTATCCAACCTCTTCCAACTTCTTTTGTCCTGAAGGTCACAGCTGAGCCGGCTAGTGAACACAACCGTGTTCACACCTGACTGCTGGCTTGACCCCCCCTCCCCCCCCACCGCATCTGACAGTCACACTCACGGGTCCTTCATGCTCCCCAAAGGCCTGTTTGCCCATCACCCAGAGGAGATGCGTTTTATCAGAGGACCACCGCGGCGACCCATCAGGAAGGTTAATGTGGAGGGGGCGCCTGGGTGGCTCCGTCGATTACGCATCCGACGCCGGCTCAGGTCATGATCTTGTGGCTCCTGAGTTCGAGCCCCGCGTGGGGCCCCGTGCTGACAGCTCGGAGCCTGGAGCCTGCTTCGGATTCTGTGTCTCCCTGTCTCTCTGCCCCTCCCCTGCTCGTGCTCTGTCTCTCTGTCTCTCAAAAATAAACGTTAACCAACTTTTTTAAAACACAAAAAATGAAAGGAAGGCCAATATGGAGGGAGAATCCCTGCCCAAAGCACCTGAGCAGGAAAACAGGGGCACCCACACGACAAAGCCCCATCCATCGGACTTTGGGACTCGGCAGTAGTAGCTGAAAGATGGCAATAAAAGTGGGAAACGCGCGGCCCTCTCCCCACCTCTTCTTCTTAATAGGAGAGACACCCACGCTGAGGCTCACCCCCTCCGCCGACCTTCTACTCAGAGGAGTGGACAATGGAGGGGAAGATGGCGGACCCCAGGGGCTGGAACCACCAGGACACTAACACCAGCTGGCGACTGGAGCCACTTGCGGGACGCCAGCCCAGAGGGGTCAGAATCAGAAGGCTGCCTAGGGCGAAGGGGTCTCTTCTCAGGTGAGCAGCCGAGCAGTCCAGGGGGTAGTGGGAGAGGAGGCAGAGGCAGCATGAGCTGGGGGGGGGGGGGGGCAGCGGGTGCCAGGGGCAGAGAACACGGCGCCTTCAGGAAGCCCCCGAATCTGCACAGGAACCGGGAGACCCAGTGTCTCTGGTGGCAGGACTGACTGATGATGGCAGCGTTTGAGGACGTCGGGGTGGAGGGTGGGGGAAGCCTTCCAGAAGGACTGCTTTGAAGCGGAAGCTAACAACACTGGGCAGAACGATCTACGCCCTGGGGCTTCTTGGGGGCGGGAGCCGCTCTCAGGCACGTCCATCTGGCACAGCGGAGAGGCTTGATGAACGTTCTTGAAGGAAATAGGTCATCAGGGGCGATCGCGGCAGATTTCTCTCCATCTCATCAACCCAGGTCGGTTTTCAAAGAGAATGGGGCCTCCGAGGCTGGGCTCGTTGTGCTTCCGTCTCCCTGTCTCTGTCATCCTCTCCTGCCTCCTTCTCTCCTCTCCCTGGGCCAGGTGAGAGCCTTCGCCAGAACACTTCACCCCTGTGACCTTGCTTCCCGATGAGTAAGACAGGAGGACCCGTGAGATAATGTGCATAACTCTTGAAACTGGGCTGATTTTACTTAAACCACTGGGCCCCCCTGTGAACCAGGCACCATCGTGCTGCCAGCACCGACCGAGAAGGCCTGCTCCCCCATCATTTCCTTCTGGAAGCAGCCAGGGCTGTGGGGGAGCACCTGCTGTTTCCACAGTGGAGCCCCAGTCCCAGAGCCTGGGCCCCACTCTGCGGCCCTGGCCGGGAATGTCTACACCCACGTCTGCTCTGTTCTCTTCTGGGGAGGTCGGGTCTTCTTCTGAAGGGTTGGGGGAGACAAGGGGCCTCTCCCTTTGCAGATGAACAATTTCAGAGACAGCCCTGACAGATCTGACCGTGGCCAGGCAGATGCCTGAGAGTCGCCAACGAATGCAGGTCGGTGCCACGATGTCGGCAGCTACGAAAGCCCCAGACCGGCCTTAGAGACACCTTAGACGAGCCCAGGCTCCGAATCCAAATTCAGCCCCAACCTGGACACACACTGTCGCTTCCTCGCCCTTTGTGTGAACGGCTCGTGATTCCACTGGAACACGTGTGTGATTCAACACATTTTTCTGGAGTCAGAAATAGACTAAAGCTTCTGTCGGAATCTGGCATCATGAAGAAAGGAGACGCACAGGCCTTAAGCGGTACACCCCCCAGAAGGAAGTGCACCCAGGGTCCCTCCACATCCATCTGACCTGCAGTGACTGCGGTCAAGGACAGCGCCCTAGGGCAGTGAGCACTCATGTGACAGGTCAGCTGTGCCTCCTTCTTCCAGACGGCCCGTGGGCCCAGAGACTTCGGTGTGAATGCCCACGCCGGACTTCGCTCACAGTAGGTGCTCAGTCAACGTTGGTGGCCGGTGATGTCCCCCAGTACCATGGCCCCACCGGGTGCCAGGAAAAGGTAGAGCTTGGGGAACTATGTGGTTCTGCCGTAAGTCTGACGTAAGTCTCTGAGAACCAGCCTAGGCAACCTCGGAGCTGCTCCCTCTGGCTCAGACACCAAGTCACCAGGCGCTTTCGGCACGGGCACCCTGTGGGCATTCAAGTCAACCATCACACAGGTCCCTGGCCAGGCTCAGCGGGAGGAGTCCAAGAGTCAAGGATGGAGACGGCCAGGGTCTTATCTCTACCTCCGAGAATTTGCCATCAAGAGGCCTGCAGGGTAGATAGAACCGCTGGACGGCTTTTAGGTCAAAAGGGAAAACGGAGTGGAAGCCAGTCCCCAGGGGCAGTTGTGACCAGGAGGAAAGCCTGCCAGGGGCACTTGCATCAGCCAAGGAGAAATGGAGCAGGAAGGGCTTTTCCAGGAGCAGCTTCGGCAGGAGAAGAAGCACAGGGGCAGGGTGGGGGGTGATCCACGCGTGGGCGGCCAGGGCCTGAGGGCCACAGGACGGATGTGACGGCAGCAGGGTCTCCAGGCCTCCCAGTGTCGGGGGCTTTTTCCCGGAGCAGACCCACACTTCCAGCCCAGGTTTGCTGCTCTGTGAATGAAGGCGCCAGAAGCTGACAGCCAGGAACCTTGCCTTTCTGGCCCTGGTCCTCCAGCGGGTCACTTAGCCGTGGCGGGAGACAGTCCCCGGGAGCAGAACGGGCTGCCCCTTCTGCTCGGCGACAAGCTTCTTCCAGCCGGGCAGTGGCCAGCAGCCGTCTGAACGTTGCCCGCATGCGGGGGCAGATGCAGAACCGAGCACATTGTGCGCCCCGCTCCCCCAATCTTTCCCGGGAATGTGGGTCACAGTGACCTCCAGGGGCAGCTGGATAAAGAAGACAATGGCGCACTCAGAGCCCAGGCAGGCAGTGGTCAAATCCCCGAGCGCGGCTGCTGGTGCGCCTTCCAGAAGAGAGGTCACCTCACGTCACCGAACGGGAGGCAGGCACGCCACACGGCCGTGAGATCCCTTATTTACCTGCGGGGGGGGGGGGGGGGGGGGGGGCAGCTCCTCACTCCTCCCCTGAGTCTGCAGAAGTGGGTAAGAATGTCTGCTGCTCCTTTCTAGAAGGTTCTGAGGATAATGTATGTGACAGGCTGGTGAAGCTTAGCGTTCCCCAGGAATCCAAGGATTCACATCGTCACTGCTTCTGGTCTCCAGAGCCAGAGGGAAGCCCCCAAGCTCCCGGTCAAAGTCAGAGGCACTCCAAGGTCGCTGACAGCCCTGACATGTTCCTCTATGCCATGGCTCTCGGCCTCATCATTTCTGCCCAAAGTCCCGCCCCTTAGCAGCCACCTCTGCCTACCTGGCAGGGGCAGTATCTCTGATCCAGGCTGGGCCCTCTCTCTGTGCCGGCTTTTCCAGGCCTTTTCAGAGGAGGGCAAGCAAAAAGAGAAAGACCAACCATTAACCCCTTTCGGGTGGTCTTCAGCTGCTTTACAGACCCTTCAGGTTCATCTGTGGACCAGGAAATGCAAACTGGAGCTACACTTTCCCCAGCCCCCGCCACCCCGCACCCACCCGCTTGCTGAGGCTACTGTAATTAGGCACAGACGCACCCCCACCTTCTGGGTTAGGAAGCAAAGCGAAGGCCAGGAGACCCAGCCAAGTCCTTTTGTTTACTGAGAAATGTCAAGAGCAGGAAGTCAGTCAGCGGCAACCCGGACGATGACAAATGGGGACCCTTAATGTTCCCAGAAAACGGCCAAGTCCTTCTCTGCACCTACAGGTGGGGGTTTCTCCTCGACACCTGTGGGGTTCAGGTCTGCGAGGGGTGAGTCCTGGGGCACGGGAGATCCCTCCGCCCAGCAGGCAGCCGAGAACAGACGGTTCTGGGAAGACAGTCACGGCAGGCACAGACGGGTGGGCGAGCCTCGTCAGCCTGCTCCCTCCGGAAACAGACTGGGAAGGACACTGCCAGTTTGCTGAAACCTTGGCCGCAAACACAAGTCAAGCACGTTCTGCCACCAGGCACCAAAGTAAGCCCCCCCCCCCCCCGCCACCAGGCCCCTGCCATCGTGTCGGCCCCCGGTGAATCCTCCAGGAACCTGGGACCCCCCTGAGCCTCGGGGGGCCTTGCCTGCCCGCATGTCTCGTACCTAATGCCACCGTGCCTGTTTTCCATAAAATCAGGGCAACATTCCTCACAGGGCACGATTATCATTTTGTCATGCACTGGGGAAGCATAAAACCTCAAAGAACAAAGAGGTGTCCTCACGGTAAAGGAGAAACAAATCTAGGCCTCTTCTGAGCTTCAGGTATGAATACACTTACATGGTTGAAAGACTCAAATAATAATAATAAAAGCCCCGAAAGCAGTCAAACTTGCAGCCTCAGCACATTCCAGATGCACCCACGGTGAGCCTGCCTTTTTGGAGGTTTTGCTTGTTAAAAAGAAAATAAAAGATGAGAAGGGCATATGCTTTTTATCCGAGTTGGGGAAAGGCTGGAACTTAATTGCTTTTGAACAATTAAGCAACTGCAAACATCTAAATGTGAAACCATTGAGACATCACGGAAAAGAGAAGGGCAAAGAAGTCCACTTGTTAGGAGAGAAAAAGGGGGAAAATCCAGAAAGAAATGGCAAGGAGATGCCCGCAGGGGTCGGCGTCACCCACGATGCCCTCCAGGGTCCTCTCGTCTGACCCTCCTCTGGCAGCCACCGAGAGAGGCAGGGGCCGCCTCTGCCTTGACAGGCGAGGACACGGAGGGCAGAAACAGTGTGGTGCCCGCCCACCAGCCCCGGGCTGTCAGGGCAGAGAGCTGGCTCCTTTTGGAGACCGAAGCACCCCCCAGGCTCTGAGGGGGTGAGACCGCACAGTTGCCCACCGCGCACACACGTGGAGTCTGGCTGGGGTTCTCTGGCATACGCAGAACCCCCGGGGGGCCAGGAGAAGAACCCTGAGCCCATAGAATTGTGCGGTGGGACCCGCAGAAGTCCTGGGTTGTGGGGTGACCCGTGGAAAGAAGCCAGGGACACCCGCCTCCCTCTCCGTACACCCTTGCCTCTCATACCCCATATACACAGGCCAGGTGTGTCCAGAGATGGCTGAGGTCCCTGGGGAATACACAGCATGCCCTGGAGGAGGGGCCTACCCGGAAGGCTGGGGGAGCTGAGGAGGCGTGGAGCCCCCAGATTCCCTGCAGCAGGTCGTGGGGGAAGTCTGGCTGGACGCCCAGGGCCCTGCAGACAGCACCGCTCTCGGCTCACATGGGCAGAGGAGACCTGGGGAGGCAGGTCTCCAGAGAAGAAGGGGCTGTGACCTGCAGGTCAGCGTGGGGTCCCTCAGGCGGCTGCCGGCCCATCCGGGGGAACCGGTCTCTGCTAGAGACTGTGTGTCCCCCACTGAACCTCAGCTAGCTCCGCCCTGGGCCTGGGACCATCGGGTACCAAACGCACCGAGTCCGGGACAGACACACCAGTGCAGTGACAGCTTAGAGGACATTGAGATCAAGTTCCCTCCTCAGTTAGGAAGCTACGCACAGGCAGTCAAAGAACTTTCCAGAGAACTGCACTTTTGTTTTTTTGTTTTGCACTTTCTCACCATGCAAGTACCAAGCGACATTTTTTCTTAAACGAGAGCCGAGGAGACGCAAATTATTTTCACAAGTTGGAGCCGATCACATTGTACGTAAATCACTGGGCACGACGCAGCAGTGGGATAAACTAAGAACAAACGGTATGTCTTAGAAGGTCTCGGTGGGCCTTCAACGTGGAGCGTTGGAAGCAAAGTTGTTTTCAAACAGGCGGCCTCCCTGGCTGTGAGCCCCTGCACCGGTGCCCCGCCTCCCCTCCGTAACCGCAGGCTCAGTGCTCCCCAGGTGGATGGAGTTCCCAAGGAAGCTGCTGGCCATGTAGTCAAAGCAGAGGTTAAGGGGGGCTCTTTGGGTTCTTGATGCTGCTCTTCCTCAACATGGGGTTTATGAAAAGGCAGTTCTGGAAGCAGAATCATTAGGCCCTCCTCTCCGGGTTCATCAGGACCTCCTGGGCCCCTGCCGCTTCTCGGCACAACCCTGAGACAAAGCATGTCCCGAGACAGGGCGCATCCCCAAGACGAGGTGCATCCCTGAGACAAGGCGCATCCCCAAGACGAGGTGCATCCCCGAGACAAGGCACATCCCGAGACAAGCTGCAGATAACTAAAGTCCCCAGAGGGGCCACACATGGTTCCAAGTGAGTAGACCAGTCTGGGAGGTGGGACTGCCCTCATGGGGTGAGGCAGGGAGACCTCATGGCTGACACTGAGCTGAGACATGAGTCATGTCTCCAAGACATGAGATGGCCTCAGAATAATAGGCCCGAATATTGGGGCCATTAGTTCTCAACTCATTAGGAAAAAAAAAGAAAAAAATGGCTCTGCAGCAAATCTCATTACTCTTCCTTTTAACTGGGGGAAATAAAACCACATCAGCTCATGAAATAGCATCAGAAAATGTATTTTGCCAGGTAAAGGACAAAAGGATATTTCTAGAAGACAAAAGGGCTGCCTGTTTTAGGTGCAAAAGGCCTTACTCCTGTGCTCCCTGTGAGTGGAAATGTGTTTGGAGGTTTCCAAAGTCAAAGGCTTCACGAAGAGAAGTGGCTCCTGGGGAATCGAGAAGTTTTCACTGCAGAACGGGAGGTCTGTTTGAAACATCTGAGGCTTGGTTTTGAGGACTGCTGGAGGTGAACTTAAAGTCTTCAGAGGAATCCTGTTAGTAAGGTCAATAGGATTTGGCATTGTGATTGGACATAGACCTTTATCCACTCAATTTTTTCTTTCCTAACAAGCAGGTAACTTGCTCTCCGTGACGGGGCAGTGGCCACATGGTATTCAATTTCACTTTCTCTCTTGTCCTGGTGGTTACTCTTCTCTGGTGTCCATGCAGTTTTGGGGACTAGAAGGGGGCCAGGGGTGGGGGGGGCATCTGTCGGTGTCGAGGTGGCCCAGATGCACCCCGGGGAGCGGCATGGGGAGGCCCTTGCAGGCGCCGGGGGCAGAGAGTGTCTCTTCACTCCCAGGTCTGCCCCTGATTCGTCAGCTTACTCCTGTGACTGTAGTCTTTCCATTCAAGAATCGGGAACGATTTGTTAAATGAGTGGCTAACTTTTACGAGAGAGAGAGAGAGAGCAGAAAATGTGGAAGATTTGAGTCTGGAAGGTTCAACCTGTGCCCAACTTGACTGGTCTCTTAGAAACTCAAGTTATTAGATTAGGAAAAAAAAAAAAAGAAAGAAAGAAAGAAACAAAAAAGAAGGGGGTGGCTGCAGGTACGATGTCTCAGGTTACTCTTCCATAAAGTAGGACAGGAAATATCTATTGTTATGCCATCCTCAGTTGGCCAGGGGCAGAACCTACCTCCCTTATGGGGGCTGAGAAGCTGGAGAAGGGGTTTCCCTGAGCAAAGGAGGGGTCCGTGAAAGGAAAGGACAAAGCATCCTAAGCAAAGAATCCCCCCTGGGAGTTCCGCTGACCCTCCGCCCCGATGCTGACCTAGTAACAGAGGGGCAATTGGTCTTGAAAGAATTTAGAAAATCCTTTGTGTCTAAGAGTAAAAGCCCTTTATGATTCATTTGAGTGCTTTATTATAAGCACACTGCTAAAGTCCTGTGTGCACATTTCTGGATTATATGCTGAAACTGATTTCACGAACGGATTTTTTTTTTTTTAAACCCCATACCTGCACACGAAAACCATAAAGCCCCAGTGTATCGCAACCTCTGATGTACTGGTCTGCTCCAGGCTCCCTGCCGGCCCCTCCCAAGCAGGGCCCTGGATCAGCACAGGCAAGGGACCCTCCTGAGGACGGGGTGGCACTCTACCTGGGCCCTCGGCAGGGACCTGTAAGAATGCTGGCGTGTCAGTAAGTGTGTTACGGGATAATTTCAGTTTCGATTTCCCATGGACCGTGCACGGATTTGCATCATTCCAATTATGCATCTTGCCCTCTTGAAGCTGAATAGGAAGTAAAGAGCTTATTCTGGAAGAATGAAGTCCTCCCTCACAGTAAAGACAACAGAACCACAGATTGTTAAAGATACAAGGAAGTTTCTCAAAGGCACACTTTCACCCATCCTAACGCCATACTTAACTTTGCTTCATCACCACCAACAAGCCCACCGACCACTCACCTGTTAGAGAACAGGAAACTTACCGTGTTTCTATGGCTGGGGACCAAGAAGACAGAAATGAACTATAGCTGGGCTTGACAGATAAATCTTCCCCCTCTTGAAGAAAATCCACCCTTATTTTCAAAGAACAAATGAAGGAATCCCTAAACGCCTGAAAATGGTAACTCTTCACTCCTGAAAGCATTCACATAAAACCAAAGAGGATGATGAAAGTTTTGTTGCCGAATCTCGAACAGCGTGAATGACGTACAAGGCCTCACAATCACTCATGGGCTCCAAAAAACTACAAAGTACCAATAACTAATTTCTTTACCCTTGTAGGAGCTTGTAGATTTCCATTTGACAGAAGCTAGACCTTCACCGAATTCTTTATTCATGAAAAATTACCCCTCAGCAGTGACAAGACAGTTCTGTTTGGGATAGTGTTTGGATTTCACCAAAACCAAATTACTATCATAGAATAGACTGTAACTCAGACGGAAAAAATGCCCGGAGGACAGCAAGTTAACCTCTGCAGATATAAGTAAACATTAATAGAAACCAAGGACCTGCCTTCAATACGTTATCAGCTCTTGTTACCTTTTCAGCCAGAAATTGCCACGGCCCTGATGGAGGGCACCAGCAATTTATTTGTAGCAAATTTGAATGGTGATCTTTACTCCCTGGGAAAGGCATTCAGATTATTCTTCATTCGCGTCCTGGTGCATTTTAATTTCAATGGAGATGTTCAGACGACGGCCTGCCAAAGCAGTATGACTGAAAGGGGATCCTGGGGCGAAGGTAGCGTCTTTCCATCCCAACTGTCATCTCCTGACCCTTGCTCACAGGCTGCCCCGGAGGCACATGCCAGCCTCGCCCACGTCGCTTCAGGGTCTCACCCACATCCAGGGCCCTGCACCTGCCACTGCCAAGGGAAGCCCTTTCTCCACACCAGTCCCCGGGCCTGGAGGTCTGGGCCGGCACCCACAGCTGGTGGTCCCTGCTCCACAATGCTTTCTAGCTCCTCCTCCTTCTGAACTTGGACGTGAACTCCTAGAGAGCCAGGATCAGCTCATGGCCTTGTACTTCCTGGAGGGGCCCGGCAGGCGGAAGGCAGAGTCTGCAACAGTACCCCATAAGCCTGTAGGGGTGTCTTCAGGACAAGACTTGGTGGAAGGCTGACTGGGGAGGCAGGACAGCCTGGTGTGGGAAAGGACAGGTCCCGTGTATCTCCTTCTAGGGGACCATCCATCCTCAAACTGTCGGACACCTCCTTTCCTGGACCCGGGTTTCACTAAAACCCCGAAGAATGCACGGAAGGAAGGTGGTCGCGGGCACAGATACCGTTTTCACAAAGGCCTGCCCTATTTTCTCACTCGGGCCTGGGGCAAGGAGCAGGTGTGCCGACAGCCCTCGGGCGCGAAGGTCCTGCTGATGGAGGGAGCTGTGCGTTAAGTGTGGTGGCTGAAGAGTTCTCTGGGGCTTCAGAATATGGTCAGAACGCCTTCAAGGGGGGAATCAGACAAATACCTTGTGACTTTCGTCAGGGCCCTGTCGGTAAATCGATTTTTGACATCCTTCAAACAGGATCCATAAATAAACCAACACTCCTATCCCTGCCTCCGGGGGAGAAGCCGAGGTGGGATGCTAAACCAACGTCCTCTGTCTAAATGGTGAATCCTTGTGCTGCAACCTTGGGTGAATTTCTCAGCAAACATGCCAATCGCCTGGGCACGCAGCTCTATCAGAGATCAATCCCTAAATGCCTATTCTGAGTCGTTCCTGAAAACCGAGGCTGATTACAGTGGAAATCAAAGCCCTTGGAAAGGAAACGTGGAATCGACATAAAAGTCAAATAAGGATGCTCAACCTTCACCTGAAAGCAATCTCAAGGGGAAGCAAATGGTAAGAAACCTTGGACCCGTCTCCTCTCCTGGGCAGGAGGCACCTATCACGGGTTGTGCCAAGACTCTTGGGGGGTGGGGCTGACAACAATAGCTTTACCTTCTTACCAGTGCTCTGACTGTGCTAATTCTGGAAACAGCCCACGTGCCTGAGCACCCACTCCCAGGAGAAGGGTGGAGGTGGCCCAAAGACGGGAGGCCGCCCTGAGACCCGCGCGTTGCTGTGGAACACGGGCGCCAGCCGATCCCGGGGCCTTAGCTTCTATTAACTTCAGCCCGACTGGGTTCAGTGAGCCTCCTCCCAACACGTGGGGGTGAGCTCATGCCGCAGAGGCTCACAGGCTGTCCGAGAGCCCATCCTTGCCCACCGGGGTCACAGTCTCCTCGGCGGCCAGGACGGGATGCGGAGAACGGATGGACGCCCTTGTCACTGGAGACGCGGGGTCTGCGATGCTGGCGGGCGTAGTAGCACTGCCTCGTGGGGTTTGCGACAACCTCACCTGAAGACACACGCCACACTGGCAGGGATGCAACGCGGCTCAAGCGCCCCTGTCCAACCACAGGGCTCCCGCTCGAGTTCATCACTGCCAGTGGAGCCCATGCTAAAAGCCTGGAGATGGAACCGCGGCTGCTGCTGTGACGATGCTCCCTGACTCCACCCACGTGACACTGGAAACCCAGGGCACCTGCTGGGTACTCACGGCGGGCCAGGCAGCTGCAGAAGCTACTGGCCGTTTTGTTATTGCAAAACCAAATAGTTTGGTTTTAGGTATGTATTTGAACATATATCTATATATCTATACACACACACACACACACACACACACACACATATTTTTCAAATATAAATTTAGTGGGCGCCTAAGTGGCTCAGTTGGTTAAGTGGCCAATTCCTGATTTGGACTCGGGTCGTGATCTCATGGTTTGTGGGGGTTGAGCCCAGCGTGGGGCTCTGTGCTGACAGTGTCGAGCCTGCCTGGGATTCTCAATCTTTCTCTCTCTCTCTCTCTCCCCCTCCCCCACTCGCTCTTTCTCAAAATACATTAGCTTTAAGTAAGTAAATAAATGAAATGAAATAAAATAAAATAAAATAAAATGAAATAAAATAACATAAAATAAAACCGAGGAGAGAAGAGACCCAGAACTATCTAGCTATGCACGCTCTAAAACCTAGCTACTGAGCCACGGTGAGACTAGCCAGTGTTTTATTTTATCTTATTTTATTCCATTTTCTTTCATTTCGTTCTGTTTTGTTTTGTTTTGTTTTATTATTTTTTTTAAATGCTGAGAAGTCCTGAAGTAGATTTCTGTTGTGGTCAACCAAACGGCAGTAAGTTAGTGCAAAAACTGCTTATATTTGAGATCTGATTATATACTTGAACTTGAGACCCAGAGACCAATCAGCAAAGACCAGAGCAGTTAGAAACGGGTTTGCATCAGTGCAGGACACAGCCCTGGAGCCAGGACCAAGGGCAGGACAGCACACTTCACGACACTGCTCACATTCTGACCCTTCGGTAGGAAGGTCCACGGTCCGCCAGCAATTATCCTTGCTTTGAGCACAGTTTCTCTGCCTCGCCGTCAAACAGCTGCCCTCTGCCTCACAGTTGCACAGTCTCCACCTCCCCACCTTCCCCGGGGAGCCCCAGGGAAGAATCTTCGTCCTCCCGAGAGGACTCTCGTGCGCCCTTGCAAATGGAACAAAGGTTCACACAGGGAGCGTCGCTTGGGGTTTGGGCAAAGGCAGACGCTCCCTCCTGACTGTCCATCCTCACAGCACAGATGCAGCGGGGAGGGGTCCCCCAGGAGGCACACTGCGTGCTGTGCACCCTGCACCCAGGACCCCAGCATGGCACCCCTGCCGATCCCCACCTCGACTCACCACTCTGGCCTTGGTCAGAGACCCCTGCCCAAGAGGGGCCTGGGGGACAACCCCAGGGCGCATGGTAAATTCTCAGGAATGTGTAGAGGACAAGTGATTAGATGAATGAATGAATGAATGAATGAATGGACTGTGCTTGAGCAGGACACCATCAAAGAGCCACAGAACGGCAAGCCCACCTGCCACATCTGCCCAGAAAAATCTGGAACAGGGTCTGGTCCTGACCGCTCACTCCCCAGAGCTGTAGGCCTGCGGGAAGCCCAGGACGAGGCCGCAATCACGACCGGGGAGGCCTTCTGAGCTCCAGTGAGTGGCAGGGCTGGGATGTGAAGCCAGAACACCCAGATTCCAAAGGCCTTGCTTGAACCACTGCACAGTCGTGCCTGGGAGGTGGCAGAGGAAGGAGGCGCCCGGGGACAGGGTGAGGTCCCTAGAGCCTGAGGGGAAACGCCCTCGGTGTGGCACCTGTTAGAGTCCCTGGTTTCAACGTGGTGTCTCCCTGGTGCAGTGTGTATGTTACACAAGTCATCCTCCAGAAACCCACTAAAAATGGTCTGTGTGTGTGTGTGTGTGTGTGTGTGTGTGTGTGTGTGTCTGTGTGAGAGAGACAGAGACAGAGGGACACAAGAGAGGGATCCAGGTGGCCTGAGTGGGACAGCACACCCCGGAGGCTGAGAGGCCCCCACTTTCCAGCTGTCTTGTTTTCTGACTTCACTCATCCGGGAGGAAGCAGACTCTGGGGAGGGCTGGTGGGGGGAGCACTCATCTGGGAGGAAGCGGACTCCGGGGAGGGCTGGGCAGGGGAGCACTGGCCAGGGGCAGCTTGAGGTTCAACCCACAGGGGTGGGGGTCCTGACTGCAGAGGAGTGGGAAGCTACAGGGAGGGCATCTCCTGTCTCATCAAGGGACGCGTCCACTTGGCCTCTCATCTTACTCGGCTTCTAGGAACAGAAGAAACGCATGCCTCACCGAGGCCACCTGAATGCAGATCTTGGCGGGGGAGGTCACTGAGACCCACTCTGAGTGCACCTCAAGATGGGAAATTCAAGAGCAAGGATGGCACGGGGCGCCTGGGGGGGCCCATCGGTTGAGCATCGACTCTTGATCCCAGCGTCGGGTTCCTCACTGAGCGTGGAGCCCGCTTAAGATTCTCTCTCTCCCCCTCTGTCCCTCCCCCCAGTGACTGTGCTCCTCGCCACCATGCAGCCTGGCTGACTGACCTGTCTGTCTCCCCTTGCCTCTGAGCCCCCTGACTCTGTAGTCTGATGGGTATACAGCAGGTGCTCTATCCATGTGCACATGTGTCTGCCTTCCGTTTTTCAGATGTACAGTATTCTCATTCCCTAAACACCTGCAGAGTCAAGAAGGAAAAGGAGGACCTCACAAGACACCAGGCTGTTGGGTCCACGGCAGAGATGGGGCATCATGCCCTTTGTCTCCGTCCGCCCGAGACCCCAGCTGGCACAGGCACCTTCCAGCAACGGATCTTCCCATCAGGAGGACAGGAAGGCCGATGAGCCTCCACCATCTCGGTCTAAACAAGGTGAGCACGTGCCTTTAACCTTGCATTTGAAAAAAAGACCAGGAAACGGCAATAAATGCAAGGCGGTGGCGTTGCAGGGGCGGCTGGGAGGGCAGCTATTTGGTGGGATCAGAGCTTCCTGCTTGCCCACCTGCGCCTGGTCATACCACACAGACACCTGCTAGTGAGGGACACGTTTCTCCACCTGCAAACTGAGGGGCCCGGAGGAAGCAGATCCACACAGAAGTTAGAGATCAGAGCCTACGGACCCAAGGCGACCCACGGACAGCCTGGGTTTGACCTGGGATGTGTTTCGGAAGTTTTTCCTTTTTGAAAAGGTACAATCACACACAGTCCATGTACACGCTTTACGCCTCTGGGTTGGAGCCCCTGCGACCCCGGCTGCCGCGTCAGTCTACCCTTCCCCCGACCCCAAGAGGCGGGCGCTCTTCGGGTCTCCGTCTCCAGGGATGATTAGCTTTGCCTGTTCTTGAACTTCCTATAAATGGAGCCACACCGCACGTACTCTTCTGAGTCTAGTGTCTTTGATTCAGCGGGTTCTGGAGACTCGTGCACGCTGCTGTGTCCACGTCTTTCCGGCGTGAAGAATTTTCCAGGGTATGACTGCCATAACTCGCTTCCCCCGTCTGCTCTCGATTGGGTTGTTTCCCACTTTTTGCTGTAATGAGCAAAGCTGCTGTGAGCTTGGTTACAAGTCTTCTTGTGGACAAATAGTTTTCATTTATTTGGGGCTTAATGTCTGTAAGTGGAATTGCTGAATTCAAGGAGTGGGTGCACGCTTGGGGTTTAAAGGCTTTTAGATTCGTCTGAGATATTGAAAAAGGGGAGAGTCTACATACAAAGGCTGGAGATCTGGCTTCTCGTGGGAAAACCAGGTCCGGTGCGCATTCCTGCGTGGCTGCAGAGGTTGGTCCCGAACATGAGTTTGGATTTGCAGAGTGCCACGTGGCCCCCACTCTGACCCCATTCCCGCTGTGTCAACCCCACCTGGCTCCTTCGTGACACAGCCTGTGGCTGCCACCCCACACGTGGGCACTTGGCCCCAGTCTCTGGATTTCAGGTGGTTCTCCGTCACCGCCACCCTCACTCAGAACCCCACCGGAGGATGCGGACGTGGGGTGGGGGGCAGAGGGGAGGGGAGACGGGGGGGTTGCCTGAATGTTCTCCTGTCTCAAGGCAAGAAGTTTGACTAATTCCAGGCGAGACCTCTCTTCTCAGGCCACCACTCTCCACTTTGTGGGAGGACTTCAATTTGGTTCGTTTTTCCTTAATATGCTGTAGATACACAGGTTTTAATCTTCTTTTATTAAAAATAAATCCACCCCCATCACTCCGGTCTCTTGTGTAAATATCTAATTAGGCCAGAAGCTCAGCCCAGCCCAACAGGGTGTGTCGCTGTCCCTCAAGGAGAAACCGACTTCAAGCGTTGCCCCCCGTCTTCTGAAGAATGTTAATTGGGCCAAACAATGAGCATGAATTATTTATAACCACACCTCTGGTTATTTGGAAGAAAATCTGCCTGCAGATTGCAACTAAGGAAAGAGCTCTCACCATTTCATGACTCAAAAAGCTGCTTCAGACCCTCCTTGGACACCCAACCACAAGGTGGGTACACAACCCCATTTGTGCCTGAAGGGGACAACGGGGGCCAGGGTCCCTTCTGAAGGCCTGGCCCTCTTTAAGTCTGCCCTGGGTGGCATGGCTCATGTTTCCCAGGCAACATGGGAGGTGCACGGGCTCCTGACAACGTCTAGGCTGGATGTTTATGGGATAACTTTGCAAACGGGTATCCCAGGTCTTCCTGGGTGCCAGGAACATTATGCAGTGGGCAATTTCACGCCCCCCTGCCCCCCTGCTCTGCCAATCCGGAAAGGAGAAATTAAGATCCTTCTCCTGGAGCGGAGATGACCACAACCAGAGAGTGAGAGCAATTCGGCCCAAGTCACATGGCTAGAGAATGGCGGAGGCAGGTTCCCACCTGAGTCTCGTGGAAGTGGTCTCCCGTAGCTTCATTCATTCATTCATTCACTCATTCCTTCATTCAACTATTTACGGGCACCTACTGTACGATGGTAAACAAGATACACATAGCCCTGCCCTCAGCGACCTCCCTGTACACACCTCCTCTGTCGGCTGTGGGGCTCTTCACAAGACTGCTTTCCTCAACGGGCTGCACCCCATAATGTTGACCTCGATCAAAATCCTTTCTACTACCAGCGCCCAGGGGCACTCAGAAGTAAGACCTCCTTCCATTCCTAAATTATCCCAACACCTTTCTTCATAGAGCCCCTACCTGCTACGTATTTTGACCACACAAATCCAGACCTCCAGATCATCTCCCGGTCTCCTCTTCTTACAGTTCTGGGGGAGAATATTCTCTTTGCCACCTTCGACTCAGCTAATTGATTAGTTTCCATCTGATAGGGCTAAACGCTTGAAGTAATATAGTTCCAGGGTAACATTTTTCTTTATTGGTGCTCTGTCAGTAAACTACCATCAACACCATATAATTATGGAAAATTATAACAGCAGCACACCAGTAAACCAGAAAAAAGCGCTACCCTTTGGGAATATTAATAAATAGAGACTCTTCTCTTTAATAGAAAATTCACGCCTATTTCATAAAATGCTTTGCTCTCACACTGGGAAACATTATGGCACTCATGAATTTTTAAAGAAACGCTGATTTTCGTACGACCAGGAGCCAGTAATAGAGATTTGTTTGTTTATTCATTCAACAAATATTTACTGAGTATCTTCTGGACAAAAAGCATGGAAGGAGGCCTTGTTTAATCAACAACATTAGATACAGATGCTGCCTTCGTGGGATTTTTTTATTCTGACCAGGGAGACCAGTTGTCCCCTGAAAAGAATTTCACTGGGGTCAAGGTGGGGGCGTGAGCTGTGGCTGGAGCCAAACCACTTGAAAGTTTGCCCCAGTCTTTGCGTCCACATAGATACACCCGGTGCTGGAGATGCCACAGGGACTAAAACCCCATTCCTGCCTCTGGGAAGCTGCCACAGGCAGGAAAGGCTACCTCTCCCACACCTAGCGTGGGGTAAGCGTGCATGACCACCACTGAATCGAGGAGAAACGCAGACGGTCAACGATCCGGCTGTGGGAGGAAGCGGAGTATACAACCATCTTCTGAGGTCGCGCTCTCTTGCTGTTCCTGCCTTGGTGAAAAGCTTTACTTGCTTTCAGCAAAGCAAGGAAGGTGTCATATTTTAAGTGTTTGGGCTCCTGGGGTTGCTGTGTCTGCTCTCAGACACAGGACAAGTTGGGTTTATGGGCCAGGAAACTGCAGAGCTGTTGGGTGACCATGACCTCAGAGTTATCCTCAGGGCCTTTTACTCCCCCCACGATAGCCCTTGAACTCACCGGGAGGTTCCAGAAAGCAGCCAGCCCAGTGAGAAAGGCCTTGACACAGGAGACAGGTGGCCCTGGGTTCACACCTGGGCTCCTCTGCCTGTCACCGGGTCAAGTCCCTTGCTTCCCAGAGACTCTCCTCGCCTGCAACCTGGGGGCACAGTGCCTGCCTGTCAGGATTCATGGGGACACACGTAGATTCTCAGAGCTGCTGGGAAGGGCAGCAAGGCCACAACCCGGTGCTCAGGGCACCGCCTCTGCACTGAAATGTAGGTGCCACCCATAGTCGCTGAACTTCTCCTGCTGCACACCAACCGAGACCCCAGGAGGCTCCCAGCCTAACGGGGCAGGTAGACACATGAAAACGAGCATGCTGTTAGAAAGGGGAAGCCGAGTGGCAGGAGTGTCTGAGAAGGGGGTTTCAGTGATGGAAGTATCATAGTTCACATTTCACGGGCTCAACTCGCTCTCCAATTTGGAAACATCAGGGATGCAGGCCAGCGGAGGGCGGTGGAGCCAGGCGGGCCGGGCCTCCACGCATGCGCCTTCGTGGACACTTGGGTGCGATGGCAGAGATGACCAGCAGGTGGCGCCGTCGGGGAAACCAGAGACCCGTCCACTCGCACCTGCCTCGAGCTCCGGGACCCAGACCAAAATATTCCCGACTCCCGCCTCCTGCAAGGTCAGGCTCTCACACACCCAGCATCTTTCCTGCATCTTCCCGGAGGTGTGGTTTCTGGTCCCCGCACTGCCCCAAATAACAGCCCCGCCGAGGCCAGGACAAACATTGGTTCTCCAGTGACTTCCCTCCCCTTCGTGACGTTGAAGCGATGGACCAGCAGGCAGCATTAGGAGACGCACCTGAATTCTCCCTGACAGGCGCTCTCACACCCACTCTCCAGCCTGGAATTTTATTTTATGATCTGTGGCTCCATTATCTCCACCACAAGCAATGTGACACTCGAACGGCCTTTCCTGGCCTGAAACGAGGGGAAAACTAATAATACATCGGATGACAAGTCACATCCAGGGAGCTGACTTGGTTCTCCCGGTAGCCACCATTCATATTAAAATTAATTGTACCGGACACCGCAACTCAAAGTATGTACAAATAAAGCTCGGCACAAGGACAGAAGGGGGTAAGTAATTAACACAGAAGACTTCCGGGCCACTCTTGTCCTTGGCCTGCCTTCCGCCGAACGGACCAGTTATCAGTCACGTAATAAACCAAGTGATGACAGCTGTGAGGTGTGCCGTTTGCATTCAGGGAGCCTCAGGGGGAGAAAGAAGGAGAGAGAGAAGAAGAGGCAGGAGGGCGGGGAGGGAGAGGGCGTCTATGTGGGGAGGGGAGGCCAGAAGACAGGCTGGGTGGACCGCATGGCCTTTCGCTGCTGTGCTGTGTCCCAGGGAGGGGAGCGGCTCTTTTATTGGTCAAAGGAAAAACGCCAGTGCCCCCAGCCAAGCCTCTCTTGCCCCCAGGGCACGCGGCAAGGACCCGCTTTGGGAGGCCCCTGGCTTTGCCACCCTCCCCCACCCCCCACCGGGTGCAGGAGCCCAGGCAGGCTGCCTCTCCTGTAAAATGCGGAGGGGTCCCCAGTTCAAGGATCACACGAGGTCATGAAGGACCAAGGCCAGGTGTCCAATGTGCCACAAACACAATGGGTGACGGAGGCTGGGATGGGTCGGCCTGTTCACGACCAGCAGAGGACCCGGCACCGGGGGGCTGCCCGGGGCGGGGCGGGGAGGGGGGCTTGCCGAAAGAAAACGGAGTGGATGCATGAACGACCCCCACGGGCTGTGGCGCCTACTTAACAGAGTGACCACGTGCCCACCTGTCCTGGACAGTCTCGGTTCGTGCCTGCTGACAGCACGATCCTCTTTCTCTCACGAAGGCACGGAGGCCTGGATGCTCCACTGTGCGCCCGCCCGCCTGGGACAGATGGGTGGACGTGAGGTCACCGCGCTCAAACAAGAGAGACATCTTGTGCCTCAGTACGAGCCCTCACCAGTCAGAAATGTGCTAAAGGAATCCCCCTCGGCATAACCGATCTGTGTAAACCACTCGGAACCAGAGAGACCCAAGTGTGAACGCCAAATGGTTGAGTTCTTCTCAACATCTCTTGAACTGCAGCAGCTCTCCCGGCAGCACAGGTATTAGAAAGAGCCTTGGTCACCAGTTCAGGGAGAGACCCGGGCTCTGGCCCATTGTCTGTGTGGCCTCGGGTCAGCTCTTGCCCTCTCTGAGTCTGTAAAAGCAGCAAAACGGTGACCTCACTGAGCCCCTGGGGAAAGCCTGCGAGATAAGAAGAAAGCCCTTCACCGCCTTTCTGGAATGTGAATAAACACTTTGAAATATGTTCAGCTCCAAGACAGCCAACCAAGAAGCAAGAGAATCAATTTTATTTCTCTTATAATAGACTCTGCCATTCCCAGTCGGGGAAGGGAATCTGGAGAGACCTCAGGTTTCAGTCCCGGAGACATAAGCCTTCAGAACGACCAGGCGGTTCTGGCACAGTGAGAAGTCTTGGGTTCATACACCCGGTAGCATTTATGGAGCCGTGGCTGGGCCCGTGCCCTCCGCTGGGCCCCCGAGACCCTGCCAGGAAGCTACGCCTCTTAGACACCAGGAGAGGGCTGCTGTGATGGCCTGGATGGGACAGCATCACAGAGTAGGTGACAACAGTGACTCCCTAAGCCACCCCAGATGGAGAAGCTTATGCTGGTAAGATCGGCAGACGACACGTGAAGCGTGGCCATGCCAGGCGGACCAGAGACCTCCCCTGTCTGTCACCTCTGAGCTTAGCACTGTGCCTGGAACTCACACAGGGTTTGCTGACTCGTATGTTGGCTGGACGCGTGAGCCACTTAAGGAGCAGAGGGATGTGGCAGGATGAGACCACAGCGTGGCTGCCTTGTGCCTCTGGAAGCCCGTCTGCTTCTGAGAAAGGGCCAGAATCTTCCAGCCCCTGCTCCTGAGTCTCCCTTGCTCTGTCTCCTTCTCACACCCCTGGCCAGCAGCAGGGGTCAGGACAGAATGTCCGGAGAAGCTGTGACCTCAGCCTGCACGACCTGAGGAAGACGAGACAGCGGCTCCTCCCCACATCGGGACCGCAGGGGGAATCCTTGCCTCCCACTAGCCCGGGCTGGCTGCTGCCTCCACTCCAGAGTCCCCCAGCCCACCGGGAGGAAGGACACTGCACAACTTGATTCAGAGACAACAAGACTGGGTTTGGAGGCCTCCATGTCTTTAAAATTCCCCCTGGCTCCTGAAAGTTGCTAACAATCTCTAGGATTTCTTCTTTCCTTCCTGAAATGAGGCTATTTCAGGCACACACAGAGAGAGCCCTGCCTCATCCCCTGGCAGGTGCCCGGGCCAGCGGACTCTGCAGGTGCCCCTGGCCCAGAGCTAGTGCTGCCTCCCCAGCTGGGAAGGAAGCCTTCTTCCTGGGGAGGCGGGGGGCTGCTCCCACCCCAGTGCATGCCTGCCCCTTGCAGACGATGGGGACGAATGTGAGTCAGCACTGGGATTCAGGAGGTCTACCTACGTAGGAAGTGGGTACCTGGGACAGAACATGCACCCTTATTTCAGAGACAACCATTTCCAGAAGCAGGGCAGGCGAGGACAAGCAAGGGCACTGGTGATCATGACAGTGACATTTCCAGGGCACTTGCTCTGGCGTGGATGGTGCTGCACAAACTTTACATCCTTGGCCATCCCAAGTTCTGGGAGACTCCCCTCATGCCTGTCTTACATTGGGGGGGGGGGGTCAGAGAGGTTAAGAAACCTGTCCCAAACTTGACAGCTGGAAATCGGCCCACCCTGAGTTCCAACCCAGGCAGTCTGAACATGACCAGACTTTAGCAAACCAGGCCTCCACCATCACAGCGAGCTCATCAGACCCGGGAATTATTCTGAAACTCCGTGAGATTTTGCCGGGACAAGCGTAAGGAGCTTGGGACTCTGTGTAAACTGAAAACCAGTTCCTTGCAGGAAAAACAGAACACATTCTGTAAATTCCAAAAACTCACTGAAAATATTTACTTTCACTCCCGCCCCACCCCCCAAAATCTATGAATTGTTTTTGGCACTAACCCACGTTAGCATTTTGTGGGTTTCCGATTCCAAATATCTTTACTCAGAACTTCATTTCCATTCTGTTCTACCTGGGAAACGCCCTTGCCTCGTAAAACAGGCACTTAATAAATATTTGTTTAGTGAGTGAATGGAATGGCAGAAAGGTTTACCAAAAAAAAAAAAAAAAACAAAAAACAAAAAACAAAAAACAAAAAAAAACCCAAAACCACAACCAAAGCCTGAGTTGACTTTGTTTTTCCCCAACCAATGTCTTTATAAACACCAGCTGTGTCTCCTCAAATATTTATCAATATAGAGTCACAGAATTTTATGCCCTTTGAGAATTCCTTGTTGAGTTACCAGGAGGAAAAAAAAAAAAAAAAAAAGGTAAGGAAAGAGACCTCAAAGGAAATCAATGTCACAATCTGCCAGAAAGTCAGGTAACAGGAAAATAGGAAACAGGCCGTGAGAATTTGGGTTTATTTAGCAATGTTCGGGCCAAATCAAGGTTGGCCTCGTTAAGAACAGTCAAACTGGACATCGGCTGTATCAAACCCTTTTGAGTACAGAACGCTCCTTTATTTGAAATCTGATGACGATAAGGGAGGGGCGAGGGGCAGAGCCGTCCCAGAAATGCTTTTTCTGGTGGAAGATTCCTTCATGGGGCCTGACACAGTCTCTGGGGCTGAGGAAGGCTCCTTCGACGGCCCTGGGGTAGGCTTTCTCCATTCTTTTGGCCACCCGAAGGCTGACGGATCTCCCTTCTGCTGTACCCCCAGTCGGGCAAAGTCAGGCCGTCAGAAGAAAAGTCAGCTGCCTTGCCACTCCACGCAGGGAGCCTTTCCACAGGGACGCTTCCCAGGATCAACACGGCCTAAAGACTACTCCGTCTCTAGTTTGTTTCTAGAAACTACGTAAACACAATTTAACCAACTTGAGACACTGTAAGCCTCCCAGTAATTTCTATTTGGCTCAGACAGGAGGAAAGAGACTTAAGCAGTCATTTGCATGTCAAAATCATCGAAGTGTGTAAGGGGCACCTCCACGTTGATTCTGGTGCTCTGATTTAACCTGGCCCGTGAAAATTCACTTTCTCCTTGGTCTGGGAAATTGCACCCGGGGACCCTGGTGGCGCAGACCCCCACTGAGGCCAGAACTCCAGAGAGGAGGTGGAGGCACTGGGTTTGGTCTTAGGAAACCCAACGGTATCATTACTACCCCCCAAGACCTCCAGCAGAAGGGGAGAAACCGCCAACTTCCATGGGTTGAATTGTGTTCCCTGCAAGATTCGGGTGCACTGGGAACGTGACCTGTCTGGAAATAGAGTCTCTGAAGATGTAATGAGTTAAGTGGAAACGAGGTCATGAGCGATTAGGACGGGCCCTGAATCCACTGACTGGTGGCTTGTAAGAAGAGAGGATACGGACGCACACGCACAGAAGGCCACGTGAGGACGAGGTGGAAAAGGGCCAATTGCGGCCATAGGCCAAGGAAGCCAAGGGTTGCTAGCAGCCATCCAAGCTGGAAGAGGCGGGAAGGACTCCCTCCCAGAGCCATCAAAAGCGGTGTGGCCCTGCTGACACCTTGGTGTCACGCTTCCAGCTCCCAGAACTATGACAGAACACGCTTCTCTTGGTTTAAGCCACCGAGTTTGTATTAATGTCTTACAACAGCCCCACCGGACTCATACAGGTGCTGAGCTAAGAAAGGTTTCTAAAAATGCATCTAGTGATCTAGTGTCCTGTCTGCCCATGTCTCCCTTTGTTGGCTGCTGGATCCTTCCAGATCCTTCCAGACCCGCCTCCCTCATGTGCCACATTCATCCGTCACTAGGTCCCACCACATCCTTCTCTCAGGCAAATTTCACAGCCTTCCTGTGCTCTGTCTCTTTTCCCGGAAGGTCAAGACCTTCTTCACCTCACCCAACGGCGGTGAGAGCTCAGGGAGGAACAGGGCCTAGTATAACCCCGGAACGCGGCGTGCAGGAGCCCGCGGGGGCAGGCCTGCCCGGCGCTGTCCACCCCCTCTGCACCCCATCACCAGGCTGGCGGTCCTCACGCACCCCTCACCTGCCGCCTGCTCAGGGACACCCAGGGGCTCTCTCACCGCCTTCACAAGCTTCCTCACATCATCCACTCATTTTTCTGAGAAAATCAAATATGCAATTTTTAAAAAAAATTTTTTTGAATATTTATTTTTGAGAGAGAGAGAGAGAGAGAGAGACAGAGCATGAGCAGGGGAGGGGCAGAGAGAGGGGGAGACACAGAATCCGAAGCAGGGTCCAGGCCCGGAGCCGTCAGCACAGAGCCCGATGCCAGGCTCAAACTCACAGACCACGAGATCATGACCTGAGCCGAAGTCGGACGCTCAACCGACTGAGCCACCCGGGCGCCCCCAAATACGCAATTTTAAAAAGAAACTTTTTTTTTAAGGTTATTTATTTGGAAAGATGGACACTAGGGGGAGGGCAGAGAAGGAGAGAGAGAATCCCAAGCAGGTTCTGAGCTGACAGCCCAGAGCCTGACTCGGCTTGAAGTCACCAACGGTGAGATGGTGACCTGAGCCGAAACCAAGATTTGGATGCTCAACCGACCGAGCCACCCAGCCGCCCCCAGAAAGCAACTCTTTGTCATTAGTGTAAATGGAAGAGGCAGCGTTGCTCACCGGATCCAGAACTGACCTTCACGATAAACTCAAGGACCGTGGGGAAGGGGAACTGTGAAATGAAGGCTCTTGGGTCAAAGCCTGCCGTCCTTTCGTTAACAAGGTAGACGAGCAAGCTGCAGAGATGTCGAGGGCACACTGGATCCAAGGTGAGCCTCTCTCTGAGTCCGAGGAAGACAGCAGGAGAATAAAGAAGGGAAGGACTTTGTCTCTTTGTGATTCAAAGTGTTTCACTGCGGAGCTCAGTTTCCACCGAAAACCCTCAAGGACTTCTGTGCATCAAAGGATACTATCAAGAAAGGGAAAAGACAACCTATGGAATGGGAAAAATACTTGCAAACGACGCAGTGGGTAAGGATCTTGCGTCCAGAATGCACAAAAACACTGTTGTTAGCTCAGCAAGAGAAAGACAAGTAACTCAGGCGAAAACAAAATGGACAAGGAACTTGAGTGGACATTTCTCCAAAGAAAACCTCTGACTGGCCAGCAAGCACACGAAAGGATGCTCAATACCACCGATCGTTGGGGCAACGCACGTCAAGCCCACAATCACATAACTGCTTCACGCCCACTAGGGTGGCTATCATTTTTTAAAAACAGAAACTAAAAAGGGTCGGTGAGGGAGTGAAAGGGCTGGAACCCTCATACGTGGCTGGTGGGAACATAAAACAGCGTGGCCACTGCAGGGGACTCTGGCAACTCCTCAGAAAGGTAAACAGAGTTACGATGGCCCCGGTAATCCCAGCCCTGGGTATACACTGGAGAGAACTGAGAACGGCACGCCCGAACACAACGTGGACCCGAATGGTCACAGCAGCACCGTCCACAATGGGCAGAAGGCAGAAAACTTCGAGATCCACTGGTGGATGAACGGATAAACCGGATGTGGCCCATCACCCAATGGGCTGCTATCCAGCCACGAAAAGGAAGGATGTATGGACACATGCTGGGCCGTGGATGATCCTCAAAAGATACTGCTAAGGGAGAGAAGCCAGACAGAAAGGTCACAGATTGTATGATTTCGTTTCTGTGGAACAGCCAGAATACTAAATCAGGAGAGACAGAATGCGGATTACTGGTTGCCTGGGGTTGGGGGGGAGGGGGAAATGCGGAGTGATGGCTACCGGTTGCCGGGAGTTCCTTCTGGGCTGAGGAAAATGTGTTGGAACTAGGAAGAGATAGAAGCTACACAACCTGACGGATGCACTAAGCGCTCCTTAACTGTTCTCTTTAAGATAGCTAACGTTACGGTACACGAATGATATCGCCGTAAGGACAGATCGTCCGAGGACCACCGCACGCTGTACTTTGGGATAAAAGGCACCCTCCCCCCTTTGGCTTCCAAGATCTTCCTTCATAGCCAAGGACATCTGCAGAAACGAGAGTAAGCAGCATCCACTGAGTACTGTGCACTCAGAGCTAAGTACTAAGTGCTTTCCATCTGTAACCCATTCAACCCCTGCCACAACAGTAAGAGAGTGGGGCCATTCGGATCCTCACTTTCCAGGAAAGGAAACGGCACAGAAACACGGAGTGACGTGTGGCAGTCGTGACACAGCTTCCCGAGGCCGAAGGGGCGCACACCCGGGGTGGGGGCGCCCGGAGCCCCGGAGCCACCGCTGCAGATGGGATGTGCCAGCAGGCACAGGGGGGCCCCACGCGGGCTTCCAAGCTCTAAACCTTTCCCCTTCTGCATTCGTCATGTCTCCTGATGAAATTCTAGTCTGATATTCTGCTGGTCCCTTTGTGCTGAATTACATGGTGAGCAGGTACTGAAAATGACACTCATGATTAGAAGTTACGCGGCGACATTCACATTAATTAAGTTAGGTCTTTTTTTTTTTTTTTTTTTTTTGGACTATAATCAGGATGAATGTAACAAGGTATAGTTTTTTTTTTTTTAATTTTTAAATATTTATTTTTGAGAGAGAGGAGAGAGAGAGTGCATGCGAGCAGGGGAGGGACGGGGGGGGGGGGGACAGAGGATGACAGCAATGAGCCCGATGTGGGGCTCGAACTTACCATCTGTGACACCGTGACCTGAGCTGAAGTCAGATGTGCTCAACCGACTGAGCCCCCCAGGCGCCCCCAAGGTATAGTTTTAAAATCCAAATCTTATAGTCTGCTTCAGAACTGACAGGGCTCATATTCTATAATGCATTAGAAAATATTTTGCAAGTTGTTTTTTTTCGTTTTGTTTTGTTTTGTTTCGTTTTGTTTTTGCCCTAGAGCCTGGCTGGTTTTTAAAATTTATTTCCCAAGGAAATACAAATCACTGCTCTCCGGGGGCATCAGGAGAACAGGAAGGCAGAAATAACAAGAAGGGTAGTAACAGCGATGTTGCCTGGGCCCTGCTCCCAGGCAGGTGGCATGGCCGTGCATCACAAGAGCGGTCTCATCTGGGCCCCCTGGGCCCTGGCTCAAATGAGGTCTCACAGTGACATAGTGACAAGCCAGGATTCGAACCCAGTGTCTAATTCCAAGGCCCATGCTGCTTTTCAATACTCTACATTATGTAAGTATATATGCACGGTGGGTGGAGAGGGACAGAACATATCATATATGACAAACCTTGCAAAAACGAGTTGACGTTGCCTGTCATTTCGTTCACTTTTATTTACTCATAAAATACTTTTTTAAATGTTTATTTATTTTTGAGAGAGAGAGAGAGGGAGAGAGAGCGTGGGGGAGAGGTAGAGAGAGAGAGGGAGACAGAATCGGCAGCAGGCTCCAGGCTCCGAGTTGTCAGCGCAGAGCCCGACGCGAGGCTCGAACCCACGAACTGTGAGATCATGACCTGAGCCGAAGTCGGCCGCTTAACCGACGGAGCCACCCGGGCGCCCCAGGAATGACTTTGTGAACACCTGCTCTGTGCCACGGCGCTGGGAAGACGGGACAACGGACTTCTGCACGCCTGGGATAACGGACTTCTCCTGCCAGCAGCCCCATTGGTGCCTCCTCCCTCCTCAAACCCGTTTCTGTCGCCGGGGCCCCTGGACTCAGAGAATGAGTCCCAACTTACTCCTGAAGCGCATGCTCTTCCCTGTGCTTTTCCTTTGGAGCTGTCCTGCAGGTGGCCACCTGGGTACTAACTTCCTGACCCCGCGGTCACCACCCGGCGCACACCTGGGACAAAACACCCCGCACAGAAAGCTCCGGTTTCACCCGCGATGCGCCCTTCTCCAGCGCACCAGCAGCCCGACGTGAAAGGAAGCAAATGGAAAACCAAACGCTCCTTGAGAACTTCTCACGTGCACGCGGCGCAGTACCCCTGACATTTTCCTGCATGCTGTCCCGTACACGGGCACGCGATCAGACTTCTCTTGAGCCAAGAACAGTCGGGATGGTTCATAGTTGACTTCGAGGCAAGGGAAGCCCGTTCACGTCATCGACAAAGCACGAGTAAGTTTTCCCCCTCGACTTTCTAACATGAAATAGTCTAATGTTCTCTCTGATGCAAACGACATAAAGCAAACATATTTACCGTGAACTGTGGATGCACTTGCCACGCTCTGTGCAGAGGCCCAGATGCACAGGGACCCCTTCTCCCTGGGCTCTGAGGGAAGCTGGCCGGGCAGCTCAGCTTCCTGTCACCTCTTGAGGTACGATGAGGCTCTGCTCTGCTGAGCACTCAGGGGGCAGGGATTCTCAGGGTAATGGGGCGACGACCGTGTCCTTTGAGTGGAGAACAGAGCTCAGGGGGCACCAAGGAAAGACTGACGTTCTGGGATAAACTGGTTGAAATAAAACACCGCATAGGGGCGCCTGGGTGGCTCGGTCGGTTAAGCTCAGGTCATGATTTCGCGGTCCGTGAGTTCGAGCCCCGCGTCGGGCTCTATGCTGACAGCTCAGAGCCTGGAGCCTGTTTCAGATTCTGTGTCTCCCTCTCTCTGACCCTCCCCTGTTCATGCTCTGTCTCTCTCTGTCTCAAAAATAAATAAACATTAAAAAAAAAATTAAAAAAAAAAAACACCGCACAGAAGGCAACCTATTCTTTTCTTCCCAGCAGGAAAGGTGTTCTCACCATACGTATCAAAAATAATTCACAAGTGAGTTGTGTCTGGGTTTACCCAGGTAGTAGCGTTAGTAATTGAAAAGTCATTCGTGCATTTATCAAATACAGTCTCTATGAGAACATGTGCTGCTCACTATTATGATACAGCCTTCGGGGCGCCTGGGGGGCTCCGTCAGTTAAGCGCCGACTTCGGCTCAGGTCATGATCTCACAGTTTGTGGGTTCGAGCCCCGTGTCGGGCTCTGTGCTGACAGCTCGGAGCCTGGAGCCTGCTTCAGATTCTGTGTCTGCCTCTCTCTGCCCCTTTCCTTCTCATGCTCTGTTTCAGTCTCTCTCTCTCAAATATAAATAAACATTAAAAAAAAAAAAAAATGTATATATATATATATATATATATATATATGATACAGCCTTCAACCACAAGCCGTGTGGTAGAAAGAAAGAAAGAAAGAAAGAAAGAAAGAGAAAGAAAGGGAAAAATCTCTTCCTCTGGTTTTATCGTGTAATGTTTCAAGTAATTGGTTAGTCAGCTTTCAGGTCAAATTCCTCCTAAAATGCCTTTATAATTTTCACATTAGTTGAAAGACGCATGTCCAAAATTTTAAGTATGTTCTCGCTGCTTAAAGTACATTTGGTTATTGTATTTCAAGTGAAAGAGAAAGCACTTCTATATTAAATAGCAATTTATACCGAAGGAGGAAGGCATAAGACTGGCGTGAATCACGGAGGGTTGATGGGAGGGGGCGGGGGAGAGGGAGAAATGGGGGATGGGCGTTGAGGAGGCATTCGTTGGGATGAGCACTGGGTGTTGTATGTAAGTGGTGAATCACGGGAATCTGCCCCAAAACCAAGAGCACATGTACATAGTATTATGTTAAAAAAAAAAAAAAGTCCAGGATCTAGTCACCATTTGTACATTATGAAAATGCTTCTTGAATCTGTTCATATTTTCATTCTAAGCCCTATTTGGGGAAAAGAGCTCCAGTATGGAATTCTTTTTCCTTTTATGTATGCTTAGAATTCTTTTAATAAAATATAGCAAAAACAAAACAAAAAAGCAAAACAAAACAAAGCTGCGGAACCAACACCTACAGGGATGTTACGTCTGACCAACTGGTGGCATAAACTCACACAGGGGCTTGGCGAAGAACAGAACGGCCATGACATCCCTAACTTATCAGGGAGAAGCAACATTAGATATTAAACTCTAAAAGCCGGTGGAGAGTGCATTTTTCCTCACAACCTCCATGAGAGACAGGAGGAACTTTCTGGAAATCCCCTTCCGTGTCTGTATTCTGCATCCATGGATACTTACACAGCATTACTTTGTAAGCAGCCCCTAGGTGATCACCTTGCTCAAACCCACGTTCACGGCGCTGGAGTCTCACCGGCTGATAACGTGAACATTTCCAAGCGGGCTACAGATGCGAGAGGTGATACATTATTTACGCGGGGTTTTCCCTTTGCAATTCTCCTCCTGAGGCTGCCGGCCGCAGGCATTCAGACGATGTCATCAGAAACCAGAGCCGAAAATCCAGCAGGGAAAAAGTGACAGGAGAGCGTGCTCATCTCTCGTTGAAATCAATACTTAAAAATAAATTTATAACCGTAGTGGTGTAGTGACATTTTTTTTTTTTTTAAGCTTAAAATAAATCAGTAGGACAGGCAGCATACAAGCCAGTCTGGCTGCTGGCAGCGGAGGGGGCTGGGGGTGGAGGACAGAGGAAGGGAGAGGACCCGGGGCCCGCAGGCAGAGGGGAGGAGAAGACAGGGTCAGCCCCGATCACAAACCCCCACGCTGCACATGCAGTTTTCCAGCAAAAGTCACTGCTCATGTTATACTTTCAAAAGGGTTCTTTCAAGGCAAAAGGAATTTGAAATGCAAATACAGTGGAACCGGGAAAGAGGCTCCCTGGCACATCCATTAGGAGTCCTTTTCCCCCAAATAGGGTGTAAAGGTACATTTTTTTCATTCTAGAGTTTTCCACTCGGCTTAAAGAGCAGTTCTATTTCAGGCACGGTGCTGCTCTGCAGAGTCAAGTCCTATCAAAAATATCTCTGTTTTCTTCCACAGCACTTCCTAAACTAAAAAGGGAAATGTACCCACAAGATTACTCTCTCGTCTGTTATCCGAAAAGCTGAAACTCTCTGCTGCTTGTGTATTGCCTGTTCTTACCAAGTTCCCCTTCCCTTGCGACAAAGTGGAAGCTTCTGGGTTTCACGTTCTGTGGGTTGAACATCCCCGGGGAGGTGGTGGCTTCATACAGAAAGTGCCCTTCCCCGAGGATGGGGCTGTGAGTGCTGGCGTCACAGGTGCACGGACTGTTCTAACACAGGGTCTAGTGTTTCAGGGAGACACTCACATAAACCCACCAAAGTGGCCCGCGACGTTGGAGGATGGTTGGCTGTACTCTCTTACTTTTTTTTTTTTTTTAAATACTTTTACAATCCCTCTGACCAGCCCCAGGCACTGACTTTCATTTGGTCCTGAGCATTTGATCCGAAGTACTGTTTACTGAGTACTTGCTATGTGCCAAGGAGGTGCTAGTTATATACTCAAGTTCCTTGAATTCCCAATTATGTCTGCCTCCCATTAAAAAAAAAAAAAAAAGCCAGCAATGATCCTGCGCGGCAGGGCCAGTGACCAGGCTTCGAGCAGGCACGGCGGTGGGCACGGGACATACCCGTGGTATTCCCTCCCCAGCTTCTCAAATCCCTGCCCTCCTGTCCTCGGTGACTTAGATTATCACATGGGTTGTCTGCAGATGCATTTATTTTCCGAAAACGCCGCCTCTCATTCAGGGTCTGTTGATAAGGACATTTCTGAAACAATCACCGAAGACCATCTCTCCCGCAGACAGCCAGCGCGGCTCGATCGCAACAGGATTGAGATCTCTTTTATTCCCGAAGGGGGCCATTATTTCCATCGGTTGCCATGGTGACGCCACCGCACGGCGGCCGTGGGTTCCGCCCCTCCCGCTGCAGCCACGCCACACGCTTACCCCCAGCCATTTGTTTCACACGGCACGGGTTTTTCATACAACAAACACCTGACTAGGTAAAACTGAGTCAATAGAAGCCCCAGCTCCCCCTCACGGCGGGGATGAGCGGTGACAGCCGAAAGTGCCCTTGACCCAACGGCCGAAACACGCGCCACGAGATCGAGATCGAAAACAAGGAGACGAAACACCTCCACGGTACCACCACGTATCCCCCTCTATGAACTTCAGGAAACGTTTCTCACTATTCCCAGTGACCCGAGGAGAGCTGCTCGGAAAGCAGAAGTGAGAAAACTAGAAATCGGCCAAAATACATTTTTGGGGGGGCAGGAGGAGGGGGGCTGGGAGTTCCCTTTAATTGAACCCCTGCCATGTTCGTTTTTGAAGCATCGGCTGAGCATTGTGTACGTCTCCTGTCTTGCTTGTATTTGTCACCGGTGCACACGCACATTCACACACAAACACATACACATACGCTTCTGTGGGCTCCTGGGGGCTCTCACCTGTGAAGCCTGGCTTCACACAACAACAGCAATAACAATAAAACAAGGCAGGTACTACTATTCGAGTGCTGAACTCCACTTGAACTCGCGGAGGCTGGTTCCCTGAGGCTCCAGCCCTGGAGTCCAGGCTGGAAGAGGGTATCTACCCTGTGACAGCCCCACAGCAGAGCAGGGACGTGAGGGATGGCCTTGAAGACGACAGGTGGAAACCTCCCTTTGGAGCACAGGGGCTTCACGGCTTTACCTTCTGCAGACCCCGAGTTTATCTGGACACTTGGCTGCCCTTAGCTCTTTTTTTCTTTTCTTTTTATTTTTTTAAAATTTAATATTATTTATTTTTGAGAGAGAGAGAGAGAGCGAGCACGAGCAGGGGAGGGGCAGAGAGAGAGGGAGGCACAGAATCGGAAGCAGGCTCCAGGCTCCGAGCCGTCAGCACAGAGCCTGATAAGGGGCTCAAACTCACGAAACGTGAGATGATGACCTGAGCCGAAGTCGGACCCCAACCGACCGAGCCACCCAGGCGCCCCTGCCCTTGACTCTTATAGCAAAATGGTCTTAAGGGCTGGCTTGGCCTCCCAACAAGATGGTGTCAATCAAACGGGGAGAAATAAACCTGGAGTGGACCTAAAGGTGGTAATTAACTAAAGCCAAGCTTCCAGGAAAATGTCAAATCTAAATTTGGCCCCAAGGGGCACCTGAGTGGCTCAGTCGGTTGAGTGTCCGACTTCGGCTCAGGTCATGATCTCAGAGTTGGTGGGTTCGAGCCCCGCGCCCGGCTCTGTGCTGACAGCTCTGAGCCTGGAGCCTGAGCTTCGGATCCTGTGTCTCTGTCTCCCTCTGCCCCTCCCCCTCTTGTGCTCTGTCTCTCTGTCTGTCTCAAAAATAAATCAACATTAAAAAATTTTTAATTTGGCCCCAAATCATGAAGTTAACCTGAGTTTGAGCCAGGTTATTTGTGCATGCAAATGAATGCAAATTCCATCACTCCCGCCTCACCCCCCCCCATCCCCGCCAATGCCCTTTATTTGTTTTTTGGTTTTTGCTTTGCTTTACTTTTTTTTTTTTTTTTGCCACGACTCTATTAAGATTGGCCAGGCTTGAAGCTGAGAAGCTGTTGTTTTAGGAACAGAAGGAAAACTCTCCCCACACAGGAAAGAATGTCATGGGGGCCTTACACCGAGGCTACAACAATGAATAGACACACTTCTCGCAACACCCACTCCACAAAGAAATGGGGGGCGCGGCATTTACAGTAACTCCCAACAGCCAGGACTCGCCAGCCCGGTTTCTGTGACTGCAGAGCCTGAGGGCATGTGGGTTTCTTCACTGGAAGGAAGACTTTTCGTGAGCTGAGCTGCCGACATTCAAGGAAGCGGACAGCGGAAGCTGGGGCCGGGGAGGTGGGGTATCCTGGACGGATGCAGTTGCGCAGACATGGGTTCCATACTGAGGGGCCACACTTAGGAAAACAGGGGTGGCCTCAGCGGTGAACCTTCGGGAAGGGGCTTCTTAGGCCAGAGATTGTACAGTTAGAAACTTGAGCAACTCGATGTGCTTTATTGCTAAGTTAGTATGATGCAGAAGAATGGGGCATCGCTGCACTGCCCGCCCTCCCGGTGCGCCCACCGGTGTCCGACCCGCCCGGATCTGTCCTTTGCTGCTTATTTTCCACGGCGGAAGCAATGATTTGAACAGGGCAGGTGCTGCGATCTTCCCCTTTATGTGCCACCCGTACTAAATGGGCTTTGCCCATTTACCTGCCTTTGGTGAAACACAGGTGAAATTACACGTTGCTGAGCAACGGAAGCTTCCGGCATCGCGTGTCCTCCTCCGGCTCTCTCCCCTTCCAAATCATTAGACATCGTTCATGGCTCCACGTCCACACTGGGAATAACACACGAGACTTCACAGCATCTTGAAACGAAAAGTGAGTGGCGCTGCTTCCTGGCAACAGGATGTCCACGACGTGAATTTTCCCAGAGACACTAGACTCTTTAAACGCCAGGGCCGTCAGCTAAGGCAGACGCAGGTGGGGTGCGCGGCTCGCTGAGCTCTCACAGAAAGCTCCCTGCTTCCTACTAACACACATTCTAGAAAGAGAGGTCACATCCATTTGCTTCAAGGCGGTCTGGGGCTTTTTCTTCCCAGCGTGTGTGCGCACGTGTGTGGAGAATGAGTGTAAACATGGGCAGAGATGCTAAATGGGGGCGGGGCGTCTGGGTCGCTCGGTCGGTTGAGCGTCTGACTCTTGATCTCAGCTCAAGTCATGATCTTGAGGTTTGTGGGATCGAGCCCCTCTGCCGTTAGCAAGGAGCCTGCTTGGGATTCTCTCTGCCCCCACTGTCTCTGCCCCTCCCCTGCTCGTACTCTCTCTCTCAAAATAAATAAATAAACTTAAAAAAAAAAAAAAAAGAAATGACAAATGAGGCATGTAAGAATGATTAGGTTCCTGACCTGACGGTTTTCCCCAACGCTCAGCAAACTCTCAACCACTCCAGGCAATGTTTACTTCAGCCATTCTGCTATGCCATCCAGAAGAACTCACCAAATATTGCAGTGTCACAGGAAAACAAGGCTTTGACGTGTTTATAACAACCTATTGCATGAAGCTATTTATGAAACCCCAGAAAGCCTCGGGGGCCGTCCACTTTCAAACCCCACCGCAGGCTCTGGGCCATTAGCCGAGCTGAGTAATCCCGTGGTGTGATTCTGGATCCGCCGACCCTGAGAATTTAGGGGCCTCGGGGACCCGTCTTAAGTCCTTCAAATGGAGGCCCCAAAAGGCACATGACTGTTTTGCTGTCGTCGGTCTCCTGGCAGGTATGCCCGAGTTCTGGCAAGCCCCCCCACTCTGCACTCTGCATTTCGGGGTGCCAGTTGACTTCATTTGTGTATTTATATCCACCTTGCTCCAAAAAGGATGTGAGGCAGCGTAAGGAATAATAAACACACACTCCCTCATTGTGCCCTCGCTGGTGTGCCTACGTTCCCGCAGGGGACAGAGTGCACCCTCGCACTAGGGCTTGAACGACAACATAAAGAAAGTGAAACAGGGCTGCAGAACGTGACATGGGCTGGGGGTTGGGTAGCGAGGGCTGTTTCAGGGAAGACCTTCCCATGAACTAACGATGCAGAGAGAAATAAAACACTCTTTGGAAATGGACTGCGTTCCTCGGGAACAGAAGTCCCTTATTACAAAATCCAGGAGTGAACATTCCAGCGCTCTGACCATCATTTCTTACGGCCGGGCTGCTGGGGGGGGGGGGGGGGGGGCGGGGGTAAGAGACCAGAGCTGTCGCCCAGAGACCCACACTCAGAAGGGCCCGGTGCATGGGGTTTCACGCCCAGTAGCCGCTGTCTTGAAGTCTGTAATAACTTTACCTCTGAATTTCTGTGTTTTGAAGGCGCAGGCTGATGGGACAACGGTGCAGGGCTCCGGGACCCTGCAGCCTTACACCTGGCCCACCTGCTGCCACCTCCCCCAGGGCTGGTTCTTGACTCCCTGCTTCCTGCCCCCTGATGTGTGCACTTCCTTACCAAGTCGTGGGGCACGGTCTGGGGCATCTGTGACAGTCTGTGCTGCCTAGAGTACCCCCGTACCCCAGGGACCATGACACTGAATAGAAGGTAAAAAAAAACAAAAACCAAAAAACCCAGCATGACAGGTCCAGAGAGAGACCACAGAAGGAAGAAAAAGGCTTTTTGTCCTACACTTTGAACAAGCAATCCAACAGCTTCTGTAGCTGGCCCCGTTCACACTAAGTGCCGCCCAGGCACCGTGGAGAAGGCACAGGTGGAGTTTTCTTTCTGCCCACTGCCTGCTCTCCCCCGCTCCCCGTGCCCGACCACTCTTGCACTCCCCCTCCTTCCACAATCGTTCGTGGACCTGGGGAGCTGCTGGGTCCCAGCGAGGACACTGGCCGCGTCCCGCAGGTCACAGTCAGGCGCGGAGCCAACTCGCTTGGTCTCCGTCCCCTTGTCTCCTAGCCAACCAGGCGACCGTTCCAGCGATGTTTTCCATATTCTACAAATCATGGAGAACAGAAAACAGGAGTTCAAGAAAAGACGCGTTTCTACAGCCGAACCGGGAGCTCTCTTTCATCAGGCCATTCGCTTAATTTGACTTTTCATTTCCCAAGACGAGGATGTAATTAATTCTCTTTTACCCACATCCTCAAAGAAAACCCTTTCCTGTGGATTTAAGAAACTTCCCACCAGGATTGCCGAGACCCCGCCGACACTGGTTCTTGGTCTTTCGCGGAATCTGGATTAGAGACGTCACGAAAAAGCTTCCTCAGCCATCCACTGAGCCTCGCTGCGCTGTGTGACTAGGGGCGACTGCCAACTGTTTCGTATCTCCCAGGGTCACCCCGACTCAGACAACAGACAAGTTTCTACAAACTGCATAGGAGCCCAGCTGAAATAAAAGTTGCCTTTTTTTAACTTTTAAAATGAATTTCAGAAAAGGGGCCACACATTCTAGGGAAAAATGAGGACCCGACATGCACTACAGTGACAAATGCTCAGACGTGGTACTTGGGTTCCTAAAGAACCCTAAAGAGGCATTTGGATTTATTTTATTTTTTTTAAATTTAAACTCAAGTCAGTTAACATCTAGTGTCGTATTGGTTTCAGGAGTAGAATTTAGTGATTCACCTCTTACATACGACAGCCAGTGTTCATCCCAACAAGTGCCCTCCTCAATGCCCACCCCTCACCCACCCACCTCCCTCCATCAACCCTCGCTTTGTTCTCTGTACTTAGGAGTCTCTTGCAGTTTGCCTCCCTCTCTGTTTTTATCTTATTTTTCCCTCCCTTCCCCTATGTTCATCTGCCGTGTTTCTTAAATTCCACATAGGAGTGAAATCATCAAATACTTTTGCACTGTTGACGAGAAGTATTTGGATTTCTTACGTGCTACTTGAATTTCTAACCAGGCACTTGGATTTCTGACCAGGTATTTGGACTTGGAGTACAACACCTGCATTTCTGCCATGGTATCTGAATTTCTAGAAAAGGTACTTGGAGAGCCGTCTTGGGAACTTAGATTCTTGATGTAATATTTGTATTTCTGATGCAGTATTTAAATTTTTTTAATGTTTATTTTATTTTTTGAGAGAGAGAGAGAGAGACAGAACACAAGCGGGGGATGAGGAGGGGCAGAGAGAGAGGGAGACACAGAATCTGAAGCAGGCCCCAAGCTCCCCATTATCAGCACAGAGCCCGACATGGGGCTCGAACCCATGAACCGTGAGATCGTGACCTGAACCGAAGGCGGACGCTCCACCGACTGAGCCACCCAGGTGGACCTGATGTGCTATTTAGATTTCTGGGGGCGCCTGGGTGGCTCAGTCGGTTTTGCACCCAACTCTTGATCTCCGCTCAGGTCTTGATCTCAGGGTTGTGACTTTAAGCCCCGCGTTGGGCTCTATGCCGGGCATGAAGCCTACTTAAAAAAAGCAAAAAAAAAAAAAAAAAAAAGATTTCTGACGCGGTCCGACTCAGTACACAAGCCCCACGCTGGGGTCCTTGGTGCCAGGCGTGGGGCACGAGCTTGGCCGGCTACGCCCAGGCCAGGCAGGAGTGCCTCACTGTACAGATGGAGGCACCCCCCACCCATCTGAAGGAGCGATGCTGATCTGCCAAGGAGTGGAAGCAGGCTGGCAGGGAGTGACCGTGAGACAGGAGCTCAACAGCTCTGGTCCCCAAGATGCGCGCCCCCCACCCCGCCTCCCGGTGCTATTTTCCATTAAGGTTATGGACCAGAGGCGGCACATGAGCCCAGCTGGGTGGACAGAGGCCGCTTGGAGTAAACAGGCAGACGAGGAGGAAGCTTGAGTGAGTGGCAACTGATTATATTACTGGGCTCTCCGGGAGGGAGACTGACCACGTGGCTTTCCAAGCAGAATGGATTTGTAGCAACGTGAAAAAAAGAATTTTTTTTTTTTTTTTAAACAGCTACACGGCATTCAACAACATTTGTAGAGAAAGGAGGGTCTGGGGATGTATAATGAGGTCCGACTGCCTCTACCCTGGAGCAGCATAGTCACAGGATGATTTCATCACTGCTGTTTCATAAGAGTCCCGGGGAGGCTAAATGCCTCCCCTTTGTGGTATCACCATGTCCCCCTGTCCCAAACACGCCAAGCACCACGGTACCCAGATGATAGCACAATTTTTTTTTAAAGGAAACATGTCTTAATTCTCAGCAGGAGGAAAAACAGACAGCCATGGGTTGTGAATCACTCATTAAAAATTAAATAAATCCACCCACAACAGGAAACAGCACAACAGAATGTCGGCGGTGACTTCACGTTGGAAGGAAGCCAGAAACAGGACTTGGAAACAGTGATGGCTCTGAGGGTGATCTTGCCCACACCGCGTGCATTCAGGACGCTAACTTCTTCCCGCGACAGGCACTTTCCAGCCTGTTCTTCTGCTGAGAACTCGCACCAGAGGGAAGCAGAGCGGCCCCAGGGGGTTTCCATGGTTTCTGAAAAGATTAAGCAATCTGCCTTCCCAGGGAATCACTTCTTCGGGTACCACAAACCATCATGCAACCCCCAGAACCATTTGCCAGAACGGGTCTCAGAACGGTGGGGAAAGGGCCTTTGTTTTACTAACTCGTGTTTCTGCTCAAGTTTTAAAATCAGAGCCGAAGGATTCGCAGTCTTTAATTTGTGCAGGTGCACATCATGGGAAGAAGACTGCCCTTCAGAAATGTTTTCCCACTGGGGCACCTGGGTGGCTCAGTCGGTTAAGCATCCAACTTCAGCTCGGGTCGTGGTCTCTCGGTTTGTGGGTTCGAGCCTCGCTTCGGGCTCTGGGCCAACAGCTCGGAGCCTGGAGCCTGCTTCGGATCCTGTGTCTCCCCCTCTCTCTCTGCCCCTTCCCTGCTCGTGCTCTGTTTTTCCACCTCTCTCAAAAATGAATAAACATTAAAAAAAAAATGTTCTCCCACTAATAAGGCCCTGCTTTCTATGCTTCCTGGTTCTTTTGGAGGCAGTGGGAGCGAACATAAACAAGAGCAGAGGCAGAGAGAGCGGCAAAGGACGGCTGCTTTCCTTCCCGAGCGAAGGTTGTAAAACATTTACATCAGGAGGTATAGACAGACATCCTCCAGGGAGGGAAGGAGATGGACGTAACTGGTGGATTCACAGCAGTGGCTCCTTTAGGGAGATTCCTGTGTTAATGCCACATCCAGACAGGCATCGCCCTAGATCATCAACTTCACGTCTAGAAGAGACCTTAAAGAAATTGTCACCCAGCCCTTTACTTTTTTAGACCAAGAAGGTACGGCTCAGGGCATGAAGGGGCGTGTCTGAGTCACTCACACTCTAGGTCTGTCCAAATTCCTCTCCTAGGGTTCTGTGCAAAACGCACAACCCCACCTGCCAAAAGAAAGGATTCCGACATAGGCCCTATCGGCAATATTTGCTCAAGCCGGAAACTCGGACCTACCACTTGGGTTTTGAACACCCGGCACGATTATGGGCCCACAGGGGCCGCCTGAGGCACACCGGCGGAGGGAACAGACAAAACCTGCGAGGAAGCCGGGCAAGTGTGTGCAAAGAGATTAGAAAACTGAATTTGGTCAGCACATAGCATGTGGAAACACTCGGAACGCTGGCCAAGATCAACTCAACTGAGCGTAAAGTCGTTCCAAAATATAATTATCTACCAGCACGCCGTTTGCCAGACCCGTGGGACATGTCCTCATTTATTGCTGTCCTCTATGCCTCGCATAACTGCAAAAGGATAGTTTTTCATGATGGAAAATGTTGCTTTCTTTTCGGCAGGGCTGCGTCCTCACTGCGGGGGGGCGGGAATGAGTGCGGCCCGGCTTTTCGGTTTCAGAGGGAACCTGTGCCCCAGGGCGGGGGCCGCTGCACACGGGCGGGTCCCTTCCCACTGTCCTACCCGCTCACTTCTCCCAGGCGGCCTGGGTCTCTGTCTTCACTTCTTCAAGGCGGAGGTGAGAACGCACGCCCGTGCTGCCTCCAAGGAATCTCGGAGGCCCGAGTGAGGTCGTGAGCCGGAGCTCTGCAAACTGTAAAGTGCTCTACGTGCGTGTGCGTGATTATAAACGGCACAAGGCATTTAACTTATGTGGCAAAACAGGAAATAGATCAAGTCCTGTTTTGGTGAATAATAATTTCCACCAACATGACGATTTTAAAAAATTCATTTCTCAGCAGCAGCAGCAACAACGTGGTAACGGGGTGGCTTTCAACATATTTTTACGTACAGTATTTGAACACAAAACCTCTATCATTGCTGACAGCAGACCAGTCTTGGTGGGGTTGTTTGAGATCAGTTAAACGCCACCAACGTATTTTTAAAAAGTTGTTAGAATCCAATCAGTCCCCATCATAAAAATCACACAAGTCCATTTTTTTTTTTTTTCTGGCTTGTTGCTTATTGCTTGTTTCCACTCAAAACAAGAAGGAAAACTACTCAGAGAATCCGTTACAGGACGGATTTTCGTTCAGCAATTCCACAGAGGGTTTTCCGACATCTTAAATATTTTATACCAAACTCTGTACCATAATAAGCTGTTTAAAAAAGTCACCTCAGAGGGTCAGTCTTCGAACAGAATGGATTTATACTCCTGTTGCCCAGTGTCCCAGTTCACGTGGGGACATCCCCCAGGCCGTGGGACTAAAAGTTGGGGGCCAGCGAGTTCCCGCATCGAATGGGGGTCCGTCCCGGCTCCTAACATTGTGCAGACCTCATTCCCGATTCTGTGGCCCCGGGGGTCTCAGAAATCCCTCTGTAAGTCACACACCCGGGGGGCACCTGGGAGACTCAGTCGGTGAAGCGTCCGACTTCGGCTCAGGTCGTGATCTCGCAGTTCGTGAGTTCGAGCCCCACTTCAGGCTCTGTGCTGACAGCTCAGAGCCTGGAGCCCCCTTCCGATTCTGTGTCTCTCTCTCTCTCTCTGTCCCCTCCCCTGCTCATGTTCTGTCTCTCCCTCTCTCTCAAAAATAAATAAACATTTAGGGGTGCCTGGGTGGCTAAGTCAGTGAAGCATCCGACTTCGGCTCAGGTCATGATCTCGCGGTTCGTGGGTTCGAGCCCCGCATCGGGCCCTGTGCTGACAGCTTGGAGCCTGGAGCCTGCTTTGGATTCTGTGTCTCCCTCTCTCTCTGTCCCCTCGCCTGCTCATGCTCTCTCTCTCTCTCTCTCTGTCTCTCAAAAACAAATAAACATTAAAAAAATATATTTAAAAAAAAGTCATACATCCCAAAAGTTTGATACACCTCCTGTCCTCTTCCCCGCAGTGTGACCGACGCCACCGTCAGGCAGAGGACGCCGTCTGTTTCCACACCGAAGTGCACAGGCTGGAAAGCCCGGCACACAGAACGCCAGCCCTGCCTCGTGCACCTGATCACAAGCTCCTTGAAGGACCAACTCACTGTCCTGCAGACCAGGTCCTTCCCACGTTCTCACTGTGTCATTTTGAACTAAAATGCCACTGCACAAATCTAGCTGATAAGGCAAGTTAGGAGGGTGGGTCTGATTATAAAAAAAAATAATAATAAAAAAAGGAAATGTCCCATTTAGAATGACTGGGATTCTGACGTGTCACCCAGTCAGCCTGGGGCCCCAACAACAAGTGGAGATTGTTTTCCTAAAAGGTGGACCTCACCGTGGATTCCTGGCAGTCGGACAACCCGCCGGCCCTGAGGCAGCCGGCTCTCCACGGCACCGTCCCTGGGCACCACTTGGCCCGGCTGCGGTGGATTAAAACAGTTTCCTGAAGCATAAATCCCAGATTTCCTGCACGGGGCTGGACAAAGCGAACGGAGGCGCTTGCCAAATTTTCCCTTAACGACCGCTTCCTGCTAATACTCTTGCACTGGATTTTTAAACGCCTTAGGAATTATATCACAAACAAGCACGGCCTAAATCCCAAGCGACGAGGAAAGTTCCCCTTTCCGGCGCCCCTTTACCTCCGGTCCTACGGGGATGATGCTGGGGAGCCATCCCGGCCCGCGAGAATCCATGGTTTCCTGTCAGCTGGAAAAAGATTTGTGGAAGAATTCCAGCTCTGAACTGGGTCCCCAGGAGCTCAGGGACGAGACACGAGTTTATATAGAAGAGCTGTGTTCCTATTTCCTCTAAGTGGAAACCATGACCGCTTAATATCCATGGCTTTGGCATATGACAAACAATTACCCAGCGGACCCTTTTAGGTGGTACTTCTTGGAAGAATGTTGAAACTTTCCTGGGGGGAGGGGGGTGGAAATGGAAACAAATGAGGGATGAATCTGTTTGTCACCAGCCGGCCCGCAGGCATTCTTCCAACGTGCCGTCACCTTCCAATCTCAGTTACGGGAGAATAACTTCTTCGCGGTTGGGAGAAACACATTTTGCTCGGATAGGAAACCCAGAGGATCCGCTGATGCCAATAAAAACCCAAGAACAGGGCAAAGGCAGGAAATCGAAGTCAAATATCTGAGAAAGTGTTCAAGTCTTGTGAGCTCTGCACATCATACATCACGCTTGTCATTTCTGAAGACGCAGAGCCCAGCAGAGAAACCACCTGCAGAAACGGAGGCCCAGCTGAGGTGGTCAGAAGGCATGTTCCGAGGGGTCCGCCCTGCCTCGCCAAACACAGGCCAGGCCCCCGCACCTCATTTAAAAACCTTCAGATGCTTCTTTTCTTTTCCTGCCCTGGTGGCCATTTCCGCCAACACCGGAGAAGAAAAGGGACTTCGAAGAGAAAAATCACACATACGGAAACTGATAGAGGAGGAAAGATAGATCACTAAAGAGGAGACAGCTAGCGAATGAATACCGCAAGTTAATTTTAAAATAAAATTCACTGTTAATATCAGCACTTTAATTTCATTGCCTTTTATCCCTTTGGTATTTCCAAGAACCAAAGTGAAACAGCCAAGTTACAGTATCATTTAATTTTCCTCACTGGTGGATACCCTTTGGTATAACAAAACAAGACCTCCCAGAGCCTGGAGAAGATATTTAAACCTTAATTACGTGTCTTGCATAAATTCTTAATTCTGACATTCCACTGCATTATTTAAAGACAAGGCAACGGAGACCCACAGAGTCATAAGCGTTGTCGGGTTGAGGGACTTTGGTCATGTTCAATGGTGGATATGAATTATAGTATTACTTCCCCAGTCTGTATTTACATAGTACAAAGAGGAGAAACAAAAGAAAACCAGGGGGATGGTGGTCATGCTAAAAAGGCCCCTCTTAATCCAGTTTAACAGGGGAAAGTGGACTCTTTTTTTTAAGGCCAGATATTAATATAGAGCGTCTTTTTTTTTTTTTTAATGAAAAATCAGGCTGTGTGGCTAGAAAAAAAGAACTCCTTTGCTCTCTGTTACAGTCCTGGGACATACATCACTACCCACTTAAATGCCCGCTTGGTATTTTTACTTTTTACTTTTAATTGCAATTTTTTAAAAAGTTTATTCATTTACTTTGAGAGACAGTGTGAGCAGGCAAGGGGCAGAGGGAGAGGGAGAGAGAGAATCCCAAGCAGGCTCCACGATCAGTGCACAGCCCGCCCGAAACCACGACTGTGAAATCATCTGTTAGTCGGATGCCTAACAGACTGAAGCAGTCAGGTGCCCCTTATTTTTATGTTTTTATCTTAAGAGAGAGAGAGAGAGAGAGAGAGAGAGAGCACGCATGTGTGCAGGGGGAGGGGCAGAGGGAGAGAAAGAGAGAGAGAGGGAGGGAGGGAGAGAGAACCTTAAGCAGGGTCCATGCCCAGGGTGGAACCCACGGCGGGGCTCCCTCCCACAATCCTAGGATCACAACCCGAGCCAAAATCAAGAGTCGGATGCTCAACCTACTGAGCCACCCAGGCGCCCCTAAATGACATCTTTAAACGTTGGAAACAACTGCCATAATTTTGCGATGATGTTAATTACATCAATTTTATTACCTGCTAACTCGGGGTGAGCTCATTTATACATTACAATGACCCCGGGAAGGGACTGACAGCTGAGAGCAGAGGGGGCGCCCGGGGCTCCTGGGTTCACCCAGCAGGTGTCTACTGGGCTCCTGCAGCCACCCCACCACCTGAGCACCATGGCTTGGGACAGTCACCGACCTCAGGGGGCTTGTTCTCTCCTGCCCTGCCCAAAGTGAGCTGTTTATTTAGTTCTAGCTGACTCCAAACCAAATTTCTAAGCCCACAAATTAGAAATAATTTCTAATTCTAATTAGAAATTAATTTTAGAAATTAATTAAAATTAATTAAAATTAATTTAGAATTTTAGAAATTCTAATTAGAAATTAATTAATTTTCCACTAATTCTGTTAGTGGAAATCCTGAAACTCTGGGACAAGACTCAAATGTTTAGCAGTGAATGTTTAGGCTAAGAGAGCCATCCGATGTTCTAACCCTGATGCCCCCAGCAGCAGATTCCAACAAAGGCTTTCAATGAGGTAGCCACCAAAGCAGGGGCTTATGCTTGGAACAGACTTTCCTCACATCGAAGAGAAAATTCCTAAAATAAGCAGCCCTTGTTACCTAACAACTCATAGCTTCCGAGAGCAACCTTTACTTTCCTCCTGGAAGGGAGGTGAAGCGGGGGCTGGGTGGCTCCATCAGTGAAGCATCTGGCTCTTGACTTCGGCCCAAGTCATCTCACAGTTCTTGGGTTTGAGCCCCATGTCGGGCTCTGTGCTGACAGGGGGGAGCCTGCTTAGGAGTCTCTCTTCCTCTCCCTCTCTCTCTGGGCCTCCCCTGCTCACATGTGCTCTGTCTCTCTCTCTCTCTCTTTCTCTCACAGAATAAATAAATAAACCTTAAAAAAAAAAAAAAAAGAAAGAAAGAAAGGGAGGTGAACGATGGGACCTGGTTGAGTGACATGGCCAGGGAGTAGGTGGAGTTGCCAAGAGGGCAGGAAACTCTGGAATGGGCAAATGGCAAGACTGGGTTTGGAGGAACCGGTGCGGAGTGAAGAGCCAAGGAGGGTAAAGGTCAGATGTCATAACAAATCATAACCCGGATCTTGTATTTGGGGAGGGGATGAGTCTGTGGGATGAGACCCTCAAATGTTTCATTCCAGCAAGATAGGGAGCCCGTGCTCCTGACGAACAGCATGTTTAATATCCATTGAAACCAATATGGATGAGCCAATGCCTCTCGCTTAGGATTCTGAGGCACTAAGGGACTGAAGACTTCTTGTACGTAAGTCTCTACCCCTGGATATGATTCCAGTAATATTCCCGCTCTTGGAGCCCACTGTTGACTTTTGCTGAAGTAGATCATGCCATTGAAAACTGATTCACATCCGATGATGATGGCACAGAGAAGAGGGTCAACGCAATTAGCTTAGCAGGTGACAAACGGAGCCTTCCCCATTCTCTATCTCGATAAACCGCTGGCTGTATCTGCATTCCTCTGAGACGGGGAGCAAGAGTGCATACAACCCACACGCATTCGATCGCACCGGGACCACCGTAAGCATTTACACCCAGACGGAACACTGTCACGAGACCAAAAGGGGGGGAAGCCAAAGCCAAACAATCGACCCAGCGACCTTAGAATAATTCAGGAGGGAGTCAGAGTATTTCATACAAGGTGACGCATGTGAGAAATACAACGTCCTGGCCGCCTACATCCGGTGCACTCACCGAACTTGAGCACACGCACCACCGTGCCCCCAGAGCCACCTGCCCACATACTGCGGCCACTTCAAGAGCTCTTAGATTTTCTTCCCTTGATCTCTTTGGGGGATCTGAACACCAGTAAGTCGACTGAGTAGAACACAAAAAGGCGGTGGTGTTTCCTTCTCTAAGTACTAGGACATCAGGGCCGTGGAACATTGCCTCGATCTCAAAAGGCATAAAACGATGTGACAATGACACTGTTTCTTTCTTTCTTTTTTTTTTAACCCAAAGTGCATTCCAGAAAAGCTCCTTTTCAGCAGTTTCCCCCAAAGCAGATCAATTTAAGAGGCAATTACCATCAATGCAATTACGTGCCTCTGTGTTCCCTAATAGTCATCCAATGTGTTCAGCGAGATAAGGAGAGGCCCTTTGAAAAGTACAGACAAATCAGTGAAAGGAGAGCAGGTTGAAATTGTATTCTCAACAATATAGTTCAGGAGACTGAACAGCAAAGCCAGATTTCAAACACACACACACACACACACACACACACACACACACACACACACTGATGTAACCAAAAGTATGATATGAGCCTCTTCAAGTAGGTTAAGGCGTAACATTCAAATACACCAGCTGATCATACTGGCCCTCTTTCTCTAGAAATAATGCTTCGCTAACAACGAAATCCCATGAAATTCCACACCCCCCTTTTTTTTGTTAACTACACATCAGAAAAAAAATGTTTAAGTTTTGTACTCACCCAGGGAAAACGAAGGCTATAGCCTGAAAAAGAAAGGGGAAAAAAAAAGAGAAAGAATTAGTTTTCTGGTTACCTGTGTTAGTTAGTTGCTCATTCTAGTCACTTCTTGGTCTACAGCTCTAGTTGGATGTGCTCATTTTTGCTTCGTTGTTGGGGTCTTCTTGAGGCCTCTCTATCTATCTACGTGATGATGACATTTTTTGCTACAGTCATCAGCTTTCACAAAGTGCCCTGCCCCAAGCTCTCCTGTGATCTCTGGTTGTCAGTGTTGGGGGTGGGGGGTGCGGGGGCTGACCTGGATCAGAAGCACTGGGTGTCTACTCCCCAGCCTGGGAGCCCCCCTCTTCCGAGGCGGTGCCCTCTGTCCCTCTTCCCAGACACCGCCTCTTAAAACCTCCATGGCTTGGCCCCTCATCCAGGTTTTCCAGCTACATCATTATCCAGCCTGCTCACTCCTCAATAATTTAGCTTTTATGTCCTTTTCGTTTTTAACAGCTCATTAGGATATAATTTACATGCCATGAAGTCCACCTGTGTACAATTCAATGGTTTTTAGCATAACCACAGAGTTTTACAGCCACCACCATACCTAAATTTAGAGCATTTTCATCATCTCAACAGAAACCCCACGCCCATTAGTTCATTTTAGCTCTCCAGCCCATCCTCCCCCCACCCCCTCTCCCCTGGCAACCACCAATCTACTTTCTGCATATGGATTTGTCCCTTCTGGACAGTTCATAAAAATGAGATCCTACAGGACGTGGCGTTTTGTGATTTGCTGCTTTTACTTAGTACATTTTTGAGGTCCGTCCATGTTGGAACATGTACCAGTTCTTGGTTCCTTCCTGTGGACGAACACTCTTTCATTTCCCGTACACCATATACCGTGCTCTGTCTATCCACTCCTCAGCTGGCCCTCGGGTTCGTGGACGTGGCCCTCGGGTTCTTGTGTGAGCGGCTAGTAGGGAAGCCTCACGCTGGAGCTAGAGACCATGAAGAGTTGTCACCATGCATCGGTGCCGTGAGATGTTTCGATCACCACTATTTTTAAGCAGCTAATGAGGTGCCTGGTGCCTTCCACCAAAATAGAATACTTCTTATCTTAGTCATGGCCAGGCTAGATATTTGACACCAAAGACAGCACTCTCCAGCACACAATCATAACAAGTTGTTGCAGGAATTAAGAAGCTGACCCGGGAAGTAGGTCGAAGTCAAAAAAAAAAAAAAAAAGCAGAAGAAATAGTTCTCCTAATGCTAAGGAATTTTAAATCTAGTTGGGCAAGTCTACAGCTAATGTAATCTTCAGTAGGGAAGACTGAATGCTTCCTCACTAATACTGGGAACAAGGCAAGAATGTCCACATTCACCACTCATAGATAACATTGTACTGGTCAACGTAATAAGGCAAGAAAAAGAAATAAAAGACATTGAAACTGGAAAGAAAAAAAAGTAAGCCTTCAGCATTCTCAGATGACATGAGCATCCACATCGAAAATTCCAAAGAATCCGCCAAAAATCAACTGGGAACCAGTCTGTTGGGTAACATATAAAGTCACAGAGTTCCCAGAGTGCAGCAGGGCCCGACATAACACAAAGCGAATGGCGGGAAGGTGAGGGAGGCACTGATTGTTGGGCCGCTGGTGATCATGGGAGGTGAGGGGAACTGCTTTTCGTAAGAATAATTGTAAGAGTCCCCTCCTTCCAATCCCCTAAGAGAGCCTGGGAAAATGCTGGGGAGAGAGACGTGTGTGTTTGTCTGGGGCCGAGCATGGTGAGAAGCCAGGAGCAGAAAGTGCCCTTGACGGTTCCGCCTTCGTTAGAAATGCTCAAAACTACCTCCCAGTGTAATGTTCAGTCATTTTATCATAAAATAAAACCCAATGATATGCAGAAGCAAAGGTGCAGGCTTGAGTCAAACCACACTGAAAACCACAAGGGAGAAAAGCCAAGAGTGTGTAGAACCAGGCGGGGACCCTGCCCAACGATGGTTAAACAAATGAATAAGCATAATTGACTACATACCAACCAAACACACACACAACCATTTTGAATTCAGCTTTGAACTCAGGCTGTTTTAGTTTTTAAACTAAGCAAGGATACACGGAACTGTGGGCTGGTCAAGTAGATCACACACTTCATAGCACAAAACCACAACTATCAGTTTCTCAAAGAACAATTAGAACCAAACCCCAAGCAACCAGAATACCCTCTCCAGTCAACCCTCGGCACACGAACACTTCCTTCAGCCTAAGGCCCTGATGCAGACTGCAATTCTAATACTGAGCACAAGGTCTGAAAAGATGAAACAAGGGCATTTAAAGCTGGGGGTGGGGGAGGTCGGTTCGCGGGAGCAGAGCTGCTCCTCTCGCCAGGAGGGTGTCTCTGAGCTGTTTGCATGGCATCATTCCACACCTGGAAACCTTTCTGGTCGTGGCAGGAATGGTGCCACCCTCCAAACAGGGGAAGGAGAGGAGCCATTGGATTTTGGATCCCGTCCAGGGCCGCTCACGGTGTCTCTCCCGCAGCCCACAGCCAGTCCCACGAAACAGGCCAGGCGAGTCCCATTTGGAAGAAGGGAACACGGAGGCTCGGCGAGCCCCTTGACCAATGTCACACAGAGCAGGGAGGCAGGGAGGCTAACCCAGGGCTGCTGAGACCACTCTTGGCTGGGCCGCACGGGCAAATCCAGCTTACCCTGGAGTTCATTTACCTTTGTTCGCTGGCTGTTGGTTTTTCTTTCTGTGTCTCCGTCCCCAATCCCCCCCGCCAACGAAGCCATAATTCTTTCGGGGCAGGGACAGTTGGCCTTTTCTTTACATTCCTGGCGTCTACCACCAGCTGCCAGCAGGAGGACCCGTGAAAGGCATCGGTGGGGCACAAGGCTGCCACAAGCAACTCCCTCAAATCCCTCCGAGCCCCCAGGGAAAGCTGCGGCGAGGTCTGTGTGCGGAAGACCTGGAAAGGCTCAGGCTGGCCGCACACGTCCCGGGCTGGGGGGGGGGGGGGGGGGAGGGGGGGGAGATGTGTTTCTGTGGGAAGCCTGAGCCAGCGTGACCACGCAAGTGTGGAGGTCTGTCCCTGGGGCGTCCAGACGCGGCCACTCTGCTTCCAGGGCACAGAGGTGGAGGACGCCTGCCAAGCTAGACCCTGGGAAAGAGGAGGTGTGAGGACGAGGGACAGGGGAAATCCACCGAGAAGGGGGGGGGGAGCCGGGCGGGCGAGGTCAGGAGGGCGGGCACGCCGGCAGGAAGTGGCCCCAGGCTGCAGGGCTCGGTCCTGATCGCTCACGAGATATGGAAAGACCCAGCAACGTTACCGTGTATCCAAACCTCACAAAGAAGAAAATAAAACTATGACGTTTAGACTCCATCTGCCGGGGCTGCTTCATTTAGGGAAGGAGGTAGAATTATGCTGACTTTGTCCAGCTCTGAGAGGGACGGAGCCGGACAATCGTAACAAACTCAGAGAAAAGTAAAATGTCTTTTGCACACTCACCCTTGGCCCGAAGCATCCTAAACATCCAAGTGGGTGGCCTGTGTGTTGCTGAGGGTGTATTTACAAGCTACTCTTTCACGTGGGCCGGTGGGCAGCAGCCTTTCAAAGCAATTTGGATGCAGGGGTGCCTGGCTGGCTCAGCAGGTTGAGCCTCTGACTTTGGCTCAGGTCACGATCTCGAGGTCCGTGAGTTCGAGCCCCGCATCAGGTTCTGTGCTGAGAGCTCAGAACCTGGAACCTGCTTCGGATTCCGTGTCTCCCTCTCTCTCTGCCCCTCCCCCAGTTACGCTCTCTCTCTTTCTCTCTCTCTCTCTCAAAAATAAACAAACGTTAAAAAAATTACAACGTTTCCGTTTGTATTTCCACGTGTATAGTCTATCTAAATTGTGAACTTTTATGAAATTTTGCAAAGCAAGGGCACACAAAAAAGCAAACTCGTGCAATCAAACACCATGAATCTGGGCTTGCCGCAGTCTTATCAGCATGGTCAGACCCCACGGAGAGGACGGCCACCCTGGCCGCATTCTCCTGGATCCCAGGGTTTCCGGAGACAAGGAGTTGTCCCAATCGATCAGCTGTCAGAGCACTTGGCACAGCAGGAGTGTCGCTCACCCTCAGGCACAGCGACTCTCAAGACGAGGAGCAGGGCAATCCATTTAGGTGGGTTGCCCAAAGATCCTAAAATCCACTTACAAAGGAGCAAACGACGGAAACCGCATCACCTATGCGGTGAGCAGCGCAAGTGCAGGGCGCCCTGGCCGTGGCACGTCGGCTGCCTCCGCATCCCGTCAAGGAACAAGTGCACTCTGCCTCCACGCGGCAACTCACGCCATGGGACACCGTGCAAAATGCTCCCGAATCACCTGGGCTGCAGATTCTACCTGAGATCAAACGCTGACAAAGTATCACGGTCTCCTTGCCTACCTTCCTTCCAGGCATCCGCAGAGCTGTTAATTTCTGTATTTTGTAACCTACAAAAGAGAGGCTGAGAAGGGCTGCTGACCTCACCCGAGGCGGGAAACCTCCCTGAATGACGAGCTGGGGAGAATCCATGATATTCTGCCCACCCCACAGCAAGCCGCCTGGAAGAGGTGAGAGCAGGGGTCCTTCAAACAATGTTGCTAAGGCTGGAGAAAAGATCTGTCTTCCCAACCAGTTTTGCCAATCTGTGACCAACGAGCTGGACTTCTAAATATCCGGCAAATTTTAAAAATGATTCAGGGACAGCTGCTCAGCAAAGACCCACGTGCGTCCCTGCCTGCTTCTTGACACTGTTTCTGAAGCTGGATCCCCAGTCTCCCAACTGCACAGACGGGCACCTCCCTAATTACCCCACAGTTGGGGGAGGGGCCTCTTTGGATTGGAAAACTATGCCCATTAGGAAGCCAATGACTCCATATTGACAAGTTCAAACGGCTGCTGGCTTCTGAACATCCATGCCCCTCTCTGCCATTATCCTGTGGGAACACAGGACTTTTTGTTTCCTTCTGAGGCACAGGGTGCTCTCCCAGCCCCAGCCTGGAGGGTGGCCCCGCCTGTGCTCCCCTCCCACGGGCCACGTGCGCAGGTTTAGAACAGGCACGTGCCCCTTCCTCTGCCCGGAGCCAGCACGAACCTGGCTGTGGCAGGTGCAGGATGGCACCTGGTCCTTCTGCCCACCTCTTCACCGGCCCACCTCTTGCATTCGGCACAAACGATTCTCAAATAGTGACATTCGTCAATGTCATACTTTAAAAGCCTTTGCCCCAGAAGTAGCATCTTGGTGAAGGTTCTTGTGCTCGAGGGCTAGGACAGTGTGAAAACATCCTTGGAGAAAGTGTCCACTGTAATGACAGGTAGTCCACACCAGAGATCCCGTCAAGTGCACACAGGGATCACTGAAGTCTCTCAATGCTCCCATACAGAGTCTGGTTTAGACCTACTTTGCAGATGGGAAGACTGAGGCCCAGAGAGATTAAGTAACTTGCCACCGGGCATCCCACGACCAGGCGGTGCAGTGGGACTCGGGACCTGGGCACAGGCTTCCTGGAGCTCCCAGGGAACTAAACCAGCTGCACTAGGGACTTAAAGACAAAAGGGCTCTCTGCCTGGACTGTGGAGCTTACCCGGGCTGTGGGGTTTGTCCACGTCCCCAGGTCATTCTACAGCTGTGTGGCCCAACTGGGGCTCTGAGCAGGGCTGGGCGCCCACAGCATGCTCAGCCTCTACCTGGGCCCTGAAGGCGAGAGGAAGGTGCTCACCTTGGGACCCTCCCTCCCCTCCTCCACTCACCCCCTAGCCAGCACCGGGTGGTAGGTTGACTGCCCTCATGCGCGTCTGCTTCCATGAACCTCTTTTTCTCTAACTGTGTGGATTTTGAGCACGGAAGCGGAGGTGAGGAGACAGGGCTCCCCTAATACACCTGTTCCCACACGCCCTCCCCTCCCCCAGCCAGCCCACCTGGAAGAATCTGAGGGACCAAAACAGGCGTCTGAGACTCAGCCTCTGACCCCCCCCACTTCCCCTGGATGCTCAGTCCCACCCGCGTCCAAAATCCAGTCCTGACACCAGGGGTCCAGCTTCCCCCGGCGGGGGGGGGGGGGGGGGGGGGGACATTACCCAGGGCTCCCAGCTCCCCGGGTGTGGGAGGTACGGATTTCACATTTTCCTTCAAAAAATTTCATGAGGGAAAAAAGTCGCTCTTGGTGGAAATGTACTGGCCTCTCAAACCCACGCGACCCCTGCTCTATAAACGATGGCTCCTTCTATTCTGCAGTCGTGTACGAATGAAAATTTCTAATAGATGGAGAAAACCTGGGAGCCCTTGGCTTGTCAGCAGGTGGCACTGGTTCAGCCTCCACGAGGCCTGCTACGTCATACTGGGGTCATCTGTGAGTGTGCCCCTCCCTCGCTCCGATTTTAGTCACACATCGAGCTGCCCTTACTCCACCATTCTCTTCACAGGAAACAGGGTCTCACCTTGAGCCTTGGCCCCAGAGACCTCTCATTCCCTGGCTGCTGGCTCCTGACCCCCCCCCCCACCCCACCCCATGTGGATACAGTAAACCAAGTCATGCTCAGCCACGTTCCCAGACCATGCTGACCAGTTCCCTTCCCCACCCTTGTGGACCCCAGGGTTCTGGTCTGTGAAATGGGCTCTGCACCCAGGGAAACCCGGGCTCCTCACGTCGGGTCCGGGCTTGCTGTCTAGAAACAGCAGACATCAGCATCTTTTTTTCCAGTTTGCAGGAAAAAAAAAAAAAAATCAGTAGGTTAATCCAATCACTTTCCTTTTTCCACTACCGCTTGCTTACTGGCAATAGAAGGACTGAAATATAAATTAACCATCAGTGGGAAAATGGGGACCAGCCAACCCCGGTGGCTCTCTGGGCCTGTTTTGGGGGCCTCACGAGCTTAGAGGTATCCTTCGATGTGCACACGCAAGGCCGTGTCTTTCCTAGCGAACGCGGAGAGGAATAGCCCACGCGCTTATAGCCGTGACTGGCCCAGGGGAGGCATCCACACTGAATGGGCGGATGAATTTCACGGTATTCGGAAGGAGGACCGAAGGACACAGGGACGATAAACCTGCACCTGCCCAGGCATGTCTGAGGACCATCCTCATCATCATCCAGGTGATGCTGTAGGTCGAGTTGGACCCTCAAGTCGGTGCTAGAGGCCAGGTGTATCTGCCAGGTGCCGGCAGAGAATGGAGAGTTCCACAGACCACCTCTGAACACGACTAAATGTGTCCGCCAGCTGGGCGAGGCAGGGAAGAAGGTGGGACTGAGAACTGGCTCAGAGAGGGAGCGAACCTCATCCGAGCACTGCCTCCCCTGCGGGCCCCGTGCTTCTCGCTCTCCGCTGCCAGAGCCTTGATCGCATGTGACCTGACGCTGTTTCTCCTGCCTCGGGCAGGGTGGATGGAGTCCGCAGGGCTCCCTGAAAGCAAGGCCTGTTTCCCTCCTCCCCCTGCCTCCAGCCTGTGAAAGGTACTGCCGATGGCTTACTGGGTGCACGACGCTAATGGCAACTGAAAACCGGATCGGATTCAAAAGATGTCGTTCTTGGTCTAATTAAGGTCCGGTGAGCCTCAAAGAAAACGATTTATCTCTAATATCTGGATCGTTAACGGATGTTTGCAGGTGCTAATTTTTAGAATGCCAGTTTCGAAGGCCCCTGCCTTTCACCAAGGGGCCCCAGGCTTGTGATCAGCCTTAACCGCCAAGGCTTTGGCTGATGACCCTCACGCTCAGCTGTGAACAGCAGCGAGCTGCGGAGGCCTGGGCAAGGCGAGATTTCCCAAGGCAGAGTAAGGGATGAGCCGTAGCGTTAAATAACTCTTCAGGAGGCCCATTATTCCCGTGGACCCAGAATGAGAGGCAACTTATAACGCGCTTCTTAATTTTAAATTATCTATCGTTGCTGTTAATTAAAATGCTAGCTACTACCCGTCCTATACAAATGGCAAAGGGACCAGCAAAACATGCCAGTTCACCAGTGTTAACAAACACAGTTTTATTATCATATAAGAAGAGCTACCGTTCACGAACAGAGAGAAGAGCGTTTTTCCCATCAGACTGGTAGGGATTGGAAGGGGGGAATGTGCCGGAAAACCACCGTCTGGAGAGCGTCACAGAGCTTGGAAGTTTCCGGGGAAGAGCCCCAGCAAGCCACCCACACGCGGTTCACGGGCACGGGCACCCTCCTTCTCCAGGGGGCCCCTTCCCACTTCTAACATCAAACCCCCCTTTTGCAGCCCCGCCAAAGTCACACTTTGGCGCTTCCTCTCCACGGTGTCCGGAGCAGGAACCTTCCAGAGGCGCCTCCCCCACACGAAACCGTTTCCGCTGTCCTCTAGACACATCGTGGTCTCCCCGTCCCCCACTCTCCTCACGCTGCCCCGGCCCGGCAAGCGTTCCATCTCAGCCCAAACAGCCAGGAGCTCATCATACCCACACCGTCCTCGACACCTCGTCCGAGCCTCCGGGCTCCCCTGAGTTTGTCCCTCCTGGGCCGCCGTCCTCCGCTGCCCCATCCGCCTCGGTCTTCCTGCTCCAACCACACTTGCACAGCCACATAGTATCGGCGGGCAGTGGATCAGGACTAAGTCGGACCACCTCTCCGCTGCCCTACGGTGCGGGCAGGCACAGTCCACCGAAGGTTGCCCATGACAACAGCAAGGTGCACACACTCACCCAAAGATACATAACCGTAGCTAGTTTGGTGCTTTCTGCTGGGAAATCCTGTCATCTCTACCTTGAACTTCTTACGTGAACAATTCTACGCACGTATCAGCAACTCAGAAAATACCAGTTGGGTCCATGAATAAATGCACTTACACCGGTGGCTACCGTTCGTGGGGTATCTACTATGGGCTCGTGCTGTGCCAAACGCGGAAGGTCTAGGGATCAAAACAGACACACAGGCAAACAAAACACAAGCATAGGAGCGCTAGGTCACCCCCTCTGGAATTCCCAAAGACTGGCTTATAATCAGATCACTGATATGCAGGGGTGAGTTCTGTGGCCACAGCCAGCCTGGGGGCTTTGAAACGTGGAAGCAGTGAATCTAACCTGTGTTTGGCCAAAGTCAGGGCATCTTCCTCAGGAATGAGATTCCCAGGCAGACAGGGAAGCCAGAGAGTACATGGAACATTCTGGAAATGGCAAATAATTTAAATCCTGGCTTTGAACTTGGAACAAGTCACTTAACCTTTTTGAGCCTTACCCTCCTCACCTGGGAAATAGGAATCATAATCCTCACTGTGCTGGGCAAATAAGAGAGGTAATCCACGCGAGGGACCCGGCGCTGAACTCGGTATACAGAAGATATCCAATAAATCACGAGTACGGGTCTGGAATGTGAGGTGTGCTGGGCCTGGGATGCTGCAAAGGCGTTTGGATTCGGGCAGAAGCTGCAAGGGGGCTGCAGACGGCTGTAAGCCTGGACATCCCTCTCTCTGCCAAAAGGAAGGCCACTGTGGTGGCTGCACAGGGGAGAAAGACTGAGCGTGGACAGCGGATCTGTGAATAAATATGGAGGCCACGCTGAGTCCAGGGGAGGGATGGGGAGGTGCCCCTGGGGCGGCGGCAGGAGGGATGGAGTTGGGGATAGGTGGCTATTTAAAGATCAAGGGGGCTGAGCCCACCAGTCTTACAGAATGTAGAGGAAGGAAAAAATCAAGGGAGACCTAGGCCTGACTTGGGGGCCTGGGTAAAGGGGTGGCCATTCCTCCAGACGGGGTCCTAGTCTCAGAGTTCCAAGGAAGTGAGTTATGTGGGCATCCCGCACAGACACCAGAGGAGGCTGCTGAGAGACTCAAAAAATATATTAGCATCATAATAAAAGGAGAAGAACCACTCTAAAAATGGCACAATTCTTTTCCAGGAACCTGATATCCGGAGCAGAAAAGATGTTAGCTATCCCTAAGAAAGACTTTTTTTTAAAAAAATTTTGTTTGTAATGTTTATTTCTTTTTGAGAGGGAGAGAGAGAGAGAGAGAGAGAGAGCATGAGTGGGGGAGGGGAGGGGAGAGAGAGGGAGACACAGAATCCGAAGCGGGCTCCAGGCTCTGAGCTGTCAGCACAGGGCCCGGCGCGGGGCTGGAACTCGTGAACGGCGAGATCATGACCTGAGCCGAAGTTGGAGGCTTAACCAACTGAGCCACCCAGGCGGCCCTCCCCCCCAAAAAAGACTTTGAAAAGCAATAAACCAAGTGAGGAAAGATCGGTTCATCAACCAGTTATTTTGCCCAAATAACGACAAAAAGAAAGAACAACAAAAAATTTCAAAAAACACACCAAAACCCTGAAATATTTTAGTTTAATAACTTCCCCCAACCAAACTGTCGGATCTGACCCATTAAACCAGGTCAGTACTAAGAATGCATGTAACGTGCGCAGAGCGAAGGCTAGCTTTAAAACATGGTGATGGGGCACGTGGGGGGCTCAGTCGGTTAAGCGTCTGACTTCGGCTCAGGTCACGATCTCGTGGTTCGTGGGTTCAAGCCCCACGTCGGGCTCCGCGCTGACAGCTCGGAGCCTGGAGCCTGCTTCGGATTCTGTGCCTCCCTCTCTCTCTCTGCCCCTATCCCGCTCACTCTCTCTCTCTCTCTCTCTCTCTCTCTGTCTCCCTCTCTCAAAAACAAATCAACATTAAAAAAATTTTAAACAATGTGAGGTGGCAAAGACTACCTTAAGCATCGAGGTAGCATCTTAAAGTAGAAAGACTAAGTATCTCCATCTAGTGCCGAGTTCGTAACGAAAGGTGAGCTTTTGGAGACTTCATACGTCACTGAGCTATTAACTAAACTGTCTCCAGGCTTCCGCATATACTCTGCTGAGGACAAGCACCTATCTCCCCCGGCTGCCGCCACTGAGAAAGTTCCGTGAACTTGTAATGAATCCCTCCTCCACATCGAAGAACACTGCAGTATTCACTCGGAAACAAGAACAGCATTATAGCACAAATATGCCTCACCCCATTCTGGAACAATGCGCCGTAACAGAAGTGTGATGTCGGACCTAGAAAGGTCTACCTAGAAAGGTCAGCCCTCCTCTTCCACGGGGAGGCAGTGCGTCCGTCGTTCTCAGGAAAAAGTTTTCGTTGTTTGTTTGTTTTTTTCTTTACGGCTCACGGAATCATCTTAAAATGCACGGGATTGCGTTGCTTCCGCAAACAGCCTGCGTAGGGTCAGGCATTTGGGCCAACGTGGAGATGTCAGAGGCTGGAGGGAGAGCCGAACTAGGATGTCTGCACACTTTGCAGGGACCCCTGGGGCCTCACCTGCCTCGTGCGGGGCTGGTGGTCTGTCCTGTAGCCCAGGTCCGAAGGGAGGGAGGGAGACCCAGTGTGTGTGTTCCCCTGGCCAGAGCCCTGCACACCATCGCAGTGGAAGGGTGGGTGACCTCGGGCGGGCCTCTACACAGGAGGTCACGGGCAGCTTCAGACGATGGTCCGAGGACACAGCATCGTATGAGCGAGCTTGTGAACCGTGAACGAGAGACGGTGAGGTCCAGAGAAGGGGCAGTTCTGGTAAGGACAGAAAGTCCAGGGCCATCCCCTGGGGATGGCAGGGGGGTGGGGCCACAGCACAGGGGTCAGAATGGCACTGACGATCCGAAGGCACAACACTGGACATTCCTCACACGGGAGCCCATCTATCCTCACAAGGACCGTGAAGCAAGTTGCAGGAAGTCGAGTGCCCAGGAAGAGCGAGGGCCTGAAACAAAACCCAGCAGGATGCGTGCCTTCCGCCCCTGGGCGAGAATGCCCCCAACATTAGGAAAACTCCATACTCCCGGTGCCCAGGCCAGAAGTTACTTCCCCGGGAGACAAGCTGTGTGCAGAGGAGTGCTCCCCCAGGACCACGGTGGAGGAAGTGGTCATGACCCAGCGACCAGAGGAAGGACACTTGCAGTGAAGCTTCCTCATGGTCAAGAAGCACCACTTCCTGGGGCGCCCGGGTGGCTCAGTCAGTTGAGCGTCCGACTTCGGCTCAGGTCATGATCTCACGGCTCGGGAGTTCGAGCCCCGCGTCGGGCTCTGGGCTGACAGCTCGGAGCCTGGAGCCTGCTTGGGATTCTGTGTCTCCCTCTCTCTCTGCCCCTCCCCCGCTCACACTCTGTCTCTCTCTCTCTCTCTCAAAAATAATAAATGAACATTAAAAAAAAAGTTGTTTAAACGCGCCATTTCCTTAAAAAGCCAACGGTTTATCTGGTGTGTCCTGTGAGGACCCCGAGATGTTATTTTCCCCCTAACCCTAAACTCAGCTCTAAGGTTCACGAGCAAATGCAAAGGAAGTCTGGCTCATTGAAAGCAGGGCTGGTTTCTGCAAAGGTAAGATCTCTGGAAGGTGAGTTTGGGAAAACTGCACCGAGCTGGACATCCGCACTCGGCAGGAGCCAAAGGGAGCACTGATGGAAACCCCACGGTCTGGCCATCCCAGCAGGGGTCCCGGCCAGCCTTCTGGAGACACCCGCCCTCCTGGCCCACATCTCTGGCCAGTTGAGAGCTGCGAGTCTCATTGCAGAGCCACCGTATTTCCGACAAGTGTCCTTCCGCTTCGACCAGACTGGAAATCACGGGCTCTTGAGGGTTGGCCCGAGAATCACCTTGCATTCGCCTCACGACTGGATGGGAACCTCCGTACCCAGGTGTTCATTCCGTCAAGAGAACCGAAACGCACCGTAGCCATGACGACAGCAAGGCCACGGCTACCGCACACGGGCTCTCCTGCCACACACACCAGGCAGACAATCATCTCCAAGCTCTTAGCACGGGAGGGGGGTGGGGGGGGCTGGGAATGACCCTCCCCACCTCACAGAGAGGACACAGAAACTCCAACGACGGAGGTGACATCCTTGAAGTCCACGTCAAACCTTGTTCCCACCCCAAGTCTGTTATTCCAACACCTGTGCTCCAACCGTTCCCCGGTCCCTCGGCCTGGGCGGGACTCCCTGTGCCCACGAGGGTCCCTCTGTATGGCGGACGTCAGTGGGGTGCGAATGTCTGCACGCGCCCCAGAGGTGTGGTGAGTGCCACATCAGCAAGGCGAACAGAGCCCACAGCTCGTGCCAGACGGGCAATCTCTGTGACACTCCAGTTCTGTGTGATATACTGGCAGGCCCTCCGCGTGTGACAAGGGACACAGAGCTCTTCGCTGCTGTGTGTTAGACGGTGAGCCCTCCATGCTTGTGTCACAGATAGGGGACAGGATGATGACTCAGTCGCTTTTGCTACCACAATCAGTTTTAATAACATAGAAACCTATCTATCCAACCACTAGCCCCAGATAAGTTTCACCAGGGGTGGGGTGGGGGGAGAGAATGGTTTATTTCTGAAGTGACTAATTATTCAAAATATTCATAATTAAAATGAAATGTCCTTTCTCCAACACACGATTCCTCTAACAAGAACAGGAACGTCATCCGCCTAAAATCTTCAGCAACGAGGGGAAAATGTTCACAAAAGCAGCTCTAATGAAAACTTCAGCGTCCATTGGTAAACTTAGCCCACTGTGGGGTTAATGAAAAAATAGTTAGAATAATCAAGCTTTTGAGTGTAGAATAAAGAGTTTGCGGGCGACATCCTTGCATCTGAAGCTATATAATATGTAATCGGGTGACAGAGGATATTTACGGAATGTCTGCTACGTTTGATGCATTTGTACAACAAAGTACAACACGTCAGTTGTGGATGGTGGTGAGGGGACCCGCCCCCACCGGCCGGTGAGGGGGCAGGGACAGGCAATGAGGGTACAAAAGATCAGCAGTTTTAAAGGGTGGAAATCCAGCCCTGGGTGGTCAGAGACCAGGAGGAGAGCTTGCTCTGGTTCCAAGGAATTCTGCAAATGCAGACCTTTCATTTGCAAAGCGATGGTTATTGTGATGGAGTCCCTCACTGTCCTTGCATCTCAAGGGCCAGCTCTGAGGCCCAGGGTACTCTGGGTGCCCTGTAACAGCTGGGTTCCTGAAGGCCCTTGGAGGACAGGGTCCCCAAGAGCCCCTTTGTGAAGTGGCCCCCTACCCTTCACATCTCCCTGGACTTTGTGTGTGCTGAATTTCCTGACCATTGAGAGCTGGGGAAACACCTTGGTTACATGCTATTCTTTGCGTGTGTGTGTGTGTGTGTGTGTGTGTGTGTGTGTAAGTTCCTCTATGAAAAAGCAAATAACTGGGGCACGTGGGTGGCTCAGTCGGTTGAGCTTCCAACTTTGGCTCAGGTCATGATCTCATGGTTCATGAGTTCGAGCCCCACGTCGGGCTCTGTGCTGACAGCTCAGAGCCTGGAGCCTGCTTCAGATTCTGTGTCTCCCTCTCTCTCTGCCCCTCCCCGGCTCATACTCTGTCTCTCTCTCTCTCTCTCTCTCAAAAATAACTTTAAAAAAAAACATTAAAAAAAGAACAAAAAACTGAAATGCTTTGATCATTCATGTCGAAGTTGCAAACTCATCCAAATTCTGAAGTTTCCAGGCAGGTGAAGAGAAGAGACCGCCATGCCTCCCTAACTCGGGCAGCCCCACAAGGCTCCGGGCTCTGGATCCGACCCCCATGAGCCCTTGGAGCAAAACTCTGCGCTCACAAATCAGAACGAGCACAGTTGCACAAAGCACCCACGGCGTGTGTCAACGGCTCACTCGGCTTTTGATTAATCAGAGTTTACACTCACACTGATCCTACAGACATGTGATTTGATAGCAGAAAAGGCTCCCAGCCTGATCCCTTCCTCTACAGATGCCGATGCCACAGGACACTTGCATGTACATCACCTCCACCCTCACAGACACATGCGCCATCGGGGGCGTCAAAAACCAAGCAAAGGAAGGACTCCCTCCTGTCACCCCAGGCCCTATGCCCTTTTGTTCTAGGTTGTAAAGAAACCGAGAAAGAGAACTCACTCAATCCTAATGGCGACGCATGAGCTCTCCATACTTAATTTATAGCCTCGGGAAAGTATTTTTTAATTAAGGGATTCAAACATGCTATGGAGATAAAAAGGTGATTTCTTCATCTTCTGGCAGAAAAAAAAAATGGTTGCAAACCCCATCAACTGAATTACTCAGGCTTTCAAAAGAGAGTTGCCTTCGAATCTAGCTCCAGGAAAGTGTTTATATTTCCTGAAAAACTGGGAACATTCTTTTAATCTGACCAGAACAATACAAGCCATTGTGTTTTCATTTTTGCCTCGTCAGCCAGGAAGTTTCGGACCGAATTTTAAGGCACAGTTGCAATCACATCTTATCTCCAGGGAAAGGGAGCTGGTATTTATCGGATGCCTACTTGTGCAAGGCGCTCCCACAAAGTATTTTTAATTGAATGCTTGTAACCGCCCCGTTATTATGATTCCACGTTCATGGAGTAGAACACAGGGGGTGATGAGGAAGAACCCCGGAGCTCAGTCATTCAGCTAGCAAGCGGATGAAAAGCACAGAGTATCAAGACATAACAAGGGTCATGCCAGCCTGCAGGCCGGAAACGGCAGAAGCTTCCAGGCACCGGCCGAGGGCTCCCAGGACGTTAGAGGCAGGATTCATCGGTGGCCAGGATGGACAAGCATGTTGTTGGGCAGAGCCCGGGGCTGGAAGGGGACCGTCTGTTGAGACAGCTGTGCCTTCACATCAGGTCCCCGCCGGTGGCTGCCGGGGAAGGTGACTTTGGAAAACCTACCTCCCCTCACACCTACTAGCGACTTCTCTTTATTGTCCTGACTTGTTTGCTCGAGCCCAGAGTGCACAGGACCTCAGCATTCACAAGACCCCCCAACGCAGAGGCCGCATGACTCTGCTGAACTCCGTTACGGTGAGGCTTACATGATTGATTTACCCCGTGGCAATGCCTTCCCGAGCACGCACAGTACGGGTGAGCCGGTCATCGGCGGAGTGTGGTCTTCTAGGACTGGCCTACTCAGACACCTCTGTGACCCATACGGGACACACAGGCTTCCATAAGAGCATGCTGGGATGCACTCGAAGCCAAGCCATTGACAGTCATCGAAGATCTACACAGCTCCTTGTGTATCGTCGGTATTCAAGAAACCTTAAAACAAAATGGACTTTACACCCTCCATGATTCCATTTACACAGAGTTCAGAAGCAGACAAACGGAATGAATGAATGTATGGTGTTAGAAGTGGGGACAGTAGATGTCCCTGGAAGGGACTGGAAGAGAGCACCAGGAGGCTGGGGTGGGGGCCTGGGCATGCGGCATTCCTTCGCTCCGGTGCTGGTTACACAGCTGGGTCACTTTGTGGGAATCTGAGGCGTACACATCAAAAAAAAAATTTTTTTAACATTGATTCATTTTTGAGAGACAGAGAGAGACAGAGCGCAAGTCAAGTCGGGGAGGGGCAGGGACAGAAGGAGACACAGAATCCGAAGCAGGCTCCGGGCTCTGAGCTGTCAGCCCGACGTGGGGCTCGAACCCACGAACTGCGAGATCATGACCTGAGCTGAAGTCGGACGCTTCACCGACTGGGCCCCCCAGGCGCCACTCAAGGTGTATACATTTAAAGCTTACGTGCACTTCTAAGTTTTAACTTGATCGACTGTTTTGGATCATGGCTGGAATTGCTTTTTATCCTGTATAAAGAAACAGACAAATTAACTAATTTGTCTTTAAAAAGTCAACTGAGGAATATTCTTGCATCATGCACTCCTCACACAACAGGGCGACAGACGACCGACCGTCAGCGTCAACAGACTTAAGGCTGGAAAAGGAACCGTGCCGCTGGCCTGACCTTGCCCTGGGAGCGTCTGTTCCTTTGCCACCGAAAGCCTGATTTCCAACAAAACAAGCTTGTGTACCTTTAGGCATGAAACTCTGTTTAAAAATAATTTTCTGGGGGCGCCTGGGTGGCTCAGTCGGTTAAGCGTACAACTCTCGGTTTCAGTTCCGGTCGTGATCTCATGGTTTCGTGAGGGGCTTTGCACTGAGAGTTCAGAGCCTGCTTAGGGTTCTCTTTCTCTCCCTGTCTCCCTGCACCTCCCCTACCTGTGCTGTCTCAGTCTCTCTGAAAATAAATAAACTGAAAAAAAAATTTTTTAATAAATTTAAAAAATCATTTTCTGATTTTTTACCATTTCCTTTTCAAAAGGGAATAGGGATCTCCAATTTGCACTTCAATCTTTCTTAAGATGTTGGTCATATGGATGCCCTTGAGCCTTCAGCTATGGAAGGATTGCCTCTCACGGCCGTGACCTGGGCACTGCCGTCAGGGCGTGAGGATGTGGGGTCTGACCCGTCTTGGTCTTCCTACCAGACGAAGAACCGGGCTGCTGGCCTTGCTTTCTGAGTCATGGGGTTTCCACTTACAGAACGAGAGACGTCTGCCTTTACCCCGGGGTGGTGCGTGGGGTGACCATTCTGCCCCGCTTTGCCCAAGACTGTCCAGCCTCACGCTGAACCCCCCGCGTGCCGGCCAACCCCGGAATGCCTGGCAAAGGGAGCGGCTGGTCGCCCCGTGGCGCTGTGGGATGTGCACGGTGACCTTCCTAACAGGCGCCCTCTCTGGGGTCCGGCACACGTCACGTGCTCAACAAATACGGACGTTTTAGCATTACCACGACCACAGCCTTCTCCAAGAGGCTGGTGTGCATGTGTTTGGCTGTGGTATCTGTCCGAGGAAGCTCCCGCTGTCCCATCTGACCCACCCGGAAACATAAGTGATCGGACCTTTGAGCAAGTCTCCAAGTCCCTCCGGGACACGAGTGTCCAAGGTCCCCGCACTCCTGCCGAGGGGCTGTGCGGAGACCTGAGGCAGCGAGTCCAACCGACTGTAGACCCGGTGCGTCTGGCCTCCCGAGCTTCCACTGCTCGGGTCCCAATGAGGACAGGACGTCCACCCACTTCTGGGGGCTGTTGGAGGTGGAGTAAAGACCGGTGTGCCGGCTCATGCTGCGTTCACCGCCCCGTTCGATGCCTGTGGCGTCCACACCCAACCGGGGACACCCGCAGACCACTGGGGAGACCGGTGACCGCACGGAAGCCTCCGGGGGCCCGGGGACCTCGGCAAGAAAGCCGGGAGGGAGGCGGTGCAGGCAAAGGGGCCAGTGCAGCAAAAACAGCGCGGGTGTGCGGCCGCTGCCCGTGAATTCAGCGCCTGCTGTCCCGAACGGGACACGGCGCGAGGCCGTGGGACCCTGCGCTCGCCTGGGTCTGAGGAGCGGGGGCTCCAGGCTCAGCGCCTCGCTGCACCTGAGGAGGGGTCCCCGAACTTAGCTGAAATGAAGCCAGCTGCGTTCCTTACGTTTGGCCACTCACATACATTTATATTTACGCTCTAACACAAACCGGGAGAGGAATATAAAACAAAATCATTCAGGGGCGCCTGGGTGGCGCGATCTGTTAAGCATCCGACTCTTGACGTCAGCTCAGGTCACGATCTCATGGTTCGCGAGTTCGAGCCCCCATGTTGGGCTGGACCCTGTCAGCACAGAGCCTGCTTGGGACTCTCTCCCACCCCCTCTCTCTCTGCCCCTCCCCCACATGCCCTCTCTCTGTCTCTCAATCTCAAAATAAATAAATAAGCTTTAAAAAATCATTGATATATTTTTGTTCTAATATAAACTGTAAAAGGAATGCAAAGGGGAATCACGATTTCTTCCTATTTTCAGGGAAGGCAAGCACTTCTGATTAGGATCTGGCTCTCGTCTACCGCAAATACCAGGCAAGGTGTGGGGAGACCACGGTTTGTAACAGAAAAACCCCCCAAACTCCTGGCAGAGTGGACGTACCCAATCCACGCTTTTTTCACATTTCCACAGGGACGTAAACCAATTTAATTACTTAAAACAGCCACAGAAAAAAGATCCTTGCCACTCCCGTGACGTTTGGAATGATAACATTTAGGGGATCGGCAACTATTTCCTGCCGTTTGATGAGCATAAACTTTCATATGGAAGTTAAGATTAAAGAAGCTTCTGAAGAAGTCAAACCCACCCGCTGCAGTAGTGACCTACCTATTAAGGAAACGCATCTTAGACCGAATTTCGGAAGCAGAACGCAGGCTCTTCGGAAGGTTCTGAGAACCTGGGACGAGAGGCATTTAAAGCCCAAACGTGTTCACGGCATCTCGGTGTGAGAACGCAGGAAAGGCTGGCTGGCTGCACCTGTCATTTAGTTCCAGGGTGAGCCAGGGAACGCCCCACGCGTCCAGCAAAATGCTGACATCCGGGAGACTGCGGACAAGCCCGTGTTCTGAAAATTATACAACCGACCGTGAGTGCCCGGTGGGAAGGAAACTCTTCGTGGCACTCACTGGTGCAGACGCGTTTTTAAAAATCATGACTTGAACAGGGATCACGGGCCCCAAAGTGACATTCCCGAGCGTCAGCAACCTGTACCTTCGCGAGAAGAATTAATCGCCGTACAACGCGGGCACCCTCGGAAAGAGGAAAGAATCGCCGAGGCACTTAGGTTTCTTAATAAAGAAGTCAATCTTTCCCTTAAAATTGAGAATTGTCCACAGTTGGCCAAGGGCTGAAAAAACGGAATTAAGAGCTTCATTAATTCTTAGAGACAGCTAGAAGCATCATCTATCAAAATACATTCGTGGACGTTTAAATTCAATAGAAGAAAAGGATACCTTGCAGCCAGAGTGGGCGATGGGCTGCAGTTACACTGGGTTCCGCTTCAAATAATTAATTTTGCAAGGAGGAGGGTCTCGGCAGCAAAGAGGCTGACGACACCAGATTTTAAGACCTAGGGGTCAATGCTAACCCTGACTCTTGCTTTACCAAAGGAAAACTGAACACTGTCACCAAGGGATGGAAACTTAGATGAAAGGTATGAGGCCTGACTTCTCCTCCAGGAGGGAGATGCCATCCCTCTCTCTCGGGCACAGAGGGACAGGGCAGCTTGGAGACGGATGCTCGGCCCAGAGCACAGTCTCCTTCCTTCTCTGTGCACAGCTCGTGGCTTTCCCGGAAGGCGAGCACGTGTTGTGCTCAGCACCAGGGCCGGCGGCCACACGCGCCTGCAGGTCACCCCCGGCCCTGTGGCTTCTATGAGAGGCAGGACAACACTCCACTGCACTCACCCTCCACCTTCCCGGGACTGGAGAAGCGTCCCCTGGCCCAGTCTGGATGCGTCACCTTGTTTGGCCGTTCACGCAGTGCAAAGAGGACTCTTTCTTAGGCATCGGGAACAAAGCGTAGTAAGTTACAAAACACTTCCCAACCACCTACTATGTGCCGGGCTCTGAAGATAGATACCCTGATGGGCCAACTCAGAAGCCCTTCTGGCTCTCGGGACGTTTCTAGGGTAACGGGGGAGACGGACATTCATCGCACGTTCTTTGAGAGAAGAAACATGAACACACATAGTTCTTTGAGAGAAGGCAACCCGGGCGGGACTAGCAGTCAGGGAGGGCTTCCTGTAGGAAGCAGCCTTGGCTGAGAGCTAAAGAAAGAGTGGGAGTTGATTAGCTGCAAGGGGGAGCATTCCAGACGCTTGGGCTGGCCAGTGTGTGCGTGCACAGCACGGACAATGGGCTTGCACCACAGGCCTTCAGCTGTCTGCTGGCCCCAGCAGAAGGGCAGGAAAGGACCCTCAGTATCACGGGTCAGCTACGTTTCCACATGGCTCACTGGGGCGTAGCAGCCATCATAATGGTCCTCCGTGGACCCCCTTCCTCTGATGCACATCCTTCCTCCAACATCAGCGAATGTTTCTCGGCCCGTGACCCCCGCCCCTCTTAGTCGAGGCCTCTAGACAAACATTTCCGCCTCTGCCTAGGAATCTGAAGGCACCTCGGTCTGGTGTGTGGCCCCAGTCTAGCTCCTCCCCCAGGCCCTGGTTCCGGTGGACGGCAAGGTTCCGTCCTTCCTCCCCTTCCAGACGTCACCTCAGCCCAGGGTCTCTCGGCTTCGGCAGGGTGACATTTTGCACCTGAAGATCCTTTGTCACGAGGGTACGTCCTGTGCTCTGTGGGACGCTCGGCACCATCCCGGGCTTCCACCTGCTAAATGCCAGTGACTCCGGCCCGCCTCCCCAGCCATGACAATAAAACACGTCGCCAGGGTTGGCAAATGTAACCGCTGCCTTGGGCCGTTCCCGACCGACACACAGCATCCCAGTCTCCTCCCGCTGGTTGTGGGCCCGCTGGGAACCCGCCTTTCCCGACCAGCTCTGGTCTCCGCTCTGGTCCCTTTTGTCTGCGTTCAGTTTAAAGGCCCTCCCTCAAGCCCTCAACGCAAGCCTGGTACGTGATCCGTGTGCGATGGGAGCACTCCTACAGCAGTACCCCAAATCCATTCCACGCCTCAGGCCTTGGCCCGTTGCTACCTTTTAAGATCGGACCGTGCCACGACCTTGCTCTAAAACATTCTGTGGATCCCCACTGACGTCTCAAGACACCAGGCTGGCGAACTACTTTTCCAAACCACGGCCGACTCATCGCTGTGTTTGCCCTCCACTGACCTGAAACCAAAATGAGCTGCACACCTTGTCTTTCGCTGGTGGCAGCTACCTGTGATCCCAGAAGGAGCGTGGGCAGTGGCCTGGCACAAATTTACGGGGGGGTGGGGAACGCAGCGGGGAGGACAGGGTGCCCGATGGCTCTCTAGTGTAAAGCTGTGAGGGCCTCGGGTGGGCGGTGAAGACGAGGGCTTCACCCGCTCTAGCTGGCCGGGTAAAGGGAACGCACAACCGAGGGCGCTTTCTCGGCCTGGACCTGTTACATGGGCAGCATAGACTCTCCCAGAGGCTTGGCCCCAGAGTCAGACTACAGGGAAAAAAAAATCAACCCTCTTAATAACTAGCATCGTTAGTGTCCAGGAGACAATGATGTGAGCGACCAGAGGGCTCCTTGGGGTCAGGGTTTCGTTCCTCCTTCCCTTACAAAATGTGACGAGCCTTAACCCTGGGCACAGCTCCCTACCTGGCTGGGCACTGGAGCAGGTCGGGGCCCTGAAGATGCAACTGTTTGCTCGGCCTCAGGGCCCCCGGTGCTGGGAGACCTAACACAGTCCCCACACCCCATGGGCGCCGGCCTGCGGGCAGGTGCAGGACGCCGTATCGGGGGCCGCCTCCCCCGAATTAGGGGCTGGCGCCACGGGCCGGGATGGCCAGACTGCCCACGACCCCTGCGCCCCAGCAAAGAGGAAGGACCGGACGTTTACCCTGTTTCCCTGTTGTTACGTAGAACTTCAAGAATAAAAGAGATAATGCATGCTTGTTGTTGAATGAAATGAAAACGACCCAATAATTCCTGAAGGACAATCGAAAGTCTCTGTGCCACCTCCCAGAACGAGCATCTCCCCAGCGACTGCATGGGAAGTGTCACACAGGGCGCGTCTCACATCATCTTTCTCCACTCGTTCATCCGCTCATTCATTCACTCGCCCACTCATTCATTCATTCCGCGGCAACCTGCCAGGTCCCCACGGCACGCCTGGCCCTGCCGTGCCTGGACCAGAGTGTGCATACATTCACGGCCACCAAGGGCAGTGACGCTAGGAGGGGACAGACGGTTAGAGACGCTAGGAGGGGAGAGAGAGTCGCACAGCGGTAAGGATGCCAGTCCCAGGGGCCGTGCGCTCTCGCCGAGAGAGCACGTGACAGATAGCACAGAGCACGAAGGGGCGCCCCCCTTGGTCTCCGCACCATGTGCTGGCTTGAGGTCATTGTCAGGAGCCAGGGGGGCCCCACACCCCATCCCTGGGGTGTTGACCAGCCCCCAGTCCACGGTTGGCCTTTACCAAGCAGCCCCCCTCCTAAATACAACCCCTGCCACACAGAGAGGCCTCTGAGGAAGTATTCTCAGTCCCCCCACCCCGGGTGCGCTACGAACGCCCCAACAAGCCGAGCGCTGTTCTCCTCTTACCTCCCGCCTGCCCGGCTCCAAAAAGGGGAGGCTGTCACCAGGAATGCCACGAAGCGGCTACGCTCCAGCTGGGGTGTTTCACTGAATGTCTAATCGCTCGCATTTGTGCGAGCTGAAAAAAGCACTTATGCGCCCCAGAGAAGGCCGCACACACACACTGGGCACGTGCAGGATAAGCAGAGACGCCTCCGAACCCCCGCTCGGCCTGGAGGAGCCGATTCGTTGGCATCGTCTGAATGCACACCCCCAGCAGAGAGGAGAGCTGGGAGAGCCACGGGCTTCTGTAGAAGGAAAAGTCACGTGTGGGGGCTAACGGAGCCGAGGGGTCACACATTCGGGCGAGGCGCGGGTGACGGCAAACTCACGCGTGTGTGGGTTAGGGTTCCAGAGATGATCTGGACCCACTGCAGGCTCCAGGCAGACAAAGTCACGGTGTGTGCGTGTGCGTGCGCTCCCAGGGGCTCAGGGTCAGAGGTGACCCAGTGAAGCCGGGGCTGAGACCAGACCCCCACGAGACAGAACTTCTGGACGTGGATGCAGAGGAGCCAGAAAGAACCCCAGGGGGCCCAGTGGGTGAGGGAAAGAAGGCACGCCAAGGCCCAAGGTCAGGAAAAGTTGATAAAGGACCATTTATTTATTTATTTATTTATTTAATTTGTTTTATAAAGATTTTTTTTCTTAACGTTTATTTCTTATTGAGAGACAGAGCATGAGCAGGGGAGGGGCAGAGAGAGGAGGAGACACAGAATCCGAAGCAGGCTCTAGGCTCCGAGCCCCACGCGGGGCTCGAACTCACAGACCACAAGATCATGACCCGAGCCGAAGTCGGACGCTCCACCGACGGAGCCACCCAGGCACCCCTAAAAAGGACCTTTTAAAGGAGCAGATAAGAAATCTTGGCCCTCAGTTAGAGGAGGCTTTCCTCACTGTTCCTTTCTCTTGAACTACTCCCTCCCTGGAATCCATCCCAGCATTGGCTTATGAGGTGTTTGCTCCGTGTGGGGCACGGTGTAGACGCTGTGGACCGACTGGAGGAAGGCCCACGCTCCTGGGTACATCCCACTTTGCCCTCAGAGTCCACTTCAGAAACCGCCATCTGACTGTGTAGTGACAGGCATCCAAATCCCCAGACGCCAGGATGCAGGACTGGACGAGTCAACACGGTCAAGACATCAATTCTTCCCAACGTGATCTACAAATTCAACGCAATTACAATCAAGATCCCAGCAAGCTATTTTGTGGATAGTGACAAACTCATGCTACCATTTGTGCAAAGGGGCAAAAGACCCAGAGTAAACAACACGATACTGAAGGAGAACAAGGTTGAAGGACAGGCCCTACCGGGTTCAAGCCTCACCATGAAGCCACAGTCATCAAGACAGTGTGGTGTGGGCACAAATATTAACAAATCGGTCAATGGAACAGGACAGAGAGCCCCAAAATAGACCCACATAAATACAGTCAACTGATCTTTGACAAAGGAACAAAACCAAAACAATGGAGGAAAGACGGTCTCTTCAACAGGTCACGCTTAAGCAACTGGACGCCCCCTTGCAAAAAAAAATGAACGTAGACACAGACCTTAAGTCCTTCATAAAACTTAGCTCAATATGGGTCACAGACCTAAATGCAAAACTGAAAACTATAAAACCCCTGGGAGATCACATAGGAGAAAACCTAGATGCCCTTGGGTGTGGCGATGCCTTTCTAGATGCACCATCAAAGGCACGGTCTGTGAAAGAAAGAACTGGTAAGCCGAACTTCGTGAAAATTAAATATTTCTGCTCTGCAAAAGGCAATGTCAAGAGAATGAGAAGATAAGCCACAGACTGGGAGAAAAACATTTGCAAAAGACACATCTGATAAAAGACTGTTACCAACAATACACAAAAAAACTCTCAAAACTCAACAAGACAATAAACAACTTGATTAAAAAACAGGCAGGGGCACCTGGGTGGCACAGTCTGTTAAGTGTCTGACTCTTTTCTTTTTTTAATTTTTAATTTTTTTTTTTTTGAGAGAGAGAGAGAGAGAGAGAGAGAGAGAGAGACAGAGACAGACAGGGCATGAGCAGGGGAGGGGCAGAGAGAGAGGGAGACACAGAAACTGAAGCAGGCTCCAGGCCCTAAACTGTCAGTACCGAGCCCAATGCAGGGCTCGAACTCACAAACTGAGAGATCATGATGAAGTCTGACGCTTAACTGCAAACGCTTAGCCACCCAAGAGCCCCGAGTGTCTGACTCTTGATTTCATCTTGGGTCATGATCTCACGGTTCATGTGTTCGAGCCCCATGTTGGGCTCCATGCTGATAGTGAGGATCCTCCTTGGGATTCTCTCTCTTTCTCTCTTTCTCTCTCTCTCTCTCTCCCTCTCCCCACCCCTCTCTGTCTCTCTCAAAATAAATAAACTTAAAATAAAAATAATAACTTCCAATCCTTAAAGAAAATGAGCAAAAGACCCAAATGGCCACGCCCTGAGGAAGTATACAGGTGACAGATCAGCAGGAGAGAAGACGGTGCACACAGATGTCATCAGGCAAATGCAAATTAAAATGGAGAGATCTCACCACCCACCCGGTACAAGGGCCCAAATCCAGAACACTGACAACACCAAATGCTGGCAAGGATGTGAGGCAACAGACACTTCCGTTCGTTGCTGCGAATGCAAAACGGTGCAGCCACTTTGCAAGACGGTCTGACATTTTCTCACAGAAACCGTAATTTTATCATACGATCCAGGAATCGCGCTCCTTGGCGTTTACCGCAGTGAGTCGAAAACGTAACGCTGACACGGACAACTGCATACGAATGTTTATCCATAATTTTGCCAAAACATCGAAGCAACCAAGAAGCCCTCTGCTAGGGGGATGGATGAGTAAACTGCGAGGCGTCCAGACAATGAACTGTCATCCAGCACTAAACCCAAGTGGGGTACTACCAAGCCAAGACGCGAAGGACCCCACGCCCGTGCCGAGCGAAAGAAGCCAATTTGAAAAGGCTACATACGTGTACGATTCCAACTACATAACGTTCTGGCAAACGTTAATGAAGACAGAAGTCAAAGGCAAAGCCATGAAGACAGTGAAAAAATATTAGCGGTTGCCAGAGATGAGGAGAGAGGGAGGGATGAATCGGTGGCCCACAGGGGATTTTTAGGGCAGTGGGACTATTCTGCAGGACGCTAAAATGATGGATACGTGTCATGTGCATTTGTCAAAATCCACAGAATGGATGTCATCAAGAGTGAACCCTAATGTAAACCATGGACTTGGAGACGTAATGGGGTGTCTGTGTGCCTCTCTGGTGCCAGACGTTGATAGAAGACTTGTGTGTGTGGAGTAGGGGGTACATAAGAAATCTCTTCACTTTCCACTCGATTTTGCTGTGAAAGCGAAACTTCCCTAAAAAATAAAGTCTACTAAAAAAGAGGCGATGGGGGGGCGGTGCATGTTCTCAAACTCTCTGTTGGTGTCCTGAGTCTACCTTCATCCTCCTGGGCTCAAAAGGCACGGTCTCCTGGCCTTCCAGGATAAAACCCAGACCCTTGGGCATGACCATTCCCCTGAACTCCAGGGACCCGCCGTCACCATGTTTCTGCCAATCCTGGTTTGGAGGTCAGGCCGATTCAGTTTACTAAATTTTCGAAGTCAGGTGCTTTTCCTGAACACGTGCGCTGTTGTACAAATACGTGATGACCCACTCTGTGTCTCTGCACACCTTTGTTCTTGAACACATAACCGCATGTTCTGAGTGATCTACGTGGTAACTTGCAACGTGTCTCAGCACGTCGTTCGCCGTGCCCACGATTCTCGACAGCCGAGTGCGCGCAGATGTAAACTCTGGGGACACGACACGCACGAGGCATCTTGCTCATCCCACTGATTAACGAATCGCAGAAATCCCACCCTGTTGGCCCTTATAGATCTGAAGCATGCCTCTGATGGGCTGCAGATCGTTCCATGACCCGTAAGTGGAACCAATCTTTTTTCAAACTTTCCGTCTTGATGGGTCCTCATTTTTTTTTTTTTTTTTTTTTTTGCCACAATCAACATCTCCATGCATATGTCCTTTATTTACTGGCCCTGGAATGAAGGCAAAGTCTGAATTCTCCTCTCCCTCCTCCCAGGGCCCTGAGCAGCATCAGCCACGTAGTAGGTGATCAATATCAGCTGAATGGTAAATGCATGGACGGCCATTCTCCTTCCGTGTATTTTAATGCACGTTTTCTCTTTGTGCTTCGGCCTTGGTGCAGTCTCCAATTAAGTAAATACATTAATTTATTTAATCACTGAATTAAGTAAATACATATATTTATTTTAATTTTTTAAAAAATCTTTATTTCTGAGAGAGAGAGAGAAAGAGAGAGAGAGAGAGAGAGAGGGAGAGGGAGAGGGAGAGAGAAAGAGAACATGAGTGTGGGAGGGGCAGAGAGAGAGGGAGATACCGAATCCGAAGCAGGCTCCAGGCTCTGAGCTGTCAGCACAGAGCCCTACGCGGGGCTCGAACTCACAGACCGTGAGATCATGACCTGAGCCAAAGTCGGATGCTCCACCAACTGAGCCACCCAGATGCCCCCATATATTTATTTTCAATCACTTGAGGGTTTCAGTGCATCTTATGTATTTATCCTTTAGTGTAAATATAAAATCATTTAGAAGGAAAACTATCATTTTCTTTATAGCACCACAGTTGGTCCCAGGGACACATTTCCCAACATAGAACACCAGCAACATTACCACATCTTGGGGATGGAATATTGAGAAAATGGAAATGTCTTTGAGGCAAGATAAGGAAAGTGTGGGAAGTGAAGCCTTACATTGTGGGTTTGCTCAGAACGCTCTGGGCTCGTGGAATGTCTCTAGCTGGAGTCTGACAGAAGCCCTCCACGAACGGCAAACTCCTTCATTTTGAAGGTCGGTCGGGGACCCCATCAGTCGTCTGTGACTGTCTCAGATGAGCGAGGGGAGTGAGCATATTTCTGGAGCGATGGTAAGGAAGAAGAAGGTCCCTCTTTCTTCTGTTCCTGCAGGAGAATTAATCACCTTGGTTCCCCTTCCCAAGCAGGTTGTTGAGGGACCCATTCTCCTTCCTGAGTCTGAAGGGGGAAGCCATCTTCCCGCGCCCTTCGCCCAGCCTCCCTGGTTCTGCTACGTTCCTCGCAGGTCTATCTTGGGCCACCTCACCACAGGGTGATGCCTCACCACTCACTGAGGCCTCTCAGAAACCTGTGGGAAGCGCCACAGGGGACACTCTGTGGAGTCACGCTAGGTCGCGAGCAAACACCCCACAGAGGTGATCTATCACCTTCTCTTCCTCAACTACAAGGAGGACCAGGAGAGAGCCCAACAATGGCAAGCATCTCCCAGGGGTCAGCTAGAGGCGAGACACAGAACGCGCTTCTGTGTTCATGTACCTCAGAGCCAGAGGTGCGGACGCGGTGGGGATGACTAATCCTGGGAAGGAAACGCATCACTGGCTGGAAAACAAAATGGCTCCTGGCCCCCACCCCTTGGAGCTTTGAGAAAAAGAAAGCCCTGCTCAGCGCAGGGCTCCTTGGCCTCTGTGACTCTCACTCTCCTTGGCCTCTGTGACTCTCCTGGGGACACATGACCTACTTCCCCGAGGACATGTTGTAATAGTGAGTCTGGTTGATTGCCAAGCCCTGTTCTCACGGGGGAAGGCAACACACAGTCTGTCCACATCAGCTTCCTTTGCAACAAGGGTGACATTCAGTGTTTGTGACACTTGTCATGAGAAAGGGGTTCCTCAAACAAGAGCCTGGAGCTATGAGACACACAGGTGCCCCGGGAGAAGGAGCCCGAAGTCTGGCTGGCACTTTGCCTTGGGCTTGAGATGCTGCCCAGACACGGAGACCTCTTCCCCACAGCCAGTTTGTTCTGGAAGCTTCTCCACATTGACCTGCCAGTTCCTCAAGTCTCCCTGCCGTGCCCCATGTCACAGGAGTGACACAGCTCTTCAGAGACTGTCCAATCCCAGCTCCATGTTTACCAGTCAGACCAACAGCCTAAATCCGAACCACGAACCAGCGCTGAGCTAAGTTCTGGGGTTGCAGGGAAGGGGCGGGGCCTGCCCTCGGCTCCAGCGGAGGAAGCGTCTTGCAGACAGATGGGTGCCACCAAGGGTCACAGGCACTGTGACTGACGGGATAATCCCTCCCTCTTCCCAAACGTGACCCACTTTCCGTCCCCTACCCTGACGGAAGGTGCTGCCATTCCCCCAGCTGCCTAATCAACTAGGGGTCATCCTCGGGCATTTCCTCTTGTACCCCAAATATCTAGGTCGCTGTTTCCTGAGAACGGTGTTCTTTAAAACTTCGTGGAATTCACCCACTTTCTTTATTCTATTGTCACTCACCTAATTTCAAGGCACTACAATCTCTTCCTGCAGCTGCCTTCCAAACGGTCCCTTTGCATCCAGTCTTGCACTTTCACCAGCCCATTTTCCACATGAAATCAGAGCGATCTTTCAGGCACACAGATCCATTTGTCACCCTCCTCCTTCAACTCTTTCAATGGCTTTCCACACTATGCTCAACTCCTTATAAGGCCTTCGTGGCCTGATCTTTGCTTACTTTTCTAGCTTCATCAACCTAGGCATCCATGGGTAGGTCACCCCCCGCCCCACTCAGCCTCCCATCCATCCACCCACCCATCCACCCACCTTTCCATTCGCCCACCTATCCTTCCACCTATCCATCCCCCAACCCATCCACCCATCCAGTCAATACTTCCCGCCTACCTTCCAGAGTTGCCCATCTGGCCTTGACCCACCAAGTTGTCACTCTGACCCCATGGCTCTGGTCTTACTTTAATCCCCAGTCCCGCTTTATCCTTCAGTCTGTTCCTGGATCCTCATCATACCCTCTGCACAGAAACTTACCCTGCAACTCAGGCTTTCTGGCAGCGGGGCCCCAAATTACTGCCGCCCCCCACCCTGCCCCTGGGGCTGACACGTTTGCCCGAAGGGAGCACTTCACCTGCTCTTGGGGTCCACAGGGCCGAGCTCCCCAACTGTTGTGGCAACCCCGTTACTCCTCGTTAGACTACGCAACCCAATACCAAAGGGAAACTACTCCCTCCTTCTGTCCCAAAGTCTGCAGCCAGGTCAGAGTCCCCCGGCCACCCCTCCCCGCCCACCAACACCACACACACACACCCCAGCCAACACTGCCCAGCCCACTGAGGAGGCCCAGCCCCGGGCATGGTTCCTCCCCGTCCACCTGTCTAATCTGGGACTGGAGAATGTGAGCGACTCTGTGGCAGGCAGGAGGCCACAGGCTGTCCCCAGCTACCCTTCCGTGAGACCAGGAAACTCAGGAATTGAAGAGCCCCAGAGGAATCTCTGACACCCTGCATGCCGGGGAAAAGGACCAGCAAGTCTTCTTCCTCAATACAGAGGTCACAGAGGGGCAGGGGGAATATTTTGAAATCATCCTGATACGGTCCAGAGTTTGAAAGATGAACGTAGACCGCTGGCGATTCAGAAAAACATACGTTTTCAGAAGTTAATAGAGACACAAGCACGTTTTGCTCTAAACTACACTCGTAGCGATGGTTTCCTTAAATACCCTTCTCAAGTTTACAGAATCCTATTGTTTTCCTTAGGACAGGATGCGGTGATGCCTGGCGGGTCAACAAGAGAAGGATAAAATTACGTAAAAATGGCTGTGGTTTCTGTTAGACAGACGAGATAGAGAGATAAGTCACCGGGTATCCTGGCCTGCGTGATAAGACAGTACTTCCGGGTCTCAAAGGTGTCTTGGCCTGCGATCACAGATGCAGTCCTCAGGTTCCTGCTCTTGTAGGACTGTTTAAGTTGTGGGGAAACCTACAGCACATAAAACTTGCCAGTTTCGTGCCTGTGTGAGTGTAGGGTCCAGTGGCCCTCTATCCTGCTCCCAGAAGGAAACTCTGCACCTAGATGAAATCAAACAACGACTCCCCCACCCCCCTCTCCCGCCTCCGCGACCTCTGTTCTACTTCCTGTCTCTGGGGACTTGACTACTTCTAGGTACCTCTTGTGAGTCGAATCATCCAGTATTTGTCCCCCTGCGACAGGCTGATGTCACTCAGCATCACGTCCTCCGGGTTCACCCATGTGCAGCACATGTCAGCATCGCCTTATTCTTTTTTTTTTTTTTTTTTTTTTTTTATTTTTGGGACAGAGAGAGACAGAGCATGAACGGGGGAGGGGCAGAGAGAGAGGGAGACACAGAATCGGAAACAGGCTCCAGGCTCCGAGCCATCAGCCCAGAGCCTGACGCGGGGCTCGAACTCACGGACCGCGAGATCGTGACCTGGCTGAAGTCGGACGCTTAACCGACTGCGCCACCCAGGCGCCCCAGCATCGCCTTATTCTTTAAGACCGAATGATACTGCATTGTTTGGATGGACCACGTCGTGTTGTTCCATTCATCTGCTGGCGGGCACTTTGCACGATGTGGTTTTTCGATCTAAACTGAATTCGATCAAACGGACCTATCAAGGGCATAGGCTCGCGAGCTGATTGGCTTTTCTAAACCAAGGATGTGGTACAACTTAAAGAAAAAGTTTCGTTTTCTAAAATTCCATTTCAGAGAGGCAGGAGCACCGCACCTTAACCCTGACTTCTTCATTTCCTCAATATCCTGTCATTGCTAATGACTTTTCACAGCCTCGGATCGCTGGCAGGTAGAGCAGGGTTCCTCGGTCCCCCTTGCTTAAAATATCTCCCTGGGAGTCAAGACTCTCTTTCCATTCGCACTCATCCTCATTACTTCTGACATGGTGATCGCGAGCTTCCTGGCACGTCAAACGGCCCATCTACACGCTCTTGATTGGACTGCGGGAAAATTGGCCTGCATTTGGGGCGATGCTGACCTATTTTTTCCCTGTGAGATATTATAAAAAGACACGCAGCTTTGCAGAGAAGCACTGACATTCTGCCTTTTTTCTTTGCCTTTTTCCCCACTGGTGACACAACCTGGGATGTGTTGATGAGACCAGTGTGTTTCCACGTACTCGCCATGGCTCTGCCCTCGGCCCGGAGGAAGGACTGGGCTGTCCCATGCCTCACCTCCTCCCTACTCTGCAGATCACCTGGCTACAGGTGAAGGGCTCCGGGGCCAGAGTCCATGAACCAAGGGAGCCTAGACATAAAGACGGAGCCTTCAGGTGCACCCGTGGGGACTTGGCTCACGTAGTTCTGGCAAGACGGAGAAGGTGGCGCTGTGTGGCATTGGAAATGGAGAGCTCTTGGAAGTCAAGAAACGAACCGAGATGCATCAGTTGGGGTGGAAAGCTGCCTGCCCGGAGACCAAAGGCAACGAGAAACATACCCTCTTTAGCCCTTCTGGTGTAAAAAAGAATGTACTTCAGTCATCCACATTTTTTAATTGTAGCATTTCCCAACCCAGTCTAGATGTCCGGTTTCTCTCGAACAATCCGAAGGCTTGCCCACCGGGGCTGCGCTCCGGGCACGGACGAAGGCCGATTCGGAGCAGCAGCGCCCCCTGTGGCCACGGCAGGTACTGCTTCTCCTAGCTGAGGCCTGCGGGGCTCTCCCGGTCCCTGGACGTCGCCTGCCTGGCATCTGTGTTTGTGACTCCCCCGGGGCTGCGGTGCCAGTGCACGGAGCAGAATGGGCACTCGGCAGGCATGTGTTGTTCCCACGACTGCTGCCGGGCAGCCGTCCAAGAATCCCCAGACGGAGGTGGAGGAGGAGGAAGGTGCTAGCTGGAAAGAAGGTGGAATCTGAAGTTCTTGATTTTATCATCTGCAGACCTTCGAGACCGGAGCACCCCTCCACAACCTAGGGCAAGCCCCGCCTTTTCAGTGGCACTGGCCTTGGCCTCTCAAACACGAGAGCCTTGCCTTCGCCAGCGTGGTGCCTCCCCCTGGCTCCACCTTCTGCTTACGTGGGAAGGGCTTCGTTCGTTCATTCCCGAGCACACACTGATGCCCCTGTGAGCGCCGGGGGCCGCCGGGCCCAACAGCCCAGGGAAGAGGGCGCAGACTCTGAGGCGCACGGAGAAGGGCCCCAGAGAAGGAGAAGTGGCCCAGTGACGGAGAAGGGGCGTCAGCTCGTACTCCCTCCTCCCGGCCGGAGGTATAGCAAGACTCACTGAAGGAGGGAATGTCCTGGGTGCAGGGGGAGCACTGCTCCGTGGGAGAGGGAGGAAGTCCCTGAGGGCTTCCTGGAGGAAGGAACGAGGTGCTACTTGAGCAAAGACTTGGATGAGGGGTGCGTGTAGCAGGGACGTGCCAGGCTGCGCGAGCAGCATGGCGAGCAGGTGTGGTTCACCAGCAGGGGTGTGAGCAGAGCACCTCTGGAGGACAGCAGGACGGGAGGCATCAGAGGTAAGCTGGGATCTGGTAGGGGCCTGTGTTCTAGGCTGAGCAGGAAGAACTCTTGCATGAACACAACAAGGAGCTTCCAAGGCATTCAATCAAGGAGGCACCCAAGGCAGGACAGGATTGTCAGAAAGATATTCTGAGGGCAGGTGTATAGAATGGACCAGAACCACAGATGGGCTGGATTGTCAACCCACAGGTGGCCTGCCTCCAGCTGCCTGTCCTTGGGGACCCATCCCTCCCCTCTGCTCATCTGGGCCCTGCCTGCACCCCGGTGTGTGGAATACGTCCCCTTGGGGTTGCTCGTTCACTTCCCATTGTATCTGCCCTTCCCCCCGGACTGGAATCCCAGGGAAGACCGAGCCACGTTTTCTCTCTCCACGCATCCCCCTGCCACCACCCCACATGGCGATGTGGTGGCCTGCACCCAGCTGACCCTTCTAAAATGTGTGCTGCAATCGCTTACAGTAACAAAGAATCCTGTGTTTGGGCCTCCGGCTTGTTTTTTTTCCGGAATAACTAGACCTACAACGCGAGAATCCTGTTTGGAGACGGCAAAATGAATGCATCTTCCAAAGACAAAACTTAACGTTGTTCTGGATGCTCACCGTAGGAAAATAAGAAGTTTAAAAATTTTTTAAAATGATGAAGGAATCCAAAAACGATCCTCGGAAGATTTCTGCAATCAACGGAACGATTGCCAGTACGGGGGGGAACGTCCTAAAGTCCTATTTTACTAAAAAAGCTATAATGTGAACCACAAACAAATGATTTCTCTTGCTGAAACATCTGGAGAGACATTTCACTGGAATGTTATGCTATTTAAAGATAATGAATGATGGGATTGGTTCATAGCCTTTGTTCAGAAAGGCATTCATAAAATTGTGTTCCAAGAGAGGGAAGGAAGCATTTCTCTGCAGCAGCAGCTTTTACTTTTTGGGGTCCTCCAGTTCTTTCTGGAAGATCTGAAACACAACGTCCTAATTCACTCCGGTGAGTTAGCGCCCTGGAATCTTCAGGTCCGGGGGCCGGGGTTGGAGAGGAGAGATTTGGGGCCAGAGGATGGAGATGTTGCCTTCTGGCTCCGTGTCTGTTTTTCTAATTCCAAATAGCTACGCCAACCATCACCCTAATGTACAACGCAGTACAAGTATAGACATTATATACACAGTGGAGTCTCATTCGGCTTTTCAGAAGAAGGAAACCCTTCCACTTGTAACAATATGGATGGGCCTGGAGGCCATTCTCTTGAGTGAACTAAGCCAGACACAGAAAGACAGATACTGCATGATCTCACTTAAACGTGGCATTTTAAAACGTCAAACGCACAGGGGCAAAGAGTAGAATGGGGGTAGCCAGGGGCAGGGACGATGGGGAAAAGGGAGATGCTGCTCGAAAGGCACAAAGTCTCCGTTATAGGACCAGTAAGTTCCGGGGATCTAATGCCCTGCATGGTGACAACAGCTTATCACACTGCACTGGAGAGGCGCCTGGGGGGGGCTCAGTCGGTCGAGTGTCCGACTCTTGATTTCTGCTCAGGTCACGCTCTCACTGTCGTTGGCTCAAGCCCCGCGTTGGTCTTCACACGGGTGTGGAGGCTGGTTAAGATTCTCTCTTTCTAGGGGCGCCCGGGTGGCTCAGTTGGTTAAACTTCCGACTTCGGCTCAGGTCACGATCTCACGGTTCGTGGGTTCGAGCCCCACGTCGGGCTGTGTGCTGACAGCTCGGAGCCTGGAGCCGGCTTTGGATTCTGTGTGTGTGTGTGTGTCTCTCTGCCCCTGCCATGCTCACGCTGTCTCTCTCTCTTTCTCTCACAAATAAAACATTTGAAAAATTTAAAAAAAGATTCTCTTTCTTTCCCTCTGCTCCTCTCCCCTGCTCCCCGACCCCACCAAAAAAAATAAAAATAAATAATATAATGCCGCACCATATACTTGAAACTTGCCAAGAGTGTGGATCTTAAGTATTCTCGGCACACGCACACATAAAGGTGAGGTGACAGTTGTGATGAGCAGCTTGATTGTGTCATCATTTCATAATTCATAAGTGTATCGTGGCCTCACTGAGTAGCCCTCAACCATATGCAAGAAAAGTAACATCAATTCTAAAAATAGTTTGGATTGAAGAAAATACAAACTGACTGTTCTAAAAATGTCTGTTTAAACAACAAATTGAGTCAGGGCTGAACAGTACTCTGTAATTAAGACCAGGAGCACCCCAGCAGCCTGGTACAGGACCCCTCACTGAGGGGCTGCTGTGCCGCCTTGTTCACAATGATTATCTCATTTAGCAGGGGTGGGGTTTTTTTGTGAATTTCTGTAACAGTAACTAAACAGAGTCTTCAACAGAAAAGCGATTTTGCACACAAGTAATGGCAGGACATGGGGAGCGTGCCGGTTTCCTGACGTTACATTTTTTTAACATTTGTTTATTTATTTTGAGAGAGAGAGAGAGAGAGAGAGAGGAGGGGGAGAAAGAGAATCCCAAGCAGGCTCCGTGCTGTCAGCAGAGAGCCCGACGTGGGGCTCAAACTCACGAGCTGTGGGAGCATGACCTGAGCAGAGCCCAAGAGTTGGGCGCTTAACCAACTGAGCCACCCAAGAGCCCCTTTTTCCTTTCTTTAAAAAAATTCTTAAGTTTTTTTCATTTATTGTTTCTGAGAGAGAGACAGACACACAGAGCACAAGCAGGGGAGGGGCAGAGACAGGGTGAGATGCAGAATCCAAAGCAGGCTCCAGGCTCTGAGCTGTCAGCACACAGCCCGACCCGAGGCTCAACCTGACAAACTGTGAGATCATGACCTGAGCCGAAGGCAGATGCTAAACCTACTGAGCCAACCAGGCACCCCTAAAAAACTTTTTAATGTTTATTTATTTTTGAAAGAGAGAAAGAGAGAGAGAGAGAGAGAGAGAGAGAAGGGCCTCCTGACTTTAAACTAGCATTACACCCTACTAGGTTGGTACTCTGAGATATAGGAGAATGAAAGCTTTTTTAAAAACCATATCATATCTCATTAAAAAACACATGAGATAGCATTATCTACTTGAATATTATTCATACATATTTATTAATATGTTTAAGTAAGAGTCACAGGGTTAACACATACACACACACACACACACACACACACACATAAGCAGTTTATTAAAAAGAGTGTAATTCAGGAATCCCCCCTTTTCTCACTACCAAGGTACTGATCCTACTCGAATGAGAAAGGGCCCCAGGACCTCTGTTTTTCATCTGCAAAATGCCATTCCTGGTTTTGGCAACTGCTAGAACCCCTTTCAGCTCAGAGAGTCCGGGATTATAATTGTAAATCACACTCCTGATTTCATTTGGGCAAGTGTAGAGGTGCAAATCACCCGGTTTTCAACGATTCCACAGTGAATGAGCTGTACAGAGTGCTGGAGAGGAATTTTAATCAAATGATTCATGAGAAGGTGCCTTTTTATTTCTTCCTGAGGTGGGGGAAAATGCAGATTTTTAAAAGGGCATTATCACGTGCAGTACAACTCAAGTCACGGATTTAAAACCTCAATCCCCCTAATAAAAATGTTGCGGCCAAGTCACTGGGATCAGTGCCTTCGTTCCTGCATTTTGTTTGTTTTCCAAGTATCGTCAGGAGTAAAAACATCAAGAGTCCTGCCTGCAGCAGAACGTAACGGCCTCTGGACACAGAAGCACGTTCCCGCAGGGACTGTGATCCAGACTTCATTCTCCTGTCAATTCTAACACTGGCCGCCTTCACTGTAGCAAGAATCATTGAAAAGGACGGCAACCACAAACACTTGGTCATCTTTAAACTGAGTTGGCATTAGAGACGCTCGGCTCATTAGCAGCTCGAGTATCAGCGGGGGTAACAGTACGATCGTCCGGTGAGCTGGGATCACGTGGTTCTGGGGAGTCGCACAACACCCACTGGGCTGGCTTTCAGAACCCGTGCTTCAGTAAGGTTACTGACCCGGGCAAGTCCAGGCAGACAGACACACGCATAAACCAGCCACCATTCGTTAAATACCACAAGTGTTGACTCAATGGCTCAAATAATGTCCGATTTCAAAGCCATGCACGCTTACCCAACAGTCTCCACACAAACTTCACTATTGCCTCTGCTGGGCCATGATTGGTGAGGCTCCACACCTTTTTTTTTGTTTTTTCTTATGCCTCTTTATTTTGAGAGAGAGAGAGAGAGAGAGAGAGAGAGAGAGAATCCCAAGCAGGCTCCACACTGCCAGCACAGAGCCCGAAGCAGGGCTCAAACCCACGAACCGTGAGATCATGACTTGAGCCAAAATCAAGAGTCAAACAAACGCCCAGCCGACTGAGCCCCCCCAGACGCCCTCCCCCAAATTTAAATTCTAGCTGGCACACCACATTACGTTAGTTTCAGGGAGGTACACGACCTAGTGATTCAACTTCTCTATACTCTGCTGAGCTCCCCACGATGGAGCCACCACCTGTCGTCCTGCTACGATACCATTGACTCCATTCCCGATGCTGTGCCTTTCATTCCCGGGGCTTATTCATCCCACAACTGAAAGCCTGTGTCTCCCATTTTGCCCTTTAAGCTTAAGGCAGACATCAACCTCTGGGAGGCCTCACACATGGAGAGTCATTTTCAAACGGAAGTGAAAACTGGGGGGGGGGTGCGGCGTTCGGGGGAGTGTGCGGGGCTGGGCTGCCGCTTGGGACGCGGCACCGTGGGCGTGGTTTGCCCCGTGCACAACCTTTTGTCGTGCAAGGAGAACGTGTCCCCGAAGCTGAGACCTGGGACTCAGGGGCCACTGCCGTCTGCACATCAAGGAGGAGGATGAGCAGGGTGGGCAGAGGGAGGACGCACGAGACCGCAGAAGCCATAGGTGTCTGCCTCACGGCCTCAGAAAGCAATTACACGGTTTTGAGGCTCAGTCCACACGACCCACAACAGGAGCTTTTTCCAGGAGCTTCTACCTGGGTGACCGCCTGGGCTCTTAGCAGACCCTGTCTTGGGCCCTGGTGGGAGGCCGCAGCCCTCGGTGGCCCAGCATGACCCTGGAGGGCTGCTGGAAGCTTCTCCAAGGCAGCGTACTTTGCAAAACAGGTCAGAGAAGGTGTCCTTAGGTGGAGATGACTGAAGAAGGGCCCCCCCCCTTTCCCCGGGGCAGAAAGGTGCAGGGCACAGACATCACTCGGGCCGGAAGGGCCTATGTCATCAACAGCTGCCCACAGAGCAGCCGGCTGGGTCTGGACACAGTGAGCATCCGTCATCAGTAGGCAGGAGAAGGAGGGCCCAGGGTATCCTGGCGCAGGCAGGCGGGAGATGATCTCCTGGGCTGCTGTTCGTAACAAAAGCTCCACCCTGCCCGTGGTCAAACCGGGAGCCACCTGCCAGGGGGCCACCCCTGTACGTGGCGGGGGTTGGGGGGAGGCGGGAAGTCTCAGCCACCCGGGCAGAGGAAAGGGGAGGGGAGACCCACACCCTACAGCATTCAGAGGGGCTGCTGGTGGGCCTGGAGACGACACCGTCAGCTGGACGTCCCCGCTGCCAGCCTCTCCATGGAAACCAGAGGAGAGGAGGGCACTCGCAGATGGGAGCCCCAGCCGATTAAAGGGTTCGCAGGCGCCACGGAAGTGCGCGGAGGCAGCAGTGCTGGTGGGGAGGGCGGAACTGGGGGGACGCAGGGTCGGCAGGAAAGCCTCTGTCCGGAGGGGATGTCCTAGCGGGGCCCCAAACACCAGCCCCGCGCTCAGCACTGCCAGCGAGGGGCACGGCGGTCCTCTGCGTAGAGGTCTAAAGGAGGAGGCCGCCTGGGGGTGCAGTCCCCAGGGCCTGGAGGGCCCTCCGAGGCCGTGTCTTAGAGACGGGCCCCACCCGACAGCTAGGGCGGCAGCTCCCCCACTTGTGTGCAGAGCCCCTGCACCCCAGCGCCCCAAACCACCGCAGAGTGCCGGGCCGGGGGGCGGGGACCACGTTGTCCTCCTCCCCCGTGAACGCGCAGGTGGCACAGTGCACAGGTCCCACGGGAGATGGGCTGCGCCACGGCTGAGCCGGGGAAGCGCCAAAGGTCCAGAGTCCGGCGTTTCCGAATAACGCGGTTATCCTTGGGGAGGAATGCAGCATTCTGGGAAACTCCGAGCTCCACAGGGTTAGCCAGGAAGCAAATGAGGCCTGCCCGTCTGGAGAGAGGGCCAGTTGCCATCTGCGGGGGGCACCTCACGTAGTTTCTTGCGGGTGGATTTCAGAGACATGTCCCCAAAGACAAATGTGTGTGACTTTCTCCCCAACGCAAATAAACATTCTAACACTGAAGGACAGGAACATCATCTTCACAGAACAGCACTCACACTCGGGCAGGTGACGGCGAAATAATCAGATGGGGACCAGCGAGCTGAGACTGTGTCTGCAGGAGGGGCTGGAGTGTGGCACCTCCAAAAACCCACCGGCAGCTCTAAGGAAAAGGGGAAGGTGAGGGGCGCCTGGCGGCTCACTCAGTTAGGTATCTGACTTCAGCTCAGGTCATATCTCACAGCTTGAGTTTGAGCCCCGTGTCGGGCTCTGTGCTGACAGCTCAGAGCCTGGAGCCTGCTTCGGATTCTGTGTCTCCCTCTCTCTCTCCTCCTCCCCAACTCACATTCTCTCTCTCTCTCTCTCTCTCTCTCTCTCTCTCATAAAAAAGCCGGGGTCGGGAGGGGAGGCGAGGCTCATCTTTTTTGCTTTTGATTCCAAGATTATCCCTTCATTTCAGAAACCTCATTGCTCTATAATGGTTCCAGAATTTTTCAGAACAAGTGTGAAGAAAGTAAGCTGAGTCCCAACCACTAGTTTCTCTCTCCCTCTTTCCCTCTGTGTGTGTGTGTGTGTGTGTGTGTGTGTGCGCGCGCGCATGTGTGTTTGGTTGTCTAAGTAACCAGTGTCTAGCTCTCCCTAAGTTACAGATTATTTTCTTAGATTATTTTATTCGTTAAATCCTACAAGAAAGATGATCATCCCCACGACAGGAACACAGAGGCTTGGGACCACAGAACTTGCCAAAAATGGCCCAGCTTGGAGGGTGAGGACTGGGGAGACAAGAGACGGAATCCAAACTCTAAGCCTGAGCTTCTGTTCGCCACCACATAGGGTCGATCTGTCTTTCCCGGGCGACAGAGGTTGTCCTGGGCAGCCCCAGGGAGGAAGATAGGACGTGTGTTTAAAATTACTTTCTCTGTTAAAGGCCAGGGAACCTCACATACATTCTTGGTGTCATAATCAAATAGCCTTTTTTTTTTTTTAACATTTATTTATTTTTGAGAGACAGAGTGAGACAGAGCACAAGTAGGGGCGGGGGCGGGGGGGGGGGGGGGCGGACACAGAATCCGAAGCAGGCTCCAGGCTCTGAGCTGTCAGCACAGAGCCCGACACGGGGCTTGAACTCATGGCCCGCGAGATCATGACCCGAGCCGAAGTCAGACGCTCAACCAACTGAACCACCCAGGCGCCCCTCAAATAGCTTCTTAATATTAATTTGTGATGACTCTTGCACAGAAATCCCTAGGAAACCTAAAATATGCTGTACATTTGAGCACGTTTTTATCTCTCGTGCATCTGAATCCTCCCAGAGTTTAACTTGGCTCGTGGTATAAACAATTCCTCGTTTCCATCCAGAATGCGCAGCATGTTGCCATGTTTTCGGGAAGGAGAAAAATCATCTTAATTTATGTAAAGAGAATTCCTAAAGATATGTATAATGGAGTCCGTGAGGCATAAACACCAAATGTGTAAATATCACAGAATTAGCTCAGCACATATTGTCTCAGAAATGGAAACAAATCCCTTTGCTGCAAACAGTCGCTCAGGAGAACCTTGAGTTTTGTTATTTTGCTATTAATGTGCACGTGTAGGGCGCTGATAGGCAGAATTCCGAGCATATCCCCCAAGATTCCCACCCCTCGGCTTTCTCCATCAAACGCTCACCTAGGTGCTGCCGCGAAGGGGCTGTGCAGATGGAATCAGGGTTATGAGGCAGCTCCCCTCGACACAGGGGAACATCCCGGATTGTCGAGTGGCCCAGGGCAGTCCCACGAGCCCTCATGAGCACCAGTGAGAGAGATGTGGCAGCGGGGGGCACGCAGAGACCCAAATAGGAGAGGGCCCCCCAGACGCTGGCCTGACGCTGGAGGACGGGGGCCACGAGCCAAGGAGAGGAGTTGCCGAGACCCGGGGGCCGCCCAGCCGATAGCCAGTGCGGGAACGTGGATCCCACCCAGTGACCTCGGAAGTGACTCATCCCAGAGCCGCCGTCAAGAAGCACAGGGAACCTGCGGATACCCTGATTTCGTCCTGCGAGCCTCTACGCAGGGAACCGGCCAGACGCAGAGGCTGTGTTGGGTGCTGACCTTGGGAACGGGGTGCAAGCCACGGGTATTGCTTTAGGCTGCCACATTTATGGTAATTTGTCACAGCAGCAAGAGGAACCTGATACGGCTGAGTGGGAGAGTGGCCACAAGCACACACGTGTGCAAATGCGCAGACGCGCCTTCCCCACCCTGCTTTCTCTGCAGGCTACGAGCTGAAACCGCCCACGTGAGTTCACAGGACTTGAAACGGACTCAGCGAGAGGCACTTCTTTGTCACCGTTTCACTCTTTGTGCCCATGGAGATCCTCATGTGCCCAGAGGGACGGCCCACAGCTGGAAGGTAAGGAGCTATTTCATATCTCCTACTCCCTACGCCAAAAGCACTTAACATTCGTTTGCATACGCTCAGTGAGCCAAGTATTAAATTTAGGGTATCTACTTATCACTAGCATTCATCCTAAAACAATAATGAACAAATGGCACAGTTCCTCGCCGTGGCATATTTTTATGTGTGTGCCAAACGTGGATTTTCAATATATACATTGCATTTAATTCTCTTGTTCAACTGCTGTTTTCTTTCTGATGGGGAAGAAGAGAATCTTCAGGAAGACCTTTCGTTAAAGTAAAATAATGTAACACAACATTTCTCTGCCTTATATCTTCCCTATATTCCTTCATACAAGAAGTACCAGACGAAACTAATGTATTGGGCATAAATAAGCTTATGGTTCCTGAAAATACTAGGCATTGAAGACTGTATTGAAATTTGACTCATAGATTCGTTTATGACTAAGTCAGAATTTAGCTGTCCACTTAAAAGGGTCCATAAGAGACTTTTTAAAAATATCACAGTCAGATAAAAGGCATTTTTGCCGGGACGTGAGATTCGCTGAGAGGCTGTGACAGAAACACAGAGATCGGGCAGAAAAGATGTTAATCCACGGTGCCATACAGATGGCCCACACACTCACGCTGTTTCCCTGCATTAAGACAGAGCTCTTAATTCAAAATCTGGAACAGGACCATTCTCCTGGAATATGTTGGTTCACATTTTTCCTTCAAATTAAGATTCCTTCCATTTGAGTAAAGAAGCAAAGAGGGCCAAAGAATTTCATAAATAAAAATAGAAGCCGTGCCTTTACCGCTTGCTGAAGAGGAGGGAGGTGTAAGGAAACCCGCCCACACTTGAGAGCGATATCTTGAAAGCGCATTTTATGTACCCGGAACAGAAAGGATGATGGGGGTAGCGGCATGTTCTAGCACGGGCAAGCTGCTACCTTGGAAATGGTGTGTGACAGACTGGGAACCAGGGGATGTTCCACAAGAAGGTGCAAAAGCATCAAGAATAAAGATATTTTAAGGATAATGTGTCTCTCAAGGGCTTTTAACCTTTTTGGTGACGTGGCTCCGTTGGGCCATCTAAGAAAGCTCATTCCCGTAATAATACTTTTAATGACCTGAGAGAAAATACATAGGACTAACAACGTAACTTTGTAAATGGATGAAAGGTTTAAACAGACGCTACCAAAGTTGTATTCTGGGCACATAAGCACATGAACAGACGCTCAACACCACTGGTCACTGGGGACACGCAAATTAAAACTGCGGTGAGATCCCACAGCTCACCTATCATAAAGGCAAAGCATTTTTAAAGGAAAAAATTGACACTATCAAATGCTGGCAAGGGTGCAGATTAAGGGGAACATTCACACTCTGGAGGTGGGAACACAAACGGTGACACCCACCGTGGAAACCAGTCTGGAAGTGTGTTATGAAATTAAACATACGCGACGTGCAATCCAGCAATCCCATCATACTTACTTCTCCCAAGTGAACTGGAAACCTAGTTTCACACAGAAACTTATGTGCACAGGTCGTAACCATTTGATTCCTAAGTGCCCCAAACTGGAACCAGACCGCACGCCCCCCAACTGGGGAAAGACTAAACACACAATGGTCCTTCCATACGACAGAAAATGGGACGAGCCGTGGACTAGAATGATTCTGAAATCCACATGCTACGTGAAAGAAGGCAGACTCAATAGGCTACATCCTGTAGGAGTCCGAGTATATGACATTCTTGAAAAGGCAAAACTGTAGGGATGGAGAACAGATCAGTGGTTGCCAGGAGTTAGGGGTGGGGTTGGAGGGTCTCACTTTAAAGACACAATACAGGAGGATTTTTCTTTGCGGGGTGAGGGGGTAGGCAATAACACTTCCGTGCCTTGATCGTAGTGTTGGTGACACAGCTCTGACGTATTTGTCAAAACTCATGGAGCCATCCCAAAAGAAATGACTTCTACCGTGTGGAAATTTGAAAGTCAAATTCTAAGACGAAGTTGTTTCATTGTCTCCCCCATAAAAAACACTTTTTTAAGGTATGAGGAAAATAAAAGTATGAAGGAAGACAATTATATGGAAATAAAGAGGTACATTTTCTCACCATCTAAATTTACAGACCCTCTGAATTCTACCCGAACACTCACAAGAGACCCCATGTTAATAATTTCAGAGCCCAGGGGCGCCTGGGTGGCTCAGTTAGTCAAGCGTCTGACTCTTGATTTCGGCCCAGGTTTGTGAGATCGAGCCCTGTGTCAGACTCTAGGCTGATTCTCCCTCTCTCTCTCTCTCTCTCTCTCTCTCTCTCTCTCAAAATAAGTAAATAAACATTTTAAAAAATTTCAGGGGTGCCTGGGTGGCTTAGTCGGTTAAGCATCCCACTTCAGCTCAGGTCATGATCTCGAGCTTCGTGAGTTCGAGCCCCGGGCCAGGCTCTGTGCTGACAGCTCGAAGCCTGGAGCCTGCTTCAGATTCTGTGTCTCCCTCGCTCTCTGTTCCTCCCCCATTCATACCCTGTCTCTCTTTCTCTGAAAAGTAAACAAACATTAAAAAAAATTTTTTTAATTAAAAAAAAAAAAAAGAAAAAGAATTCCAGAGCCCAGACCAACATACTCGGGAATGTGATAGAGAGAGTCCTGCAAACAGCTGGTGTTCCTGAACTTCCCAAAGGGTACTCCCTGCAGGCCGCAGCCCTCATTTGACCATGCCTGGCAGAAAACCCTGGGGCGCACCTGTCCCAGGGAACCTTTTGGGAAGGTCATGCTAGATTAGCAGGTTCTTGAAGGCCGTGACCATGTGACCTTTCTGTCCCTAGCACCTGGCCTAGAGATTTGATAAATCCCTGTATTTGTTAGACAGATAAAATATCTTTGCTGATTTCTAAAAAGAAATCAATTTTACCTATTTGCCATACAACTGATACTTCCATGTAATTTACTTAACATACTTTATTGCATTAATACTAAGGATTTAGGTAGCAATTTAAACGTATAAAGGGATGTGTAACTTTGTTATTTACACGGCATACACCGTGGAAGAAATTAACCTGAAAAATTACAGTTGACAGAAGCTAATTACATAAGCCACCATGGACAGATGCCAAGGACCTCCTAACTTTATCTTACGATGTATATTAAACTCCTTCCCCCAAACAGAAATGGCTTAACGTTGTAACCTGAAGTGTATACCAACCCAAGGTTTAATTTCGCTTTTAGGATTAAGCAGCACATGTGTAATTTAAAACTGATGTGAATCAGCAAACAATGTCATCGGGCTTACAACTCATGAGGTTTTGACAACTGCAAACAAACTGAATGCATCCATCTAGTCACAACGGTCGCTGTATTTCACAAACATGTCACTTCGCTGGCTATTCAGCTCATTCTCCCTTCGCAGGATGAAGGCTGATGTGTGCTGACCTTGACCTCTAACACAGCCACTCAGTGTTTTGCTCGGCTATAAAAGTTGGGCTCAAAGGCCGACATGAAACCAAATGCTACAACTGTTTTCTGATGGGGGTGGGGGGTGGGTGCAGCCCTTAGCTACCAAATACCGCGCTTTCCAAAATGTCCTTTTGAAGGGAGACACACATTTCTACCACATACCGCAAAGTCTGCGCCCAGGATGGGACGTTTACCAGTTTTCACTTGGTACTCAGGCAGCCTCGCAGAGGGATCTGGGATCAGACAAGCATGCTCACCTAAGCCAGCGCAGCAAATCTGTCCCACAGCCAGAAGAAATGGTTCTCGGGAGCCTGGGTGGCTCGGCGGGTTGAGCGTCTGACTCTCCATTTCGGCTCCGGTCATGATCTCACTGTCTGTGGGTTCAAGCCCCAAGTCCGGGCTTTGCACTGAGCGTGGAGCCTGCTTGGGACTCTCTCTCTCCCTCTGCCCTGCGCCCCTACCCTCGCTCATGTGTGCGCATGCTCTCTTTCCCTCCGTCTCTTAAGAAAGAAAGAAAGAACGAAAGAAAGAAAGGGGAAAGAAAGAAAGAGAAAAGGAAGGAAGGAAAGAAAGAAAGAAAGAAAGGGAAAAGAAAGAAGAAGGAAGGAAAGAAGGAAGGAAGAAAAGAAGGAAGAAAAAGAAAGAAAGAAAATAAAAGAAAGAAAAGAGGGAGGAAGAAGGAAAGAAAAGAAAAGAAAAGAAAAGAAAAGAAAAGAAAAGAAAAGAAAAGAAAAGAAAAAGGAAAAGAAAAGAAAAAGAAAAAGAAAAGAAAGAGGGAGGGAGGAAGGAAGGAAGGAAGGAAGGAAGGAGGGAGGGAAGGGTGGGTTCTTGGTGCACAGAGAAAGACCATCAAAACGTGAAAAGAGGAGCGGACTCACACTGGAAAACTCTCCAAAGAGGGTGGATGGAATCGATAGGGAGCAATGATCCAGTGTGCACGTAAAAGCAGTTACGGAACCGCGTTATCTGCACTAAGTTTTCTACTATTTCCTTCCTGCTCAGAAAGTCCGGGCTCGGAGGAAACACACAGAGGCCTGTCAGTCAGAACCAGCGCAATTCACAGACAGAGGGAGCAGCCAGGAAGTGGGCGCAGCCCAGACACCTAGATAAGCAGAACCTGAGCAATCAGAGATTGGCTTCTTTGTCAAATCAAGGGGATTTTAAAGTTTGTTCAGATGCTGCGTGTAGTAGGTTGGGAAATAAGCAAAACACCCAGCAAATCTCCCAAATAAATCTTCTCTGAAGTTCCGCTCTACCCATAAATCTGAAGGTTACCACTAAGGCAATACACGAACCTGGAGGAAAAAAGCAATTCAGGATTACTGTCTGCAGGCAATCAATATTCTCTCTAATAGTTTTTGTAGAGTGCATCAATTTTCTTAGCTGAAACAATGATGGTGCTTTCTGTTTTACAGCTAAACACAGTATAAAATATGGAAAGAGCCACCTAAAGGGGAAAAAAAAGCCATAATGCTTTAAATAATAACAGTAATACAATAATAATAGTATGTTAAAATGCACCGGGATTGGCATTTTGTCTTAAAAGTAAAATGAAACCAGGAAAGTGATTCACTTTATGCCCTAGCATGGAATGAGTCAATCTGATGGAAATGACTAAAATAAATCACTGAAAAATGTTACTTTTTGTTTTTTCTTTAGCCACGTATTTTATGCCAAGACGCGACCATCTCAGGATCACGGTCTAGCAGGCCACGAGGAGTCGCAAACAAGCCGCCTGGCCTCTGGGCGGCTTCCCCCCAGGCTGCTCCTCCCCGGCGAGACCTAGCGTCCAGGTCTGGCGACACGCCCCAGCTGGCACGCACACGAACCCGGCCTTGCATCCCAGCTCGGCCACTTCCCGGTTATGTGGCCTTGAACAGCTCCTTTCACTGTCCGAGTCTCAGTTTTACGAACCATAAAATGGGCTGGCATCTCACACACGTGCCGCTCTCAGACGCAAGACAACTCAGCCCCACTAAGGGAACCCGAGATCTCCTCCTATGCCCTCTCCGCGGGGCATCCACAATGAGTAGGATCCTAGTAGTTCAGGGAATATGTTTTTTTAATAACGCAGCCCCTGAAAATATAAGCCACTATTTCATTTTATCAACCAATGAGCCCTATGGGTTCTAGTGCTGGAGGAAGACGTAGCCGAACTGGTCTCCGTGAGATATTAATGCCCTCCGGGCCTACAGTGTGACAGCCCCCGAGAGGCGTGTGCGAACCCACCACGGCAGAGGCCACGCCACTATGCCTGCCTGGCTCTGTGCAAAGAGAGACAAGAGCACCTGACACTTGGAGGTGCCTGAATGGGAGCCATTACTGGGCTCTCTCTCTCTCTCTCTCCCATCTCTTTATTAGGTTTTGAGAGCGGCTGCCCCACTGGTCTCCCTGCCTGCCTCTAGCTCCTCACCTGCTGGTTATCCACGCTCCCGTGGCCATCAGGACTGTTCTGGACGCGCAGAACCTGTCGCCAGACTGGAGCGGAGAGTCTATCTACTCTCTGTCTGGCTCACCAAGCCCACCCCGTCCAGGCTCCTGCCCAGCTGTCACCTCGGGGCCCCGCTCTGTGATCCAGGAAACGTGAGAGCAGCTCTAAGAAATGGAACAAAATATTCCCGCTGTAATGGGAAAGCCTCTCACGGGAGGAAAGAAATGAATGTTAATGGTGAATCTTCCAAATGTGACCTACCAGGTATAACAACTAAAAACGCCTGCTTCCTCCCTCATGCAAATGCTCCAGTTAAGCTGGCTCCTTAAACAGCCTTATAGGTAAGAGAAAATAAACAGAAGCTGATTAAAAAGTTTAATAGCCCATACTTCCTTCCAGACAAGAATCTATTACAGCAGAGGAAAAAAAAACAAACAAAAAACAAACAAACAAAAAAACTCAGCTTCTTGTTTTCACACAGCATGAGACATTACAAGGAGTTATCTACAAACCTGAAACATTTCCTCACTCTGAGCAGAAGAGAAAACCTGGACGCCCGATACTCTGCCTTGAGAAAACCCAACATAGGGGTCTGGATCTTTAAACATAAAATGGCTAAGAAGTGATCATTTGTTCTGTAAAAGGATTAGCTGCTTTACAAAAGGATTATCTGCGTTTTTCTAAAAGGTACTAAGCTTAGCCAGTGTATATAAACCGCAATTCGAATCAAGGTAACTTTTCAGGACTATGTTAATGCTGTGATACTGGGTATATTTGAGATGAAAAATAACCCTGGAGCTCAGCACAAACCAGGTGGCTGAACGCCTGCTGCTTGGGGGCTGCCCTCCGCATCTATACCCTCTTCCTACGTCCTGGCATCCCTCTTACAGGTCCCAGGGCAGGGTCCCACCTGCCGGCCCCGCCCTCCATGCACCTGTAGCCAAACTTCAACAGGGAGGTGATGTAGGCTCCGACAATCAATCCTACCCAAGCCTTCAGCTCTTCGGGGTGAGTCACAGACCCAGGGACGTTTCGGAAGTGTCCGCAGAAGCCACAGCTGTGACAGGCCGGTGCCAGCAATGCCCAGGAGCTTCAGCGCCACGGACCACAGGCCACATCCTTACCAAAAGCTTCCCGCGGCTGGACTTTAATTGTGGTTGAGAGCCTCCCGGGCTCCTGCCCCCTTTCTGAACCTTGTTCTCCAGACTTCCGGTTGATTCTGAGAACTATCCAGTAACTTCTGTCCAGTTCCTTTTCTTGGTAAGTTAACCAGAGTCAGATTCGGTGGCATCCAGCTAAAAGCCACAACCCACACACCCAAGATAATGAAAAATGAGGGTTCCTCACCAGCACGGACCCTCAGGAAAGAGCCGCTCCTTCTTCCCCACATGAAAAGGGCCAACCTGTGTGACCCACAGGACACTGTGGGGAAGACAAGATGACTTCTGAGGTCAGGTCCCAAAAGAGGTTGTGGCTTCTGCCTCACTTCCTCTGGGATCGCTCTCTCTGGGGAAAGGCAGTTGCCGAGACAGGAAGATGCTCCCGCGGTGCTGTGGGTGGATCCCCGTGGAGGGGAACGGAGGCCTCCTGCCCCACCACCAGTGTCACTTTGCCGGTCATGGAAATGGGTCTTCTTCGAGTGCCGGCCAAGCCTGCAGGGGTGCTGGCTTCGGGCAGGTGAGATGAGGGAGAGCCGCCAATTCTGTCCCGGCGCTCGGAAAACCGCATCAGCATAGTTGACAGGAGCAGCCTCTTCTGTGCCTGGGAACGTGCATTTCCAGGAATCCCAGGGACTCCTCCACATGCAGACACATGGTGCCGATGGGTGAGGTGTTCTCGATCTGTTTATACATCACAACAGCGACTCTGTCGCAAGCTCACCTACAGTTGTACCAACGCTCAGTAACTTCTAGATTGAAAAATTATGTATTACCAAGGGGGTGCCTGGGCGTCTCAGTCAGTTACACATCTGACTTCGGCTCGGGTCATGATCTCACGGTTCGTGGGTTCGAGCCCCGCGTTGGGCTTTGTGCTGACAGCTCGGAGCTTGGAGCCTGCTTCGGATTCTGTGTCTCCCTCTCTCTCTGCCCCTCCCCTTATTGCGCTCTCTCTCTCTCTCTCTCTCTCTCTCTCTCACTCACACACACACACACACTCACACAAATCAATAAACATCAAAAAAATTATGTATTACCAAGAATCTTTAGGAAAGCCCCAAGTTATGTGGGGCATGTCAATTCTCCCATGTTCCGTAACCTAATGGGACCCTCTTGAACATCTGCCCAGGTTGTCCTGGGTAATCTTGAAGGTTTTATTGCTTGGGTCATTAAATGTTCCCCAAGTACAGCGAGGGAAGGTGGGCAGAGGACAAACATACTGACGGCAGGGCGACGGCGAAACCCCACTGACAAAGCACAACCCACCTGCTCCTGGGTCTCAACAACATGTCGCCCACCTTCCCTTGGCCTTTCTGGTGACAAATGTCATGCCTGTGCCCCTGTAACTCATCCCCATTAAGAGCACAAACTCTTTCTCAATAAAAGTGCTTCAGAGTTTGTCCTCACACCTTCCGGTAATTTGTTCAGACACCCAGTTTCCCAGAGACATCTTCGGCCTCGCACGGGGCTTAATGTGATTTTTCATGCATCTCGACACAGTATTTAACCTCCCCCCGCCCCCCACCAAATGCACCTTGCACGTGATGTGGATATCTTCCAGCTGAAGCCTGCAGAGAAGTCATCCCCCTCCAGCCGGACAAGATCTGCTCGCTCGGATCCACTCTGCTCATTTAAGGGGCTCAGCCCTCACCCAGCAGAAATCAGGCAGCGGGAAATGAGTGCCAGGCCGTTAACCCCCAACCCCAGACTCAGCCAACTCTTGCCAGAGATGCCCGGAGTGAAATGTTTGGATACCGCATGAAAGAAAGATCGTGATGCCAACAGACGTTGTGGGGTACCTTGAGAGGACTTGGCTCGAAGCAGAAAGTCTCTATGGGGCCCTTCAAACACACTCGAAATGATTTTCGGTCAGAAGCAAAGGGGCAAATCGTCCCATCGTCTGGTTCCTCAAAGGCTTGCACTTCTCCCCCCGGGTCCCGGACAGACCCCTGAGGCAGGGCCAGGGCCCCATGTGATGAGGCCATCGGGCCATCCCCTTGAGACTTGGCAACCGCAGGGGGAAAATACTGGACATTTCTTGGACCAGCTTTGCTATTACTCATGTGAAAAGAATGGCATGCCAGCCGCTCTGACGGGCGAAGCACCAGCTCTCAGGGCCTCTGGCCTGGGCAGGGGCACGTGGTGGGGCGGCCACGGCTGCCGGCAGAGCCGCGGTCAGTGCCACTGGGGCCGGGGGCCGGGGTCACAGCACTCGCTCCACTAACTCGAGCGTCCCCAGCGGACGGGAAGGAGGGAGAGCTCAGTGGGGTCTGGGGCTCTGGAAGAAGAGGCCTTGGTGGTATCTGTGGGTGGGAAAACAAGAGGAGGGTGGGTGGGAAGATGGGAGCCAGGGAGAGAGCTGGGGGGAGGGCAGGCCCCGACCGCAGCCGCTCTGTGTGATGCTGCTGCCCAGCCCCCTCGGCCTGAGTCCAGTCTCCTCTCTACGCCGTAGTCAGGAGCAGACTCACAGGGACCACACGGACTCCGAGACAGATTTCGTCCTGTGCTGCTCGCAGCTCAGTCATCAAGGCCTAAGTAGCAGCAGGGCCTCAACGAACACACGCCCGGCAGGATCCACACAGAAGGGAAGTGGGACCCACACAGTTCCCAGCAGGAAGGCCTTCCCGGTCCCCCGTGGGGACCTCAGGGCCTCGGGGCCACCCACGATGACTGTCCCCGGCCCGCACACCACACACGGTCTCCAGAGCAAGGCTGAGCTGGGCACTGCTGGCTTTTCAGGGGAATCTCAGGGGCAGATGGACAGAAAGACAGGGACACCCAGGCCCCAGGTAAAGGACACAGGGCAGGACCCGTGGATTTTGTTCCTCGCTGAAGCCTCAGCATCTGGTAGGTCTCCCGTTAGTATCTGTTGAATGAATGAATGAATGAACGAACGAATGAAAGGGCTGTGTAAATGACCACGCCCGCAGCTCCCAAGGTCCCACCATCAGCCGACAGAAATCTGACATCAGCTCTCTTATTTGGTTTAGGTCTCGTCTGTCCCAAGCTGTCCTCCTTTTAAAAGCCACCCTTTGGGGCGCCTATGCGGCTCAGTCGGCTGGGCGTCCGACTTCGGCTCAGGTCATGATCTCGCAGTTCACGAGTTTGAGCCCCGCATCGCGCTCTGTGCTGATAGCACGGAGCCTGGAGCCTGCTTCGGATTCTGGGTCTCCCTCTCTCTCTCTGCCTTCCCCTGCCTGCTCTCTCTCTCTCTCTCTCTCTCTCTCTCTCACGCTCTCTCAAAAATAAATAAGCATTAATTTTTGTTTTTTTAAAGCAACACTTTGAGGGGTACCGGGGTGGCTCAGTCCGTTGAGCAACCGACCGACTCTTGATTTCGGCTCAGGTCATGATCTCACGGTTCGTGACTTCCAGCCCCGCCCAGGACTCCGTGCTGACACCGTGGAGCCTGCTGGGATTCTCTCTCTCCCTCTCTCTCTGCCCCTTCCCCTGCTCATGCTCGCTCTCTTGCTTTCTCAAAACAAATAAACTTAAAAAAAGCAACCTTTTTAACTGGCCGAAGTCGCTAACACCAGGTGGCGGACTAGTCTGGCAGCTGCCCGCCTGGACAGAAGGGACAAGTCTCTCTTGGTCGAGGCACTCGGGTGGCGGTTCTGTGCGTCTGCGGGCTTGGTGGCTCTCGGGGAGGGGGGGGCGGGGAGGGGGGGCTAAAATGATACTAGGTCACAGAAAAGGGGTCAAGGATGCTCCTCCTGTCTGCCCGGTCCAGCCACCAACCCGGACAGAAGGGAGGGGCCCCGCCCGTGTGCAGTGCGGGGGTTCGCGCAAGCTTCCCCGGAGGCTGCACCCCAGCCTCAGCCCCAGCCAGTTCTGAGGCTTCTCCGCCCGCCAAGACGCCAGGCCACTAAAGGAAGCATAATCTCCCCAAGACTTGTACAAATCAGTGCTATAGAGAAAAGACAACAACGGAATCCATCACAAAGCAGAATAACCTGAATCGATGCCTTTGATCTCCGCACGCCCCTGACCGTCCATTCAGGGGATGCATTTCAACATGACAAAAAAAAAATCATGCGCTAAACAAAAGCACGCCACGCACGGCACATACACCTGCAACGGCCTTCTAAAATACACCTGGAAGCCAGTTTCCAGGCAGGAACCACACCCAAGGAGAACAGGCCGGCGTGACCCAGGCCAAGGGGACAAGAGATAGGTGCAGAGCAGTGAGGTCTCGCCTTCCGGTCCCGCTCAGGGTCGGGATGCACCTCCAGCCAAACAGACAGGTGAGGTGCTCTCGCCTCCCGGAAGCAGGCAAGGGGCCTCCACGTCCTGAGACCCTGCCACACGGACGGTGCAGACACGGCGGGACGAAGGGGTCAGCCCACCAAGGCGGCCAGGACAGGAAAAGAGGCTCATCTGGGTCAGGACAACGGTTCCCGGGGCAGAGGCTGTGACCCTGGGCCGGTCCCACACTCCACATTACAGCTGGCCACCCGCTCAGACTCCACGAGGGCGGTCAAATTGTTCGCCAAACCTCAGAGAAACCATCTAAAGTGAAAAGGTACGAGTGGCTTTGGTTTTTGGTAAACTGGAAGACTTGTGCAGAAAGCATATTTTTGGTCACCTAAAAACGTACGAGGATGGTTATTAAGAAATACCTAGAGGGGCGCCCGGGTGGCTCAGTTGGTTGAGCTCAGGTCACAATCTCGCGGTTCGTGAGTTCGAGCCACACGTCAGGCTCTGTGCTGATAGCTTGGAGCCCGGAGCCTGCTTCAGATTCTGTGTCTCCCTCTCTCTCTGCCCCTCCCCACCTTGCACTCTGTCTCTGTCTCTCTCAAAAACAAACATTAAAATAGGGGCACCTGGGTGACTCAGTCGGTTGAGCGTCTGACTTCTGCTCAGGTCATGATCTCGCAGTTCGTGGGTTCAAGCCCCGCGTCGGGCTCTGTGCTGACAGCTCGGAGCCTGGAGCTGCTTCTGATTCTGTGTCTCCCTCTCTCTCTGCCCCTCCCCCCATTGAACTCCGTCACTCTAAAAAATAAATAAAACATTAAAAAAGAAAGAAAAAACTGAAAGTGATTAAATGCCTTTTCTTTTTTTATTCGATGATAATAAACTCTAGAGGTTGCTTTCCAGTGTGCAATGAATTCAGTTTCCTGAGCACAAACGTACAGCTGAATTGCCAAGTCCTGTGTCAGTCCCGGGAACTGCTCTGCACAGAAAGGTTGCCAGGGTCCTGCTTGACTGTACAACGAAGGGAGAAAACGGATATTTAATGCAATGGGGGCTAGGCCATCATCTAGGACCACCGTGACGTTCGAGGATGTTCTACCAGCCCGAGAACCCTCAGGAAAACTTCCTTCCCCCAGAATGGAAGACAGAACTGTGATTCCCACTTGGTCCAGGTCACTGGAGTTTGGAGGAAGGCTCGTGCTCGTCGAGAAATCGGCAAAGGGGCTCGACCCGGGTCAGAAACTCCTCCAGTCGCTCCTGCTGTAACTGCGTGACTTTCCCCCCACTCTGCCAGGATGCTTGGCAGACTGGGGCCACGCGGTCGTAAGTCAGCCGTCCCCCGGATACGGTGTGCATCGGGGACCACGGCTCCTTCTGCCCGTCCCCCAGAGGAGCAAAGTCCGTCCCTCTGATAACACATTGTTTCGTACGGATTTTCTCCATTGGAAACGGAAATTTAAACGTGGTGCTCCAATTTCCGAGGTCCGTAAGGCAAGAGTTGTGGGTGCCTGAGAGGGAGCGGGGCGACTCCCAGTTTGGACGTGTCAGAGGCCAATGATAACCAGCCACACTGAGCTTCATAAGCCCATTCTTACCCCACATCCGGGAGAGCTGGCTCTCCCAGTGACACAGCCATAATTTAATGACCGATTCCATGTTACTGTATTGGGAATACTGCCCGATACCCACGAATGTTCTCTGTAACTGAAGTTTTCATAAGAAGACAATAGAACAGATAGCACGGTGAAGCACGGACGTGGTCATGGCCACTCTGAAGATGAAACTCCCACCGGACAGACCTTTTCTAGTAGAGTCAGCCACCTGTATTCAAGAAGTCCATTTGGCTCTGCTAAGGCACCTCAAACTCAGCCCGCAATCTGAGGCCGTCATCATCTCTTAGATCCATGTCTGGCCCGGATGTATGTCGTCTCCTCAGTCGAAAACTGTGGGGCTTTGGTCAGGCAGGATTTTCTGGAAACCGTAAACACCAAACCAAACCCAAAAAACCTGTGTGCCCACATGCAGTTTTCCAGGAACGAATCCATCCATATTCTTCCTCGGAATCTCAAAGGCGGCCATGATCCGAATCTCAAAGGCGGCCATGATCTCAAACGGGTTCAGAACTGTTGGTCCATCAAGTGGACCCACACTCCTCAATGGCTTTCAAAAGCTTGGAGAAAATCTCAAATGCTCCAGCCCTCTTGTCTCTTCCCGTCCATCCCTGGGCTCCAGCTCCACCCACACACCCTCCCCAGACAGAACAGGCTACTTCTCACTGCTGGGCAAGCACATGGAAGGCCGTCCATCTGGAATGTTCTAGACGTGTTGGCTGCCAGGAATACCTCCTTGGAAACCAAGCCTGTTCTATCCGGTGAAGCCCCTCTAGGACTCCCTCTGCAGCCAGCGTTACATTTAACACACCCTGGGAGTGATGCATTCTGCCTCCCACAGACGTGGAGCACCCACAGGGCAGGTGCCATGACTTTTTTTTGCTAACTCCAGTACAAAAACAGAGCACGTACGCTGTGGGTACCCAATAAATGTTTAACATTCCTGTCTCTTCTCAATGACCTTACAGACTTGTAAACACTACGCGCATTTGATGAAAACCAAGAAATATCCTTTGAAAGAATATCATTGGCTAGCTCAGAGCGGGCCTAGCTTGGCACGGTGTGGTACCAAATTATTAAATTTCTGGCTTTTGCATTCTTATATTACATTGGGCCAAAATCAGGCTTTTGCTCAAAGGAATCTAAACGGGTGGACGGATAACATCTCCAAGAGATGACTGAACTTCAGCTGATGCTTGCCACATTAGCAAAAAGTAATTTATTGAATTCCTGATGCACTTAATAAAGTACTGCCACAAGCTTGGGGAGACAGAATGCTGAGTCAGCCTGGCTTCAAAATTAAGGACGGGGCTGGGCTACTGTTTCAAAGTCTCTTTACATCCGGTACTTAACCATTCGGCTGTTTATGAAACCAAGGCTCCTCCGGGAGCCAGAAAAACCATATACTGAAAAAAACGAACAAACAAACAAAAAAGCGTTAATGATAAGAAATTGATTTGACTGGTAACCATGCAGGTTTTGAGATGATTTGAAATGACAGCAGCAAAGGCCAGTTTCATTAACGGGTGTCATAGTTCAGCCGAGATTGCATAGGGGCTTATTCGCACCTAGTTCAGAAGCTGGAATATTTCTACCTCTTTGGGAGATCATTTACATGTTTTCTAGTCATTAAAGCAAGTAGCGCCCGAAGGCAGCATTTTGTTAGCCCAAATAGAGTTCCCGGAGATCCGTGCACGTAATACAGAGACACAAGTTTTCTGGCTTTTTGTTCGTTCACTCTGGTTTTCTCCTGTAACCGTGGGAGACGACAGGTCCTGCGTCAGAGACTCCCAGGGCCTGGCTCTGAATATTAGCTCCATATGCTGACGGCCACTAGCCATGCCACCCCTTTGCCCTCTGAAACTGTCCCAGGCCACACGTCTTGGCCACACGTGTCCAGGATCCCCGGCTCCCACCCGGGGTTTAAAGGGAAAGCGGAGGCAGCCTCAGATGACAAATCCTGGAAGAAAAAACACGTTAGTGTCTGAGAGTCTGTGTGTGTGTCTCTCTCTATGTCTCTGACTCTGTTTCTCCCTCTCCTCTCTTACTTTCTCTTCTGTATGTACCACAGTGGAGAAGTATGCTGAGGACAGGAAAGGTCTGGAAAGAAACACGAACATTTGTAGGAACAGATGCTTGGCTTAGCTTAATTCACTAACACTCATTTCTGGAATCTAGAAAATCAGCAGAGCATTCCGAAGGGAAGATCTATTTGTCTCCATGGCAGGACACGGGGTCTCCGAAGGCCCATCCCCTCTCACCTCAAAAAGAGCCCTGCCTTTCACTGCAAGTGGGTTTTGTAACACGTTTGCTCTTCTCCTCCTCTGTCTCCTTAAACCCTTCACCCCAGGCCCCCCACAGGAAGCGAGTCAGCCCTAGAACTCAAACGTGAGAGCCCACACTGAAGACACAGCCCTTCTCACCGAGGGATTTCCACCTGTGCTGGATTTCAAACAACAAGATAAAAGCTTTATCCCATGACGAGAACCCAGACAAGCAGGCTGCTAGGGGAGGTGGGCATAGGCCTCGGGGCCGTGACATCAGATCGGACAAGTGGGTGTCCACCTTTGAAGCCGGCCTTTTGAACTAGAGAAGAAAGGAAGACCAGAGCGCCCGCGGTTTAATGAGGAACCTGCCGGGGCAGGACCTTCCACTCGCCCGGGCTCTGCTCCAGCGGGGGCACCCCCACCCCCCCACCCCCAGGGCACTCAAGTGTGTTGGCAAAGGAGTACGGGCCAGGTCTGCTGAGAGCCAACGGAACAGACTCACGAAAGTCCTACTACACAGACACAGCCTGAAAACTGCAAAGTCCTCTTGGAATAGGAAACAAAATAAAAAGGCTGCGTTCAAGGATCACGTTGAATAATACATTGTAATCAAGTAGTTATGTGATGGGACATTCTGAAATCTCGGTTGAGGAGAAGAATGGAACTCATTTGCCCCCCCCCCCACCCCCGGTACAAAAATCGGTGACTAACATTCAGCTGGAAACGTCCAAATAGATTTACAGGCACTGATAACTGGAAATTATGTCCGCGTTTATAGAATGGGAATTAAGTGACTTGCCCTGAGGACAAAGCGAATGTGGCAGGAGAGAAATCCAAGCCCAGATTATGCCAATCCTTGGACTGAAGGCCAGCCACCCCCTTGACTCCCGGGCACAGGAAAAGGCCACTGACCGGTTTGGCAGGCACTACACTGGGCTCCCTACACGTGACCTCAGTCCAGCCACACGCCAACCCAGTCTGGGAAGTGTCACAGTCCTCATTAGAGAGACCAGAAAACACTGGGAAAGGGTCAGTCACTTGTCCAAAGCTTCCGTGCCATGAGTCTCAGTCTGACCCCGCCTCTCTGCTCCAAAGTCTGTGCTCCGAGCTTGGTGTGGAAAAAGTAAGATCCTCGCTGGGAGTGCCCTCTACAAGCAGCCTCTTCCGCTGCCCCTGCCTGGCTCCCACTCGGGACTATCATTTGCTTCCTCCAATGTCTACACTTCACTTACAAGAGCTGGATGTCCTGTGAGCCCCAGGCGTCGCACAGGCGTCCCCCCATCCCCAGAGAGGACCGTGCAGCCACACGCATGTCTCGGGAACACGGCTGCACCCTGCACACTCGTTCCACCATAAGCCCACCTACTGGGTCAAATTCAGTGTTGCCGGCACCCCAGCCTGGGGCCCGCACAAGTTTTCCTATCCATTCTCATTCTTCACCCAAGAAACACTGACATCAAAACACCTGCCCAAAACACTTGAGATTTTTAGCGCATAATCAAGGGTCTTTTTTTTCCCCCCTTCCTCACCTCCTGATGGAGTTTTTATTTGCTTCTGGGTGTAACAAGACTTTTTCACCCTTTTTGGTTTTCTCATATAAGATGCACGAATGGGCTATATTAATTGGAAAGTCTTGATTTGTATTGGGAAGATATTTTTAAGATAGACAGCCTTGAAAAGTACTTATTTGGTTCCTATTGCGATAGGAATCGATATAAAAGTTGTTTTTCTGAAACACGGCGTTAAAATTTTTCTATTTCGTAAGCGTGATCAGCCCTTTTGAAGTATTTATGTAGTTGAAAGAAAGGCATTATACCCACATTTCTGGCTCGGAGCCGGGTGCTGTTCAAGTTCAAAGAGGCTGTGAACCACATCAAAACTCCCTGAGTACAACACCTGGATGGGGCAGACTTTGACTAATGACATTTGGGGAACAGCAGCGAGACCAAGAGGAGAAATGAAAGCTGGCTTAGTAAGCCCTGAACTAGGGATCTCCGTGCCCGCGTCCGGCAGAAGCCCCGCACGCTGTGCACCTGTGTTTGCTGGAGAAGTTAGTAAAATTCAGTGAGACCCCATCACCTCGGATGTGGCTGGTCCAAAACCCCAAGCAGCCGGAGTATTATCCAGCACCCTGCTCCGGGGGCAAAACTCCAGACGACAAAGTGACGAGAGGGCTAACCCTCCAAGATACATCTGTGGCGTGTCTGGGGTCCGTATTCGAAACAAAAGCGTGCCCACTGTGCCCACGGGCCACATCTTACTTTATGGAGACCCGGTACCCGGAGCGGAGACAGGCGTGGCTGAAGGGAGGAGCCGAGAACCGGAGGCAGCCGGGGCCCTGGATCCGATCCGATCGTGCACATTGGGCGGTGCTGCCTCCACCGGCTGGGGACAGGGTGAGACTGGTCAGGGCACTGGCGCTAGGAGGGGCTCAGAGACGGCCTGGTGCCACACTTCCCTCTGCGGAGGTAAGAAATGCTAAGTCCTGAGCGTGTCAGGGGCAGTCCACAGCTCCGCGGTTTATATGTTCTAGTCCACAAGCCGTTCCAGTTCTAGATCCAGGATCTAGACCCTGGGTGCACACACCTGGTTCTAGCCCACAGTGCGTCCTGGTGCGGGTTTGGCTCACTTGCGTGTTGTCCCGCCCACAGACTGGCTTAATTCAGTCCACGAGCACAGGTCAACGTGCAAGAACCACCTCTCTGCCTCACAGACCACTCTTAACGCCGCAGCGTCAATGGAGTGCGTTGAAGAACGGGCTTGTTCTTGGAGCACAGGGAAGCGGCGACGTCACGAGATTAAAATACTTCATCACACAACGTTTACATCATCCGCCGGATGATCACCAAAAAATAAAGTTACCTAGCATGTCACACCTTACCCATCTGACCCAGCGCTCCGGATGGCGAGCGAGATGTATCTGTTAATACGAGTTGTGACTTGGTTAATTCACTCCTTCAGACGTCACTGGTTCTTTTACCACACGCAGGGCACAACTTCAGGTGTTGTAGCCCGGCCCAGTTTACTGGGTGCCAGTCATCTGCCTTGTACTTTCCACGTATCATCTGACACTCTCAAAACAGCCCCGTGAAGGGGCGCCTGGGTGGCTCAGTCGGTTAAACGTCCGACTTCGGCTCAGGTCATGATCTCACGGTCCGTGAGTTCGAGCCCCGCGTCGGGCTCTGTGCTGACAGCTCAGAGCCCGGAGCCCGTTTCAGATTCTGTGTCTCCCTCTCTCTCTGACCCTCCCCTGTTCATGCTCTGTCTCTCTCTGTCTCAAAAATAAATAAACGTTAAAAAAAATTAAAAAAAAAAAAAAAAAAAGCCCCGTGAAGTAGAGATCATCGCTCCCATTCTACAGAGGAGAACACAAGGTGTCAATTTTGAAGAGCTCAGCCAAGGTCACAGCTGAGCCAGGATTTATGTAAATCCATACCTGAACTCGAAGCCCAAACTCTCAGAGACACATCCTCTACCCTAGAAGCACTGACCACCTAGTAGACGAGATAAACTATTTGGACAAGCCCATTGGAAATCAAAATAGGGTCTGATAAGTGCTCCAGAACAGGTAGAGTTAACCTTCTGTGGAACTGAAAGAAAGAGAGATTTTTCTTAGGTAGAGGGGTCAGGAAGGCTGTGGGGAGCCCTGAGGCATTTGAAGTGGGTTGTGAGGTATGAGTAGGAGTCCCTCAAGATGGAGACAGAGGAGAAGGAGATTCAGAGCAGGGGTGGAGCAAGGGTCTACCTCCGAGGCTCTGGAAAGCATGGCAGTGCCCTCAGGGAGTAGCGAGCCATGGGTTCACTAGGACGCACCCGCCAAAGAAGAACTGGAAATGCTCGTGAAGCTCACAGTTTTCTCCTTAGTGATAATCAAATATTAAGAAGGCCAGTCTTGATCACAACGGATACATCCGTTCCTGTTTCGACAGCAGGCACTCTGGGGGTGGAACTCCAGTGCAGGAATGAGGAGAGCTGCCTCGGTGTCCCCTCACTGCTCCCAAGCCTGCCTCCTCGGGGGTCATCTGGAGTCTCTGTGGTCCAGCCCCGTCCACAGCAGGTGCGTTCGGCATCACCAGAAGAACTGGCGATGTGACCAGTCCAATCTACCCCAGCAGGATGTGTGGCCGCCTACCAGCCCCGCTGACGCCCACTGAGAAGACACGAATTCACCTGCTTCAGAAGATGGGCTCCTAAAACGTTTCACTTCCTCATGGGTTCATGCGCCCGATGACAGTTATGACCAGCCCACTGTCAGGTGCTTGGCTGGATGCTGAGGGTACGACATCGTCCGCAGGGAAACTACAATCCAGCCTGTCTTTCCATGGCGGTGGGCAGGCTGGTGCCATCAGACGGGTAAGGAAAACAGGGGGACAGTGTTGGGCTGGTGGGGGCGGAGGATCAGAGGTCTGACTTGGGGAACCTCGAGCTGGGGCACTGATATTCCAGGAGAAATGTCACGGGGGCAGCCGGGAAGGAGAACTGCCAAGGGGCGGTCTGGACTAGAAACTCCCCTCTGACCTGCAAGGAGGGAGTCTGATAAAAGGGGGCAGCCTGGGCTGCGATGACCGCAGTGGACACAGAGCCAAGCGGACCCACGGAGGCGCAGTGTGAAGGAGGCCTAGGTTTTGACCAACTGAAATTTGTATTTCGGCTTCATTACTAACCACCCGGCAAATGCCGTCGATTCCTCAGGCATCCGCCCCTCCGACGCGCCTTCCCCCGCGGCTGTGGCGGCCCCTCTCAGGATGGATGGTTTGCACACGCTTTCAAGAAGTGGCCTCTGTGCACAGCATGGGGACCAGGCCACGCTGCTTCCGGCTCACTCTGGGCCTCCCAGGGGCCCCAGGGACTGTAATTCCGTCATCCACTTCCCACACTGACTCAGCTCCGGGGGGAGGGGGAGTGGGGGGGGGGCGATGCCATAGATTTTGATATGTTTTCAATCTAAAACCTTCCCTTCTGTAGGGACAAAACCAGCTCCTGGCTCATGTCAACACGAGGGGAGTCTAGGGTTGTTGTTGTTTTCCTTGCGGGGGGGGGGGGGGTACCGACGCACGGGTATCACTCACCCCAGCGATCGAAGACCTCTCTCCCTGGGGTCACAGTCAGAGGCACAGCCAAGTCTGAGAAGGGCCGGGTGGCCTACAGGCTCCTGACTGAGAACACAGACCCATCTCTTGGGCCCGGTCCACATAACCAGCTGGCCTTTTCCTCCCTGAAGGCCTAGAGCTTGTGCTCAGGGAGCACACACCCCGACGCTATTTGCACACAAAGCTCTGCCCCATCTCAGGAGCCAGCCGTAGCCACCCACGCCACCAGCACCCCTCCCCCACCTCCCCCGCATCGAGGCCCTCCTTGGGCTTATTGCACCGGTTTGGGAGAGACGCCCTCCCCTCCCTGCCCCCTCCACTCACACTCTGGATGGGCGTGGGTCTTTATTTCACAGAGACAGCATTTCACCCATCATGGAGACACAAAGACCTCCAGGCACTCTGGGTCAAGGGGCACCCGGGGTCAAGAGCGGACTGAACAGGGAGGCCGTGATTTCTAAACCAAGCGACCGGCAGCATTCAACTCAACAGCCTTCCACTCTAAAACACAAGCACAGGGCCACGTTCTTCTTTCCTTGAGTTTCCTGCGTTGAAACTCGGCTAGAGTGGTCCTGATTCAAGACAAATTAATATAATTGGGCAAGCATAACGTTAACCTTTCTGGAAAGGCTGGCCACGCCAGGAAGGAATTTAGGCCAGGTCCAGCACGGTCTGGCAGGGCTTGGCTCTGCGTCTCTCCCCGTGGGTCTGCCAGCCGTCCCCAGTCGGGCCCCCCCCCCCGAGCCCGCAGGCGTGGCACCTCGCTGACCTCTGGTCCAGGCGCTCTGACAGGTCACCGCACCGCCACTGCGGATCCTGGCAGTCCTGCCTGGGCCCGCCCGGCCTGCCCGCCGCCGGGGGTGGCCCCGCGGCACCTCTGGGAGCCCTCCGGCCCTCCACGCTCCCCTCCCTGCCAAGGCGAGGGCGCGGGACCCTCGGGGCGGCATCCGCACGGCGGCCCGCGCCCCTCCCAGAGTTGGCGCAACTCCGAGTCACTTTCTCACAAGGCTCCCGTCTCCACGCCTGCATCGTGTGGCCCTCCACACACCCCGTGGGACCCCCTCTCGGTCTCGGCCGCTTTCACCTACGTCCCTGTCGCCGACCCACGGCACTGTCGCCACCCGCAGACACGCGCTCGGGGTGCGGGTTTCCCGAGAGGGAGCGCGGGAGCCGCCGAGGTGGTGGCCAAGTTGGGCGGGGGGGAGGGGAGGGGTCCGAGGCGCCGAGGCCGGGGTCGCGCCGTCCCCAGCCGCCGGCACCCGGCGCGCCGCGGGGCCGCTGGGGACCCGGCTCCGAGACCCGGCGCCCGGGCGCGGCCCCTCCCTCCCGCCGCGGCGGCCCAGGCGGCGTCCCCGGCCTGTTCCGGCCGCCCCGGTCGCGCGGTCCCCGGAGGGGCGCACGGCCCCCGCCCGCACCCCGCGCGCGCGCGCGCGCGCTCACCTCGGGGGGGCCGGTCCGGTCGCGCCGATCGCGCCGCCGCCGCGGCGGCTCCGCATCTCCCGGGCGCCCGCCCGCCGCCCTCCGGGGCGCCCCTCGGTCCCCGCCGGCGCCAAGGAGGGTCGTGGGGACGCGCGGAGGCCGCGGGGTCCGGGCGCCGCCGGCGCAGCCTCCAGCCGCCCGCAGCCGAGCAGGAAATTTGCCGGGTCCCGCCGCCTCCTCCGCTCGCGCTCGGGCTCGGGCTCCGGCTCCGGCTCCGGCTCGGGCTCGGGCTCCGCGGCGGGGGCGGGGGCCGGCGCAGCGAGGAGCGGGGGCGACGCCTGCCGTCCGGCGCGGGGAGCGCACCCCGGGCGCCAGCCCCACCTGGAGGCGCCCCGCCGCGCTCGCTGGCCGTCCGTCTTCCCAGGCTGGCGCCCCTTCCGGGGAGAGACCCTGGCCGGGGTGGGGAGGGGGGGCGCCACTGCCCGGAGCCGCGCGCCCACCGACGGGGACAGGTGTGACGGGCGCTCTTCCGCGCGGGAAAGGCCCTTCCTACCCCGCCTTGGCCCCGGGCACCGGGAAGTGACCTGGCTGGGGACACGCTTTGGGTCACGCAGGGGGTACAGGGGAGCGCGCGGCTGGTACCGCTTCTGGTTCCGAGAAGTACAGAGAGAGCCCGGAAAATCTCCCGAGCCGGTGTCCTCCTTTCGGAAGAGGGGATGGGGTCACCACTTGGTTGGTGAGGGGCTTGGTGGTCCAGGAGGCAGAGCCCGGCAAAGGGAAACCCACCTACACGGAGGAAGAGCCGCTGCCAGGAAGGGTCGGGACCTGCTGCTCTCGGGGACTGCTCTCCAGGCGACCCGCTGTGCGCTAGGTAGGGAGGTGTCAGAGTCACGGGCGTTCCAATCCGGAGGGCAGAAGGGATACAGGTAACATCATTGGGGTTCCGAAGCTTGGCCCAAGACCTGGCCTTCCTGAGGGAGATTGCATCCCTGCCGTGGGGACCTCACTGCTCCGGGTTTGTGAATGCGGGAACCAACTGGAGAAGGTGGCAGTGAGGTCACAGAACCCGACCTTGCATCACAGCCCCCAGGCGACGCCTGGGGCAGTAGGGGCTGTTGCCCACAGAGCTGTCGACCCCAAAGACTGAGGAGGGATGGGGCACCTGCTGGCTGAGACCGTCCACAGTTGACCTGCCCAGAGTAAAGCTTCCCTTGCACAGGAGGTAAAGAGGGTGCAACAGTGGAGATCTTGAACTCTGCTTCCCCTTCCTGTCCCGCCCCCACTGTGCCTGGGGGATCGGGTCCCACTCCAGGGCTCCCTCCACCACCCGTATGCAGAAGACTCAAATAAAGGAGAGCTTCTCCACAAAGCTCTGCCCCTTCTCCCACCATCTCAGGCCAGTCTTGCTCTGACTCAGCCTCTCCACGAGCATCCCCGTCTCTACCTCTCCCCCCACCTCGGATTCACCTCTGCCTGACATCTCGGCTGCTCTGGGCCCTCACCCCTGTGCCCCTTCCCTGTTGGAGCCCAGCTCTTCCCCACCCGGGCTGTTCCCCTCTGCCCCCGGAAAATCGCCTGGCACTCCCGTCCTCTGCTACTCTCTCTGAGATGTAGCCATTGGTCTGGTGTCCGTCATTCTGGTCAGCCACTAGCCCCCACCCCACCCCGATCGCGTCGGGGCTTTGAGCCCCAAGACGGTCCGTGCCATGCGGGACTCCAGCACCTCTCTATCTCCGTCTCAGGCTCCTCACACAGCCCCGATAGCCAGGAGGAGTCAATGAAAGCATGTGGGCTGGCAGCTCAGAGGAGGAGGGGCCCAGCAGGCAGCACCAGGCAGACTTGTGTTCGGAGCCCAGCTGGACAGGCGGCTCCCCTCCCCCTGCCCCGCCCCCCCTCCAGGGTCCCTGCGGGGGGAGCAGCCCAGGTGGGTGGGCCCAGGTAGGCCAGTGACATCACCCAGGTCTCAGTGTGCCTGCTGCGGTGGCCTACAGAGCCAGGCTGGTGTACATGAAGGCCACCGTTTCAAAGCCCCGGGGAGCACGGTTTTGCTTGTTAACGCTGCGGGGCCGTGGAGACAGAGACCGTGATGCAAGAAGAGAGGAACAAGTCGCCTTTGTCAGACATCTGCTGTTGGAAAGTCAACAGCCCTGGTAACATGATGAGGGACAGATGGCTCCTGTCTCCTGGTAACATCCTCTCTGTTGGATTCTTCCAGGAATGAAGCAGCATCCCTTCACTTCTTCTAGAGTCTGAAGACATCCGTCATCGTCACGCTGAAGCATGTTGTCAGAGGCATTGAAGCCGGGGTTGTGCTGGTTCCCGTACGGAAGCCCCTTGATCCTTCTTACCCTTCCCCGTTCGGCTTCTCTTCCCGCTCAAGCTTCTCACACCTGAGACCGCTCCCCTCTTCTCACCCTAGGCTTCAAGGATCTACCCTCCCTCTTGCCATCCTGCCCACTTAGCCATCTTCCTCTTTTAGACCCAGGCCCCAGCGCTTGTTAAATCAGCCCCCATCAGCACTTCCTGTTCAATCCCACCTAGGGAGCCCTGCTCCCCCCCAAACCCTGCAGCTCCCTTCCTGTAACGCGCAGGAGGCTGGAGGCAGTTTTCCTGAGACCGTTACTCTTAACCCTCGCTGTGTGTCTTGTCTTCTGTTTATTTGAGGGCTGAGACTTTGGGCTCGAGTTCAGGGTAACACAGATTATGCTCATTGACCTTAAAGGCCCCGGTAGATGTCAGCTAAAATTAAAACACTCAGGCCAGAAATGCTCTCTAGGAGGATAAACAAAACCAAAAAAAAAAAAAAAAAAAAAAAGGCAGAATTGGTATGGAGGAAGCACATCACAGTTTGCTTTTAAACACTGTACAGAGACATTAGCATAAAATGACAGGACTTTGGGAGATAAAATCGGAACGTCTTGGTGACTGATTGGCCACAGGGCAGGACAAGCAAGGAACACTGACTTTAGGACCAATGCCCACAAGGAGGAAAACACAGGATGGCTATTCTGATCTCTAGAGCGTGCCAGAACGAATAACTCCAAGGGGTACAGAACTTTCTATGTTTACATTACCCAATTATCCTTCCCGCTCTTTCTCCAAGTTATGCCCAAGTATTAACAGTTATTAACCAGTGAAATCGAGAGAATGGGATTTTTGCAAGATTTCTCCAGTCTCCCAGGAAAACAAGTAGTTGTCTCCTCCTTCAGGGGGGTCTCGGAGCATTTTAACTCTTTTTTTTTCTTGCATTACTTTTCATTGATGAATAATATAGGTGAATTATACAAATCTTAAGTGTACAGTTTTATGAATAAAGACAAATACGTAAAAAAGTGTCCCAATCGCATTTCCATCACCCTGGAAAGTCCCCACATGTCCCTTCCCAGAAAATTCCCGAATCCCACCAAAGCAGCCCCTGCTCTGGTACTTTTAACCATGGTTGTTTTTTGTGTTTTCTTTTTTTTAATTTTAGAAAGAGCTAGAGAAAGCGAGCACCCAAGAGTGGGAAGAGGGCATAGGGAGAGAGAGAAAGAGAGAGAGAATCTCTCTGGTGGTAGGCTTGATCCTACCACCCTTGGATCATGACCTGAGCCAAAATCAAGAGTCAGACACTCAACGGACTGAGCCCCCCCAGGAGCCCCACTGCCCAGGGGCCCCACCATAGGTCGTTTTAACTGATCTCGATCTTCACATAAATGGAATCATACAATGAACTTTTTCACTTATGGTTTCTTTCACAGAGCGACATTTGGTGGGGGGGGGGGGGGCATTCATGCTTTACTACCTATATCAGTACTTTAGGAAATGTATCTTCTTCCTCCAGCTGCTTCTAAGATCATCTCATTGTTTTTTGAGAAATGTGATTAAAATCCTATCCCCCCTCCTTCCACAAACTCAGAAGTGTATCATCAGTCACTCCCCACAATCCCAGGGCAGCTCTTTCTGCCCATGGGTCCTGTCCCCGTGCTGTAACAGAATCACCTTTTTGCACAAAAAAAAAAAAAAAAAAAAAAAAAAAAGAATAAATAAAATAAAACGACACGTCTTAGTGTAGTTTTCTTTGTGTCTATCATACTTAGGATGAGCTGGGCTTCTTGGTTTATAGGTTTATAGTTTGCATGAAATTTGGACATTTTCAGCCATTTTTTTTTAATATTTTCTACTTTCTCCCATTTCTGGGACTCCAACTATATGTACGTGATATCTCCCAATACTATCCCATGGGTCACCGAAGGTTTCCAAATCTTTAAGTCCTTCTTTGTCTCTGTGATTCAGTCTGAGTAGGTTCCTATAGCCGAATATTTAAGTTTGCCAATCTTTCCTTCTGCAGTGCTTAATCCTCTGTTCAGTCCCTTCAGTGTTTCCTTTCAGATATTGTATTTTTAGGTCACAGAATTTTTATTTGGTTTGTTTTATGTGGTTCGTTTTTATTTGGTTCGTTTTTATTTCTCTGCCAGGGGTCCCCGCGTTTTCTCATCTTTTCCTTTAAGTTCTCGGATGTACGTCTAATGGCACCCCTGAGCTCTTTGCTAATTTTAACATCCGTGCCATCTTTGCATCTATTGATGCTTTTTGTCCTGATTATTTTCCTGTTCCTTTGCACGTTTAATTTTTTACATATTTATTTAGTTTTGAGAGGGGGGAAGGGGCGGAGAGAGAGGGAGAGAGAGGATTCGAAGCGGGCTCTGCGCTGACCGCAGAGAGCCTGATGTGGGGCTCAAATTCACGAACCGGGACATCGTGACCTGAGCCGAAGTCGGACGCTTAGCCGACGGGGCCGCCCAGGCGCCCTTGCACGTCTAATTTTTTAACTGTCTGCATTCTTGGGAGTCTAGATTCGTTTCCACGTTATCAGCTTAAGCTGCTAGAAGCCCTTCCTCCAGAGCTCCGGTAGCCCCAGTCATAAGCGTGGTTTTTCTGAGCCCAGAACTGAACGCCTAACGCATCTGACGAGGTCTTTCCACCCTAGCTGGTCGGAGCTCCTGGGATCCCCTCCACTCTCACAGCCCCCCGTAGAGGCTTTAGGAAGCAAGGTTTTCATCCTGATGATGCACAGCTCACACGAGAGGGAAGAGTTCAGGGCTCTCGTGCAGAAAGCCGTTGCTTCTTTTCTGCACAACTTTTCTGCTTCGGTACCCTCCTCACATGCTCCAGCCCTCCTGGCCACACACTGGGAGCTGTGTCCTCCGCTCAGAAAGAACGCTGCTCTCTGAGTGACTTTGCTTCTCCAGGCTGCCGTTCAGAGGTCGTCCCTGCCAGCACGCAGGGTTAATGGGACCGTCTCCCACGCCCCGTCCTCGCCAGGTTCATGGTCGTCCATTGACCCAAAAACACCCTTTACCACACACTTTTTTTTTTTCCTGTTTCATGCCTGTGGATGGCAGGAGGCTAAATTTGGTGTCTATTACTCTGTCATGGTTGTAACTGGATTTGCCACCTTTATTTTAACTGCTTACTGCGTTGGTCTCGAGCTGTCTCCATGGATCCCTTCCCCAGAGGCCGAGTCCCCATGAGTGTTGCATCGTCAGCACTCAGCGAGCACCTTAAATGGCACCGAGTGAAAGATTTTTGAAGGAAACGTTAAATGCACGGCGCACACATAGGTAGCAATTCGAGTTCTATGCTATATGCTGTTCAGAATCGCGGTTAGAATGTGGAGTCAAGTTATGTGATTCTGTACTTAAATGGCAGCTGACATCATACCTAAAAAAATAAGGAATGCGCACACACAGCTCAAAATACAAAACGTTTTTAAAAATGAAACTGAAAAACCTAAGTCTCGCTGACTTCCTTATTCCCCTGACAGCCGGTTCGTCTCTCCTGAGACAAAGTCAGTAGCCAGTTTCTTCCCTATCCTTCCAGAGGAACCTTGGACATTTACAAAAAGATACACATAGGGATTTTCTGCCGCCTGAATTGTTGTGCTCTGTGGATATGCTTCATACAAATATTCATTGTAGCCACTTGAAGCCTGTGGGTAGATACACCCACATTTATTCAACTGCGCTTCTGTCCTAAGCCACTTAGGTTGTTCCCAACTCTTTTCTTTTCTATTCTTTTCTTTTCTTTTCTTTTTTTTATGGTTTATTTTTTTATTTGGTTGGAGAAGAGGGAGAGGGGCAGAGAGAAGGGGAGAGAGAAAATCTCAAGCAGGCTCTGCACTGTTAGCCCAGAGCCGGACGCGGGGCTGGAACCTATGAACTATGACATCATGTCCTGATCCAAACCAAGTCACGAGTCGGACGCTTAACCAGCTGAGCCCCCAGGTGCCCCCCACCTGTTTTCTAAGACAACTATGCCGCGAGGAGCATCCCTGTCCATATGTCATTTCACACAGAGGAGAGTACATGTAAATAGGGAATGCAGGTGGTTTCTTTTACAATACATTGTGTATGTGGGGTTCTTTTGGAAACAAGTTCACGTATGTACGTACCAGGACAGGTTTTTGTTCCATTCACAGTAACAAATCCATTAATTACTTTCCTTCTTTTTTTTCTTAATGTCTATTTATTTATTTTGAGAGAGAGAGAGAGAGAGCATGAGAAGGGGAGGACAGGGAGAGAGGACCGAGAGAGTCCCGAGCAAACTCCACACTCAGTACAGAGCCCAACGCGGGGCTCAATCTCATGGGCCAGGAGATCCTGACCTGGGCTGAACTCAAGAGTCAGACCAGACACTCCAATCACTTTACTTCTTGCGTGATTAAGAAAATTTGATTTAAGCCCTTGATAAACTGATGTCCAAAAATTATGGTTGGTACCACTGGGAAGCCAAACAATAAAACAATCCGGCACAGAACTTCTGTGATCTGCTTCAAGTGATCTCGTAATGCATGGAATATCTTTTTACACCTCACTTAAAAATCAAGTGTCTCAGAAATGTTTACGCTTTAGCAAAAGTGTGTTTTTCCTTCAACTTCTTTTAGCAGAAGGGACTGATTTGATTTCCTTGTTTGTCAGCATGAAATGTGTGCGTGTAATCCACTGAACGTTATCACGTATGGAATAGTTTCTTATCCACCCGGCTTTTGCCTCATATGTATTTTCACTTTGCTCTAGGGATGGAGGGAAAAGTTGGTGATAGGACATAACGCGGCACTGAGATACTCGGGAAACACTCTTGGCACATAGGATTTAGGTAGCTATTTCTGATAGTTATTAAGGCAGGATAAAAAATATTAAATGTTTGACTCCTTGAGGCATTGTAATGTCAAGAAAGGCTTTTATGTATTAAAAACTCGCCTCTCTCGTGGAAAATTAGGATCACATCAAAGCAGTCTTTCTCCTGAAATGTCCCGAAGTACATATAAACTACACGCATTTCATAAGAAAAGCATGGATGTACATGAATTAATTCAAAGAGTAAAATGAACGCTATTATACACTGTAGAGGTCTGTGTGACATAAGGTGCCTTTGTGGTTTTTTTTTTTCCAAAAACCACACACACAGTGACCTGCGTGATAAATGGAAAAAGGAGTCAGCAACTTCAAATTGCAGTGAAAAAGAAAAACAAGTTAAGAGCTTGTCCCGCTGCATTATGGCAACACAGGGAGCACGGTCTTCTTCACATCGTTCAGACCGTCATTTCCCAGAGTAAGATCCCATTAGCAGCGATATATGTCGAGGAGGTGAGAGACGACTGTGGATGGCAGATAGTGCAAGAATGGCCATTTTAAACATTTCATATGCAAATTGCATGTTTATTTTCACATACTAGGAAAATATTATTGGTACATCATTTGACATTTTGTTACAACTAAGCTAAAGTAAATGGTGTCATAGCCCATTTATTTAGACACAATTACTTTAGACCAAAAATACTCAGGGATTCGAGATGTTTGTGTTAAGAGTCATAACAGTGCAGCCGAAATGACCCACTCAAAGCCACCTGCTGGCTGCTCTTGTGACCCTCGCCCCGGAGTTTGCTCTCGCCCTGGCCCCCACCTGTAGGGGACTCATGCCCCAGACCGTGTTCTGTGTGCAGTGGCCTCTGTGCCCTGGGCCCTGACATCTCCCTCCCCTGGCCCCTCGCCCAGTGTTGGTCTGCCCTAGCCCGTCCTAGATGTAGCCCCTTTCCTGGAGGGGTTCCGGGCTTCCTTGTTCCCCGGACAGGAACAGGACAGGTGACACTGTGTCCCTCTCACACCCTGGGAGACTCCCAGACATCATTGTGGAAGGTTCTGGACTTGCAGCAAGGTCGCAACTTCCGCCTCCCCAAACTCAAAATGAGTCCAAAGCAATTCCAGTACCTCCTCCCCCAAACACTAGGCCTGTGGGTCACAGCCTGACCACATTCGAGCTACTAAAAAATGCCAACAAATTTGTCAGCAGAGGCACGAGGGGGGTGTCGTCACTGTGTTTTCAGGTTTGTTTTTTATTGTTCTCTTTTGTTTTGCTCTGCTTTGCTTTGTTTTGTCTTGCAGTAACTTGAAGCTGACATGATGAACGTTCTGGAAAAGGAGGAGAGTCTCTGGACTCAGGAGCAGAGCCTCAAGAAACACAACCGGCAGATGGAAACAGAGCAAGATGAGGAGACCGCGTTTGAGGCCCTGGGTCAGGTGATGCGTGAGGCTGCCATTGGTCCAGATTCACACGAGCTTAAGCTGGTCAGAGCTCTCCCTGTCCATTCTTTCCCTCCTGGGTGCATTTGGAGCAAAAAAAGATCGAAAGTCGTCCCAGACAAACACCGAAGCTTGGAGAAGATACAACCAAGTAGCCCAGAGGAGGTGAGCAGGGTGTCAGGGAGAAACACTCGAAATCCGTTAGAACAAACCAACGGTTGGACAGGACGCCCACTTTCAGCATAAGCAGCGGGGGAAAAATGCCAAGGGAACTTTGCAAACATTCAGCAAAAGGAAAGAAAAACAGCGAACCCTCTTCAGGCTGGGAGAACACTCGGTCCCATGAACAGAAGCAGTTTCCCCTGTAAGAACTTATAGTAAGAAGAATTTGATAAAACAAAGGAGTAATAGAGAAATAGTAAAACACCAGAGACGAGATGAAAAGGAAATTTCAGAGCAGAGAAAACAAATTAGAACTCCAAACCACACAATTTCAGATTTACATATTTCCTATTTTTATACAAATTAGAAAAAGGCTTGGCTGAAAGACAAGTTCTCATTATGGAGGGAGGTAACAGTGTATTCAGAGAAAAAAGATCAGAGGCGAAAGCAATCAGAGAGAAATGGTGGGTCAGAGATAACCCAACTCAAGAATGACTGGTGTGCCTGAGGGAAGATTTCAGCAAAGGGAGCTCACAATTCACAGATATGATACAGAAAAATTTCCCCACGATGAACTGAATGGGAAGACTGGAAAGACAACCCATGAAGAAAAAGAAAGAGAAAAAGAATTATACAGAACAATCTATGCAGAAATGTATCCAGGTTACCAGGTGACTACATTTCACCAATGAAGCCTTTTGTTGCTATGCTGTTGGGACAAGTAAGTCCCAATCAGAAGCAAAAAACAAACCTTGGACTTTCCCACAACAGCCTTCAGGGTCAAAAGACGACAGACCCGTATGTACAAAAGTCTGAAAGGAAGACCATGTGGCCGCCATGTTGCCATTCAAGAACAAAGCCTCCTTTGACCATGATGGAGAGTAAGAGCGACCAGATTGGCCCTCCAGGCTTAAAGAATCAATAGAACAGAAAATGGTATACGAAGAAATGGTCTCTGCACACCAGACATCTGGCAGTATAGGACTGTGATTCCGGAGAGAAAAACAAATGAAGGGAGACTGACCACAGCCCCAGGTAAATTCCAAGGAAGAAGAGGAAGCCATAAAGAGCCCAAAGAGAGGGAGATCAGAAACTGGGAAGCCAAAAGCGACTGGAATTTGTGGTATACTCCTGGTGGACAGAGGACACTGTAGACGGATCCCTCGAATCTGTGGTTAAGTACTGATCCACACTTGTTAGAGGAAGCTGCCTGGGGCCAGCAAGAGACCCGCAGAAAAGCAGTGTGACCAACAGTTCCCAGAGCTTATACAGGGCTGGGAAGAAAGACCTTGTAACAGAGAATCCAGAAAGAAACCCACACAAATGTGGTCATCTGATTTTCAACAGGAATGGCAAGGCAATTCGTCAGGAAATAGGCTTTTCATGAAATCGGTTGAACAGTTGCATATCCACATGAGTAAGGATGAGCTGCAGACCTTACCCCATACTCTATACGGAAAGTAATGCAAGATATGCGATAACCATAAACGTAAAAACTAAAATTATAAAACTTCTAGAAGAAAACATAGGAGAAAAAGAATCTTTACAATCTCAGGTTAGACAAAGATTTCTTACATATCTCACTTGAATCACAATTCATAAAATAAAAAGATTGGTACATATGACTTCACCAAAATTTTAAAAAAAAATTCTCTTTGAAAAATACTGTTAAGAAATTGAAAAGACAAGCCAGAGACTGGAAGAAAATAGTAGCAAAGCATGTATCTCATGAAGGATTTACATGCAGGAAACACAATAGAAAGAACTCACAGAATTCAACAGGAAGAAGACAAACCATGGTAAGAAAATGCACAAAAGATTGAAATGGACATTTCACCAGAGAAGGTATACAGAAGTGAGTGAGCACATAAAAAGATGCTCCATAATAGTGATGTTAGCAAAATGCAACTCGAAACCATCGTGAGACACCACTAAGCACTCATTATAATGCCAGATTTTAAGGGACTGATAATAGCAAGTGTTGGAGAGGATATGGAGCCACTGGAACCCCACACTCAGAGCTCGTGGGAATGCACGTTAGCACAGCCCCTCCGGAAAACATCCCGTCAGCTCTTCTAAAGTTAAATATATTTACCATACGTCCCAGCAGTTTCTCTCCTATGAATCTATGCAAGAGAAAGGAAAGAAAATATCTGCACAAAGACTTGTACTCAAATGCTCCTAGTAGCTTTGTTCATAGTAGTCAATAACTTGAATCTACCCAAGAGTCCAATGGCTGAATGGATTAACAAATTTGGGGTCATTCAGATGAATCTCAAAGCAAACCATATACAAAAGATTACATACTATATATATCATTTCTATGAAATTCTAGGAAAGGTAAAACTATAGTGATCACAGAGAGGTAGATCACAGAATTGTTATGTAACAATTACCTGTATTACCGATAACAACGTCTAGAATTTAAAAACGTAATAGCCAGCCTTTCCCAGCACTATAGGAAAGAGAGCTTTCCCATATGTTGTTGTCCAAATGTCCAAAACAGAACATTGTTAAAAGAATGATGGTAGGGGCGTCTGACTCTTGATATTGGTTTACGTCATGGTCTCACGGTCGTGAGATCGAGTCCAGTGTCGGCGTCCGTGCTGAGTGTGGAGTCTGCTTGGGATTCTGTCTCCCTCTCTCTCTTCACCTCCCCTGCTTTCATGCCCTCTCTCTCTCTCTCTTTCAAAACAGATAAATAAACTTAAAAAATAAATGATGGTAAGTCCATAAAATGGAATAGCGTCAAGTGACATGAAATGCTACAAAGGTTTATATAAATGGCTTAGAAATTGACACAGAAAATATCAATAAAATGCAAAGAGTAAACATCGCAAGACTACATTCTTTTATCAAAATTATAGAAAAGCAGAAGTAAATAACAAAAAATAGAAACTATACTATCATATCACTATTTTACAAACTTATTCCTCTTTAAGGAAGAAACAAAAATTGCAATTTCAAAATGTTACATGTCAGTTTGCAAAAGACTCTACCTAAAACCTATGGGACTTGGCCAAAGTCCTACATTGAAAGGAAAATTCAGTATTAAATACTTTCACTATTAATCCCGTAACAAAATAATTAAGGAAATGAAACATTTATTTTTAAAAAAAATTAGGAAGAGGAAAGCAAAATAAGTGTAAGGACAGAAATCTGATAATGCAAAAAATGACACTTAATATAGAAAAAATAAACCCAGAAGAGTGGAATATATGTAGAAAGGAGCAGAGAAAATGGAAATTGCGAGTTTGGGGTGAAGTCCTGAGTTCTCACTGTCCCCCTCCCCTGGGAACTGTGATATAACCATACAAAGTGCATCCCTTTTCCATTTTTAAGAAAACTTGAACTGGTTTGAATATGCAGAAAGCCTCATAACTTGGGAGTTGAGATATCAAATCCAGGACAAATAAGACAAATATTTGGCTGACTAAATAGACATTTTTTTTTAATTTTTTTTATTTTTGGGACAGAGAGAGACAGAGCATGAACGGGGGAGGGGCAGAGAGAGAGGGAGACACAGAATCGGAAACAGGCTCCAGGCTCCGAGCCATCAGCCCAGAGCCTGACACGGGGCTCGAACTCACGGACCGCGAGATCGTGACCTGGCTGAAGTCGGACGCTTAACCGACTGCGCCACCCAGGCGCCCCTAAATAGACATTTTTAACTTCAGGCAACAAAACATTTACAAAGATGTTAAAAAAACAAAAACCCTACAAATATGTGAAATGCAAACACTGAAATGAATGTATGTATGTATTCGTGTACATCTGTGTGCCGTGTGGAGTTGACACGGGTTAATACCCTTACTGTACAATCAATCACATACAAAATAGCATCTCTACATACAATAAATGAACCAACACTGCCAATGGAAAATGTGTGAAAACGAAAACACCAATGAACGATCAACATACTAACATAAGTTAATCATCACTGCTTCTTCTTGTAAAATAACACCGATAACCTCTTTCTCCTCTCCCAGCTTGTAAAAGGTTAAAAGGATCAGTACTAGTGTGTGGTGATGAGGTTGGGGTAAAATGAAGTCCCCACACAAAGTGCACAATGTTTAAACTGGCCCAAACTTTCTGCTGATCTGCACCTATTTGTTGCCTCAACAGCTCTGTGTGTCAGAATTCATCAGGAAGAAACACCTGGAAAGGCTAACAAAATTCAACACGTAAGGGATCTCATCACATCGTGGGTACAGCAGTGAAAATGCAACACAAGTGTCCCCCCAAAAAGACACGTGTAAGTAAATTATGGTTACCTGGTACAAGGATAAACCTGATTGACGAGGAGTCCCATGAAAAATTGCTGAGATTTGTACTAGCACATTTTATTTTTTTTTTTTTTAATTTTTTTTTCAACGTTTATTTATTTTTGGGACAGAGAGAGACAGAGCATGAACGGGGGAGGGACAGAGAGAGAGGGAGACACAGAATCGGAAACAGGCTCCAGGCTCCGAGCCATCAGCCCAGAGCCTGACGCGGGGCTCGAACTCACGGACCGTGAGATCGTGACCTGGCTGAAGTCGGATGCTTAACCGACTGCGCCACCCAGGCGCCCCTGTACTAGCACATTCTAGAGGTCAACAGAGAGTAGAACTTGGTTTTAATATGAATGCATGTATAGACATGAAGGTGTGAGGTAAAAGTCTCTGCCCAAGGCTGACCAGAATTACTTCTCCTAGGGTGAATTTTTAATCGTAATTGCTTTTGTCTTTATTTCCATTACTCCTATTTGATATAGTTTTTGTAATGAGCATATCTCATGTGCATATCCCGATACAAAATTATGTTCAGAAAACGGGCTAAAAGGAAATTCTGTCCCACCCCTTAACATTCTGAAGTTGTAATTTTAAAATTCTGAAATTCTGTCCCATCCCTTAAAAATGTAGTCAAAATAAATAGACTTAATTGGGGGGAAAAAAAACCAGTTTTCCCGATACTGTGCAATGCTGTGAAGCTCAAGTAAAGCGTGCCATTCGCTGTGTGAAGAGGGGGTGGTCAGATCACTGCAAATTTTTCTAATGAGCAGCTGGGCAGCAAAAAGCAACAGCTTCGGTAAAAGTTCACGTGCTCTGATTCACTTCCAGAAATCTAAGCCAGGAGATACCCAGAGATATAGACAAGATTTATGTAGAAGGATGTTCATGCACGGTATAAATATATGTATATATATTGGCCATCGTGAATTAAAAACTGAAACAGCATACGTGTCCACGATAGTGGAGTATTTGTTTTTGTGTCTCCAATAATTCACTTAACCAATATGGGCTGAGTCTGCTCTTTGACAGACCCTGGGGTCTAGTGTTGAGCAAAACAAATACGTCCCGAGTCCTGAAGCCCCCACAGCCCAGTTCCTCTCAGGAGAAAGACAGACAACCGACTCGTTCCACCACAAACAAGTTTGGTGCTATTCAGAATAGCACTGGGCACGAATGTGCCTACACAATATTACTTTGTAATAAGAGAGCACAATAAAAAAGAGGAAGACAGACACGTTGTGGACATCTTTTTATTATCTCGAGAAGTGATCTGCTTGCAGCGTGGGGGAGTGTCTCTGAGAGACAGAAAGGAACATTGGTAAACCATTAGTTGCTTAACAGGGAGGATGGATAGGTGGCAGAAAGCCCTAATGCCAGAATGTTCAGAACCATTTCCATCAGAGCACGCGAGACAAATAAAGATGTACCTTCTCAAGTTATAATTTAATTAACGTGCAAATATAGTCTAGTTTGGAAGAGGAAATTTCAAACGTGCACCTCTCTAGCAAAGTCAAAAACTAAGGAGCTTGTAAACTTTTCTCTTTTCGTTCCATAGAGCCTTTAGCAAAGACTTAATCTTCTTAGGGTTCTTTTTGAACTGTTGTTAGGGTCAAGTCCTTAACCAGTAAAGCAAGTCTATGTTGTTGGCTGCTAGAATCAGCAACATTTTTGAAGGACAGATCCACATTTTTTTAGGGATTCTAGTCCTGTCCTGACATGGTAGGCTGAACTTGCTTCGAGGGCACATGGCAAAGAGTTATAAATTAATTGTGTGATCCAGGAAGTCCTTAGGAAGACCATGCCTAGCCCTTGTTTCCACTGGTTGGCTGTAACCATAGCAACCCCTTACTCCAGACCAAAGTTCAGGTGCTGTAAATCTTTATGGCCATGTTCATAGTCCAATGGTCCTTGGTATATTCCTTCCTATGAAGAGCAAGCTTTCATATTTTATAAGAAGCATTCGACTCCATTTCTAAATACTGGACTCCAAGTGGGTCCAAAATTATTATCAAAAGACCTTTGATATTTTTTTAACCTTAGGACCCCTACTTTCCGGAGAAGATGCCTACGAAGAAGAAAACACTGATGTTTTTATCCAGCTTCTTTACAAGCTTCGGGTCATTCATCGTAGTCTGCTCCATGCTTGGGACTCAAGAATGGGTCAGCAGTCAAATTGCCATCAGTGACTCGTCTTCAAACGGTAGTCTTGTTATCACCTATGGACTTTTTCAAGGCAAGAGTCACCAAGAATTCAGTCATGGACTTGAGGAATCACAAAAAGGCTTTGAAGGTAAACGATAAATTAATCTGAATGGGGTGCAGTGAGACTGTGTTAGCTGGGTAAGACCAAAGTCATCCTCCTTATGGGCCAAAGAACTGTTCAAAAATGGTCTCCTTGTAAGCGTTGAGATGGCTTGCAGGTATGAAAATATATCTTTAATTTTGAAACTTCACCACACTATTGTTTTAGCTTCCTCGGTTCTGGTTGTATCTATGAGCACCGTGGTCCACACAATTCTGGCAGAGGCGAGGTGTAAGTGATATCACCAAGTCTACTGACAAGTAACTAATTAATTAAATATATGTAGCAGGAATATGGTATCCAACATAGGAGGGTAGTAGGAAAAGTGTGTGTATGGATGGTGGATTTTTAGATGGGGTGACAGTCCCTGTCCAGAACTTCGTTAGTGGCAAGGAAAAACTAAAGTGGAAAATGTGATCAGGTTCTCCTTCCTAGATCTCCAGTTCATTTCTTTAATCTACTCGAATTTGAATTTTTACCTCCAAAACATCTCATTTTTGTCGGACCTGGTACTAAATTTCTGTTAATTCTATTAATTGCATATTTTGTAGGAATGCCCCATTTTTTTTCTGATTTCTTATATCGTAATGCTCTCCTCTCTTCATGGGTGGAACACAAAAATTCACTGAGAATGCTAAGTTGAATTCAGCTACCTATTGGACTTTTGAAGATTGAACATATACCACTACGTTTTCAAAAATTAAGAGCGGTCTTTGTAACTTATTCAGCACCTTGACCTTGCATTAAACAGTGTGGCATACAGGTAGACAGGCATTATCAGCCCGTTACAGTCATTACCTCTTGACTTGTAAATGTGCACGGTTTTCTATCTCGTACAAATGTAATATTTAGTTTGAGTTGGAGCCTTAGACTCAAGCCTTTAGTCTGAGTTTGAGCAACGTGGTTGTATTTCCAAGTTATAGAATTTGTCTTTTAAGACATTAGCAAAAGCAACGTCTCCTCCAGCCTGGCAGTAATGCCACCTCCCTCCCCGTCCCCCCCTCCAGCCCTGACCTCAGCTTCTCAGGGAAAGGAGGAATATTCCCTTTGCGGCACCCAGAAGCTAAACTTTCCAAGATTCAGTCACACATTCAGAATGTGCATAGCATTTTCAAAACCAGAATGTGTCATAGTTCCTGAATCTCCAGACACATTTAAAATTTTTTAAAATATGTGATAGCAGCCTGCGAATTTTTTGATTTTCATGCTGTGTCTGTTTGGAATCAGTCGGCTCCAATTTGAGAGACGTGGCTTCAGGGACAGCCCTGCTTCCCTGTGTTAGGGAACCTCAGAGGCCGCAAGGGTAGGTCCCGGCCTGGCTCTGCAGCCCCGTGTGAGGGAAGTGGGCACCATGGAGTGGAGAGGGCAGGGGTGGGCGTAGGCTGGGACAATCCTGAAGGCTCAGGGCCCACATTTGCCTTTGCTTTTCCTGGCTCTCTGCTTTTACTCTGTTACTGCAGAGCCGGGTTCCAATGTTGTGAAGTCACTGCCAGCCTCTAGGTGCCATAGAAGATAAACCATGTCCTGATCAGTGAAGGTACACAGTTCAGCTGCTCCAGCTCAGGTCTGCTAAGGGCTCCCCAGAGCCTATGGGGGCTTCCTTGCTGATGGTTTTTACAACCCTTGAACTTGGAGTACTCAACATTTCTCCAAGATAGGGAAACGTCATGTAACTAGGACATATATCGTGGTGTTCAGCCGCTGCAGACCCAGGGATGTTTTCCCTGGAGAGCAGAATTGGAGACTGAGGAAGGGGTGCTGCTCTGCTGGTTTCTCATGACCACCTGGGGCTCATCTCAAATCAGCAACCAATCATCGGTGGTATAATAGTATCTGTATAGATGCCACTTCCTTCTCCGGCAGCGAAGGGCTAACCTCTCCATTTAATAAGATGTCAACCATGCCAGCTTCTTGGCCTGAAGATCTCCAAAGAATAGTTACTATTGCCAAGCTCTGCTATATTTCTGCATGGGATTGAACATATCGTGCCGACGGGGGCTGTAGATTTGGAAATGACAGCACAGCATAAAGGGACAATGGCTGATATCCACATGCCAGAAGAATCCAGCCACCAATATGTCAACTGGTGGGGGAAATATTCAGCCAAACCTGGAAAGCAAACTCTCCAATGTGTCGCTAGATTATTTGGGCAGCTCAGCCTGACCAGGACATCTCCTAGCTTCTTCTAGTGGTCTCCAGGTTTGTTCAATATCCAGATGAAGAGTTACAGGCCCTGTGTCTACCAGTAAGCACCTGGCTTTTGCTACTCCAAAAGTTCTGGATATTGAATGTCAGTCCAAAACACGTCCCTGAGCAGCTGCTTCATGAGGGAGGGGCGGGGATATGAGAGGCGTCGCACACGGCTGCTGGCCTTGGTCAACTCACCATAGCTTCTATCTAGAGAAAGGCCCCCATCGGTTAAATCAGGTGGTGCAGGTTGCTATGAGAGCAAGGGAGAATCTCACCCAGTCTGCAATCTTCCCCCACCCAAAACAACAACAACAAACAAACAAACAAACAAACAAACAACTGGCCCACCAGTCTCTTTTCTCCACCTACCCAGTTTGTTCTCAGGGGACCCAAAATTGCACTATTGGCCCAAGCTACCAATAAATAGAAAAAGTAAATCCGCTGCAAAAATCAATGAATCGCAAGGAGATGAACAAAAGAGGCTTATTTCTTCCTTAATACTCCTACTCGCCTATATACATCTATGCTTTTCCAAGGACGAGCAACTTGTTACTTGTCCCCAGAGACATGACCACGCTGGGTGATGGAGCATAAGGGTGGAAAATGCCCTCCTTCTCTCCCCGAGAGAACCCAGATACATTTCCCAGAGGCTCGACATGCCAGCTGGGACTTTTTGGAAGATCTCAAAGGCCCAGCTTGTTAGGGGTATGCTGTGGTCCACGGGCTGAGGCGTCCACCAGGCCAGGCTCCCTGATGACCAGGTGTTTGAGGAGCGGGTGGTGGCGGTTCCCACCCACCCACAAAGCCACTGGCTCTCCCCTGAGTTCTGAGGACTTCTAGAAAACCAGAGCTAGAAGGACCAGATGGCTAGTGGGTCCCGAAGGGTTAAATCTCCATGCACAGAAAGCCCGGATGTCCAGATGACCCATTTCTGCACACTGCCCGCGGCCCCCAGCACATTTCTGCCTCCCAGCTGTGGGGGCCATGGCCTCTTTCCTGAGGTTGCCAGAATCTGGGCAATTAGTTCCAATTGTGAGGTGGTTTTCCTGATTCCAACGCTTGGCCCTGAAAAGGAAGAGAAAAGAACGGAATGTATTTGCTAATTTTGTAGGCAGGGAGCAGCTGTCAGATGCTATGGGGGTTTATTCTATTTCGTTCTTGCTAACTTTCCCCAAATTTCCAGCTTCCATTGTCTGAGTTCTGAGCAAGGAGGGGGCTGGGAGATATAGCTGTCATACCTGCGTGGCAGGATATTCAGAGGCTGAACTAGAATTTTAAAATACGGCAGTTAAAATTAAGATAAATTGCTACATCAGTACAAAGAAAAGTCTGAGTCAGTAGGCTCCAAATTGACTCCCTTTTGAAAAATCATGTCTGTTAGATCTTACCAAGAGTCTAAAACAAAGCCTAACCTGTCACTTTGTAGTTTACTCTGAACAAGAGGAATGTTCACCATTTGCAAACGTACATCCATTTACGGCATTTACTAAGTGTATAAAGCAGAAATATTCTCCAGGGCACTTCAGAGATGGCATTTTCCCCACACTGAAATGTCTTATTTTCTAGTTAAGTATCCAAATTATTTCTTATTGGCTAAACACCGAGTTTGGTCCCCAGCACATTTCTGATTAGACCTTCGAGCTTCCTCCTTGGTGTCCAGGGAGGAGCAATGCTTCCTTGTGGTGACGGCTGGAAACTCTCCAGACCCTGCACCGCTGAAGACGTGTGTCCTTCTTCCCGTTTTTGTCCTACTCCTGCTCTGGTGTCGTCATCCACCAGTTCCAAAGCAGGTGTGTGCTACCCGAGAGCAATGAAAATCTCAGCCTGAGCTCAGGGCCCTCAGAACAGCCCGACCCCAGTGGCTGCCCTGGAGGGCGTGTGGTGCCCGGAGGGCAGGTGGCCATCGGACCCTGGCCGTCCCCACCCAGGCAATCGGCGGTGGCGGGAAGGACCACATTTTTAGTTTAACCTGTGTCATTAGATTTCTTACCTGGGATGCGTCACACAGAGAGCGGTGCTAAGGACTTGGCCCTGCCCGTGGGTCATTAGCAGAAGTCCAGGTACCGCTGGGCACAAGGGGACTGGCCGTGTGGGAGGTGAACTTTGCTCTCAGGCCCGCCTCTCACCGAGGAGCAAAATGTTCTCCAGCCAAGGGCGGTGACGTCATCGTGTCTATGTCGCTGGGCTGCCCTCTGTGCTCTCTTCTGCCCTCTGTGCTCCCCCACAGGGCTCCCAGGGCTGCACGGGGCAGTATCCAAGTCTCTGCTCTTGTTTTCGCCAGTTTAGTTTCTGCAGCCTCTCTCTGTCCACTGTCTGGTGACAGGAAGTCGGTCTCCCTCCTAGAGGACGGCTGATTAACAGCCACAAATCTGAATTCACAATGTAGATGTTCGGACCCCGGGAGAGCTGTGCCTTCTGGCCAGCGTGTTTTGAAGCTTGGAGTCAGAGTAAAGTGTGTACAGAGCTGGGGTCAGGCTGGCAGGAGCTTTGGAATCATGCCTGACAAAGAACATTCCGGAGACACGGGCTGTCAATCACACTGGGGTTTCGATCTCTCTTCAAATACCTGAAAGGCTGCCAGGCAGAGCGGAGCAAGGGTATTCTGTGTTGCTCCAGAGGAAGCATCAGGACTCTGGGCAGAGTCCTGGAGATACGCATCTGGGCACAGCACGATGAAGAGATTTCGAATAATGGAGGCGACACGGTGATGAGAAGGAGACACCTTGCAAAGAGAGGGCCCCTTGCTGCTAGGACGCTCCTCCCTGGTGCACACAAGGCCCTGGGGCTCCTGTTCTTTGAAGCATTGGGACCAGAGATAGAGATAAGGGGCCCCCCGAGCCCTGGGACAAGGGATCTTTCCTGGCCCTTCTGGTTTCTGTTCTTTAAAGCTGCTCTGTGGTGAGGCTGTGAGTGGCTCTCTGCTCTATCCCAGGGGCCTGAGAAACAGGAAGGGAAAGAAGAAGGCTTTTACTTTCTCTTACCAGCCCCCTAGTCACGGTTCTTACATCTGGCAACTCCCAAGGATTTTGTTAGTGTGTTACTAGGAGCTCGGAAATCTTTTTCCCCGATTATTTTTTTCTGTACGTCGCCGTGGCTTTCACAGAACATCTTGGTAAACCCTTTAGTCAATGTGGTGGCAGTCACCAGGGCCCCAAAACGCACCGGTAGCCTTTGGAGACATTCTGTAAGTGCCTGGCTGGGGTTACAGGTAAGCGTGGGGACACACGCCTCCGGTCACCGGTCGTTTGGTGTCGTAAACAGAGGAGCGAGCAGAGGAAGCAGGGACACGGGGAGGGTGGCTGCTTGCGGTTAGAAACAGCAGGATGGCAAAAGCAGGAACTGATGGCTAGGGGCCCAGGGCATCTGTGTTTCGGACACGAGTGCGTATTTATGTCTGGAGCCCCTCTGCACGTAAGAGATACGCGCGTTTTATAAAATGCTGTCAGGACCCAGAGGAATTCAGCTCGGAGAGAATTCTGATGGTTCACCCGAGGTCCACCCTCCACATGCATTCGAGCCACGTGGGCCCTGGGTCCTCTCCGGCTCCGGGGAAGTGAAGTCGGGAAGTGTGGAGACACCTCACTTGTCCACACAGCAGTCATCTGCCGGTCTCCAGGGCCAACTACCTGGTCACCATCAGCTCCTCTCCTCCTGGCCTTCTCTGTAACGGGCCGACCTCCGAAATCTCAGCCTCTACCAGATCCTCTCTGTCACAGGTTTTCAGAGTGGCCTCCCATAAGTTCCCCCAAGTGGAAGCATCGTAGTGCTCCGAGCGGGGGGGAACACTGTCCGTGATGATGTGGAAATTTCCATGGCAGGTGTCTGAGGCCACAACGCACTGAGGAGGGCCGTCCAGCCCTGTAGCGGCTGTATCGAGGAGGGCACCCTCTTTCCTCTGGGAAATTGAAATCGGGACGGTCCTGTGGTTACACACATTCAGGGGGGGCCTGAGCATCGTGAGGCCCCGCCCCTTCCTGCTCCCGCACCCCGAGATGCCCCCTGCAACTCCTAACCCCGGTGCCCAAGCGGATGGAGTCCAAGAGCCCCCCGGGTGGCGGGGAGCGGCCCTCCAGTCCGCGGGGCTGGGGTTTGCATTTTGCGCTCCGTGCTGACCCAACGCTGCTTTAGTTCTAGAGAAGTTGAACAATTCTTCCCGAAGAACGCTGCACCTGATGGCCGTCCTGCTGCTGGTGCTCAGCCTGTGCACGTCGCTGCTGAGTTCCGGGTTCACCTTGTACAACAGCATCAGCAACCCCTACCAGACGTTCCTGGGGCCCGTGGGCGTGTACACCTGGAGCGGCCTTGCTGGTGAGTGTCCCCGGGAGCACCCGGCGCTCAGCTGGGAGGCACGTCCTCGGCGTCTCTGCGTCTCTGGCTTTGGCACACACAGGAGCCCACGTGGCCACCGCCGGGCTGTAGAAACTGAGGAGACCCAGTAGGTGCCAAGCTGCGTGCTGCGGCCTGGGCTCTCCTTCTGCCCATCTGCAGCGTCGTTAAGCATCCTGGGAAATAAAATGGTTTTGAATGCACCGGTGAGAGGCAAGGGGCCAGAGGAGGGCAGGGTGTGACGTGTTAAAATGCGTAACAGATGCCAGTCTCTGCTCTCGAGTGTAGAACGTAAGGAGTTAAACATGATGCTTCTAAGTCCACAAAACGTTCATCTGTGACAACAAAACTCCTGTAGCGTGTTTAACTCCAAGTGGGGTTCCGTGTAAGGTATAGAGGTGCACACACACACACACACACACACACACATTCATACACACACAAGTGACAAACACACATACATACACAAGTGTGCACACGCATGCACATACCTACATGGATATGCACACACATGCATACTTACACAGTTGTGTGCACACACACATACACAGGTGCGCACACACACACATACATACATCGGTGCGCACACACGCACTATAGGTGTGCACACACACAAATGTATACACATATATGCACACAAGCACATACTTCTACATGCATACATGTGCACGTATGATCACACACATACGCCCATGTGCATGCATGCACACCCACACATATGCACACATCTAAACACATACACACAGATGTGCACACACACAGAAGTGCATGCATGCATACACAGATGCACATACACAAACATGTACACACGCACACACGTACACACAGTCACACACACACACACACACTTATTTACTCTCCTTCTCACCTCCAAGTAACAACAGTCAATGTGGGCTAGAACCCAAACATGACACCTCTGTATGGCTGTGCCACAGAGAACCGCAAAGAAGGTCGTTTAGAGGATCTGGGGCCAACACCCTTCTTGCGGGTGATGTGTGAGCCCCGGTTGATTCTGTGCAGTGTGACTGGCTTATTTTACTTGTTTATTGGTCCAGGCTGGGGTGGGGGGGTGCAGCGCAGATGGGAAGTGCATCCCAGCTTGAGTCACAGCGTGTGTGGCTCTCGCTGGGTTTTCGCCAGGCTCTGCAGCTGCCGTAAATGCCCAAAGGCCTGCTCAGTGGGGGGCCTCGTTGCCCTCGCCAGGTGGCCAGGCTTCTGCTTTCTCTCTCTCTCCACCATGAAAACCTGATCTCGAGAAAGGATCTGAAGAAGTCTGTCCTCCCCTTGGGAGGACTCTGGACGTGGTTTCATCTAAGTTCTAGGTAGTGCATTTTAACCCCGGGCCCAGAACTTTCCAGCACAGGAAGGGTGGTCTGGTATCAGGAAGCCCCAAGGAGGACTCGGGGCTGCTTCCTTCTGTCCTTCTGTGAGAGGCCATCCTTGCACAGGCCGGATTCAGGTGGCGGGAAGAGGTCCCCGGGTCTCTGAGCTGTGGCTCTCAGCAGTGGTGTGCTGGAGAAGAACAGGGCTCTTGGGGGGCGGGGAGGGGGGGGCGGGGAAGGACGCCCTGGCTGGAGCCCAGGCAGCTCCAAGTGGTAAGGACACTTCTGCCTTCTTCACACTAATAGTTGAGGAGAGCCAGCCCCAGACGGCATGAAACAGGGGAAATCCATGCAGCTCGACGCTCACAAATGGGATGCTCTTAAGAGTGCCATTCATAATCGGCAAGCCAGGCCAGAGGCGGGAACCAGGAACGCCTGTACGGCCACACTGCATACCCACCCCTCGGCTCTGAGGATTGGGGTTGGGCTGCTTTAGCCACATTCATGCATGACTTGCCCTTTCCTTTCTCCCTGTGGTTGTATTACCTGGTGGTAAAAACAAGCCAACCCCCCGAGTTAAAGGGCATCCGCCGTGGGCCAGGCCCCACAGCGCTGTGGAATGAGTGTTCCTGCATCAGCTTTCCCCAAGAGTCATGCTAAGGGACTCACTTACAAACTCAGATATCCTCACCCAAAGGCCAGGCTTCCTTTCCCCAAGCTCTTTCTACCACTACAACTCACCTCAGTCAAACCAAGGGCAGGGCCCATTGGCACTCTTTGCCAGGGTAAAAAAAAAAAAAAAAAAAAAAAAAGGATTCTTTTAATTTTTGCTCAGGTAATTAAGAAACTAAAAAAGGTGGTGGCTTCAGGTGCAGCTGGATTCTGGGTCTCGACCCACGCCCTCAGAACAGATGCCTTGCAGGTTGCTTCTCTCTTGATTTTCCCAGTGTTCTCTCTGATGTTAAGCAGCACACAGGTCCCCTTAAAGTCAGGATGTTGGCCAACAACCCCTTTCTTCTGAAAGGACTTCTTTTCCCCCAAATCTGACTCTCCCTGGAATTGTCCTTCCCCGGCCCTGGAACAGCCTCCATGGAGTTGAACTCACTGGCTGACTCAGCCAACGGCTGGGGCGCCTGACCCCTTGGAGCGGGGGCTGGGGGCGTCTTCAAGAGGGAAATAAGGAGCTAGTGTCAGAGGAAGATTGGATACGGGGTCGTAGGGACAAGACGGGACGATGTCGCCACTCTACAGCCTGCAGGCCTCAAAGCCCATTGCCTCGTAGACCCTGTTTCTGCAAAGCTGGAGCTTTAGGCTCTGTCTCCACAGTTGAGTATGCACTGGCTCTTTACATGGAGGAGGCCGATGCATGTTTGTGGAAGAAAACAAGGAAAACACCAGGCCGGCGGCCTTCCCCTCAACCCCTCCATCCCCACCTACTTGTAACAACAAAGCTTTGTCTGACGGGGAGAGAGTCGCGTGGCGTTCCTTTCCCGGCTTGGGGCAAGTTCGAACACACAGAAGAGTCTGCGGGGGAGGCAGGAAAACAGTCTGAGATGATATCCGTGTGTCAGGAGGAGGTCTGCATTCTGGCAGAGGTCACAGGGAGAGCTTTGTGGCGTTGGGCTTTGAGTCTGGCCTCCTCTGAACGCCTCCCGTGACTTCTTGATCCCAGAGCTCTGAGAAGCCAGGCTTTTGCCCCAGGTTTGCCTCTGGGGACTCCCGATCGTCTTCACATAGGCTTGGGCTGTGCGGAAGGTAGTGAAAACTCCTTTTCCGTGAGTCTCCACCTGCAGTCACCTCCCAGGCTCCTATGTCCCCTGACCCCAGCCTGCCCTTAGCACCACGCCGGCCCAGCATGGCCCAGCCCTGACCATAGCGGGTATAACCATAGGAGAATGTTGGAGCCTGACAGAACTCTCCAGATTGTCTTCCCCCACACATTTGATCCTCAGCCAAGGAACCCAGAGAGCAGAAAGTGATGTGACAGGTCCCACGGCCTGAGGGTGACGGGCCAGGACTGGCGACAGTGTCCTGAGCCTTCGGGAGATCCCCCTTCTACCTCGGGGCTCCCTTTATCCCTCTGTGAATCCCCTGTCCCCGAAGGCTGGAGAGGAGACAAGGAGAGGCATCTCCTTCATACAGGGGCTCACGTCAGCACCTGTCTGCAACAGCCCCTCCCAGTTCAAACCAAAGCCAGCACGTTCCATCGAATGAAAAAATGTGTTAACCCTGTGTTCACCCCGCCCCTTTGTGACTAAGCTTTCATAAGAACTTTCACAAGAGCGCAATGAAGGCTAATTGGAGTGTGAGACGCACAGAGCATCAGAGGAGAGGGCTCTCAGATGTACAAATTATTGAGCAGTAAAACCGTCACACTGAGGATGAAGGTCTGCCATCGGGGAGAGTCAGAGCACTCTTCTCACACAAAAGCCCGCAAGCTAGAGCCTTTGGAGGCTTGGGGAAAGTCCCCGGGTGTGGGCTGCAGCCAGGACACGTCGACCGCTCCCCCCAAGTCTGTCGAGTGTTGGGTACATGTTCCCAGAGATGTGCAAACGCCACCTCCGTCGGCCTTGGAACGTTGCATCAGTTCAGAGAGAACCCCGTGCCCTTTGGCCGTCACCCCGTCCCCACTCCCAGCCCAGCCCTAGTTCAACCAACCATGAATCTGAATCTTCTCTTTGCCTGTAGCTGACCCCCTCTGGAAGGCTAGGAAAGAGGTCCAGGGAAGTGCACAAATCACCCGGGGCCAGGAGGCCGGAGCCCGGGAATCCACTTCTCTCTGACCCCAGGACTCTGTTCTCCATGGGGGCCAAGGTGGCTGTCCAGAGTCAATACCAAGGCACATTCTCCAGGGGAGGACATTATGAAGAATAAAAAAGGGACGATAAGACAACCAAAACATTCTAAAATGAGTTTATGGGGTGCCTGGGTGGCTCAGATCGGCTAAGCGCCTGACTCTTGCTTTCGGCTCAGGTCATTATCTCACGGTTTTGTGAATTCGAGCCCCACGTCGGGCTCCAAGCTGACAGTGCAGAACCCGCTTTGGATTCTCTGTCTCCTCCTCTCTCTGCCCTTCCCCGACTTGCACTCCTCTGTCTCTTTCAAAATAAATAAATAAACTTTAAACAGAATAAAAATAAAATAAAATGAGTTTAGTGAGAAGACCCTTCCCAGTGAATCGCCACACTCCATTGTGTGCAGAATGAAAGTCTAGCCTCCGAGCCAGTGTCTGGGGCTCCCTGCGGTGATCTCCTCCTCTGATATTCAGTGCTCAGGACCCTCGGAGCGGCTCCCCATCAGTGGGGTCCTCTCTCACAGTCCCAGCTGCTCTGAGCTCACTGTCCCCCGGGTGGGTTTGTGTAGGCCGTGTCTTCTGCTTGCAATGCTGTGTCCTCCCAGCCTCTTTGTATCCTTGTCATCTATCCAGACCTCTCTAGAAAGCTTCCTGCTGACTCTCCTGTCTCCTCATTCCCCAGTTCATTCAGCACAGCTCTGTGTGCACTGGGAGGGGCCACGTGACGTGCCCTCAGCGGAGCAGACCCTTCGGGAAGGGCTTGAGCTGCGTGTTTGCCCTTGGCCGGATGCTGCCTGCACCGTCTTTAGCGTCCCGCGCCTAGGATCTAGCTCGTCTCTTACATTTCTTTTACACCCTAACACCTAGAAGACCGTCACCTAGCCATCCCATAAATGCCCACAGAGCACGTGTTCCATTGAGAAAGAAAGTGACATGTTATATCTAAGTGATGAATCACTCAATTCTGCTCCTGAAACCATTATTATGCTGTATGGTAACTAACATGGATTTAAATTTAAAAAAAAGAAAAGAAAGGAAGGAAGCAACATGAGAAAAATGCATCACAACACTTCGTATTGTTCATGAACCTGAATCTTCTTTCCAGCGTTGTTCGTTTTCCTGACCATGATACTGTTCGTGGCCAACACACAATCCAATCATCTCTCGGAAGAGCTGGCCCAGATGCTGTACCCGCTGTATCCAACAACCACCTACAGAGGAACGACCCACAGCTACGGTTACTCGTTTTGGCTCACGCTCCTCGTCATTCTTCTAAGTGCTGTCACCGTGGTCATCATCGTTTTCTACCAGAAGGCCAGGCACCAGCGGAAACAGGAGCAGAGAAAGCCAATGGAATACGCTCCCAGAGATGGAATTTTATTCTGAGCTCTATGTTACGTTGTCTCGTCATTATGTCTAGTCTGTTGTACGTAAGCCCCCGAGAGGTTACTGGCTAGCTTGTCTGGACAATCCGCATGGTTAAGGGCAGCCCTGGTTGGCTGTCACTTTGTGATAGTTTTGTATCTCGTGACGCTCCCTAAACGATGTGCCCTTGACCAGGTTTCTTCCCTCTAGGGTGGGGAAGAGGAAAGGGAAATGTCTGTAGGCCATGCAGCGTTCAAAGCAGTAGAATGATTCCAAGACCATGGATCCTTCCAGCCCGGTCTCACTCCCTAAGATAATAAAGGTTTGTGGTACACACCTTTACTTTAAGTAGTTCAAAGCACTTTAGCACCTAGGATCTCCTCCTCAGGAGGGACCAGGTATTTTTTATTCCACTGTCTGAACAAAGACTTTCAGGTACAGAGGGATTCAGAACTCATCTTTCCAGGACCAGGTGTTGGAGGCAAAAGGTGGGTGAGACTTTGGGGTAAATTCCCTGGTCCCCGGGACCCCTAGTTGCTGACATAATTCAAAACCAGTGGCGGGAAGGAGTATTGATATATGACCTGCAAACCCATTTTTGAGGCGGCAGGGTGCAGTTTTTATATGGAAGAGACTAGGAAGTGAGAAGATTAAGAAAGACAAAAATTATAGCCCTGCAGCCTTCACACTAGGGAAGCTAAATGTATTTTTGGTCTAGAAGGATTGTGGTGAATTAGTCAAAACGAAAATGTCACATTGCAACAAGTTCTGGTAACCGACCCTTTGCCATTGACACAGTCTGGTTGCCTGGATGGGAGTGTGTCAGCCCCAGCAGAATCCGGCCCAGCCAGAGGCCAATAAATGGCTTAGAGCGCCGTGGCTTGCCGGCATTCCCCGAGTCGAGGCCAGGGCAGACGCGGAACACAGATGCTGGTTTGCCCTCTAGAACAGGTGGATGGAATCGATTCACAGTCTCATGAGAACACAACAGGCAACTAGGAAATTTTTGGAGAGCTCCCAAATGGATTAGACCTACTTTGCCAGTACGATATTCTTCCAGAACATCCCTTTGAGGATCTTTTGAGCTTGAATATCCCACTAGTCAGTCAGAGTGAACACGGACAGGATTCTGAAATAATAACTCTGTCATGTCTTGACGTAACCAAAGCCAAACAGAGCAGAAGTCTCTCGGTGTAGTTTACAAAATGTCGTGTCTTTGGACGGAAAGATATATCCTTTATGAAGCTATTAGGGATTCTTGACCTTCTTGTCTACTATTTTTTCACAATCTGTCTTAGAAATAATATTTTTTCATTCAAGAAACATGAATTGAATACCTGTGATGTGATCAGTCCTGTGCCAACCGGGATACCTGCCCCCCACGGAGCTTACTGTTGAGAAGTCAAGACAGACATTGCAAAAGCAGGTGTTACATTCCACTTAAAACAGGTACTTAGTCACAAAACTGTGCTCATTCTCTGAAAAGTCAGTTCTCTATAACCACCCACCCCCAAAGTCAAGGTTACTCCAATAAATTAACTTGTGCAACTTTGAGCGCATTAAAAATATGATTCTCAACAGTGAAAATGTTCTAAATTCTTTGAAGCTAAAAACATTTATGTTCTTTGAAGGTTTAATTTTATACCAGAGTGTGATAATGCAGGCAAGTCATGGAAGAGAAAACAGATAAGGGTAACAAATCCATGCAAATGGGGTTAGTGCAAAGGACATTATAGGATATAAAGACTGCATTTATTCCTCTCAACGTTTGAGCAGAGCCTGGTTTCGTTAGGGGACAAAGTATCTCAATCCTTAAATCGCAGATGACCTATGAGGAACCATTCAAAACAGGAATCTAGTACAGGGAACTAGCTTGCACAATTCTGGAGATAAAGAGCATGGCTCTCCCACTGTGTCTGAGGTAGAAGGTAATGAAACTGTGTGTGTGTTCTTTAGAAATCTTCTTAAGGAAGAACAGAGTTTGCAGACCACTCTTGGACATAGACGTAATTCGCTGTTCTAAAATCACTTAACATTGGGGCGCCTGGATGGCTCAGTCGGTTGAGCGTCCAACTTCGGCTCAGGTCATGATCTCACGGTCTGTGAGTTCGAGCCCCACGTCAGGCTCTGTGCTGACAGCTCAGAGCTTGGAGCCTGCTTTGGATTCTGTGTCTCCCTCTCTCTCTGACCCTCCCCCGTTCTGCTCTGTCTCTCTCTGTCTCAAAAATAAATAAACATTAAAAAAAATAAAATTAAATTTAAAAAAATACAATAAAATCACTTAACAAATGTGCATCACGTCTGTTGTAATGGACCCACATGAAACACTATGGAGGGCTGAGCTATTCTACGGAATTGGAATGTTTCAGCGGTCATGATACGAGCCCCTAATTAACCCGTGTGGTCCTGTTAGGATGAGCTAGATGGCAAGGTTTGTCCACATTTGCAAAAATAAAAAAGTCACGCAGAATATTGTGCTCCTCCATTTTATAAGAACATAGGGTCCACGATGATAATTTTAGGGAAATTAATACTTTGCACTAATGTCAAAGTGATGAGGCTCCCCTCCCCCTCCCCAGTGAGTTGTTTGCAAAGCACTCTGGGAGGCAGGGATAACCTCCAGGTAGGCTCTGCTATCATTATTCTAATTTTATTTGATTATCTCAACAAACCCTGTGGATCAGGCAGCGCAGGAAAAATGGTCTCCTTGGACGTGACACTTTTCAGGGTCCACAGTGTTCTTACAGCCAGCCCCACATGGCCACGCAATACCGGTGTTCCCATAAGTGACACGCGGCCGTGCGGGCAGACAGATCGGCAGCCTTCTCGGCCTCCGGGAGAACCTGGGAGCCTGCAGATTCTGTGAAGGACAGGCAGGCACTGAGCGTACTTCCTGAGTAAGCTGGGCTGCCTGCATATCGCCCAACGTCTTTCGCTGACACCTGCCCCAGAATGTAGACGGGCGGCCAGTCTGAACGAGGCATCGCATGTGTGGGAGGGAGGGGCTCACAAGCAGGAACCTTCCTCATTCTGAAACTGCAGCACAGAGACTGGTCCTTGGTCCCTGAGCCACACTCAGGGTGCCCTCCTGACCCCGGAACCCAGAACCCCCAGGGGCCATGGGCAGGCGAGTCCTTCAGTCGGCGTGAAAGGCGGGTCCCTCCATGGCAGCCCTCTTCCCCGTCCTCACCCCCACACCCCCAGCACCCAGAGCGAGGAGACACAGTCAGAGGCCCTGTGTCTCAACTGCTCTGGCATCTCGTAGCTGACCCAGTGACACCCCCTCCTGAGCTTCTGTTTCCTCGTGACTAAAAAATAAAATACAAATAGCAGAAATGACCATCAGTGTAGGATTGAGCAGGGAGGTTCTGGCATCAGGCTGCCTGGGGCTGGAGAAGTTACTTAATCTCAGGGAGCCTCATTCCAATCATCTGTGAAATGGGATGACGATCGATACCCAGGATCTGCTCTCAGTTTGTGGGAGGAGCCCTGACAAGGTGTGCAAAGGGCTCCTGGCGGCCATCCTCCTCCTTCGCAGAAACCTGCCGTGTGTAAAAACTGTAATAAAGACTAAAGGTGAGATCATGAGCTACTGTGGGCCACATCAATCCTTTTGCTTTGTAAATGAGCAAGGAACAGACACCTGAGACCCAGGAGGTTAATGAACTTGACCAAGCATCCAAAGCCGGCAAGTGGCAAAGGAGAAGTCAAAGCAGCACTCAGACACTTACTCTTTTTTTTAACCTGTTTCTGACTCAGTTCCATAAACGCTGTTTGCCTCAGGCGGCTGGCACAGGCCTGGGGCTTGGGGGCACAGAGACAAAAGTTCGAAAGGAGCGTGGTGTCCACAGAGAGTGTGGCCTTCTGGGTGTGCCTGTCACCTTTCACGGCACGTGTGAGGCTCACGGTGGGTCTCGTTCACTCGGAACAAGCAGGAGCGGCTTGCTCAAGCAAAGGCACCCGGTTTGTTTCACAGAAAACCTTCAGCCCGGCTGGGTGCTGACCTAAGCTGGAGAGGGTGGGGTCTCGGCGACAGGACCTGCCCACACATGCCCAGAGAAGGTGGCACATCCTGTGACCAAGGGACTTTGTGCTCCTTAAAATAGAAAGAAGGCCGGGTTACTCATGGTGACCCGGGTCACTGGCTTACCAAGGCTGCTCTCGAGCAGGAACTGAGGTATGAGTGACGTCTGACGCGTTACCTGCCTGCCCGAGCGGGCCGGCCCCAAAGGATGCTGAGGATTATTCCTGTCCCTCATGCTCTTCCCGCGTTGTGTCCTCACTCTGCCCAGAGACCACTGGAGTTTCAGATGACCACCCAGTTCCTTCCACCATGCGTTTGCATTTGGGTCAGGCTTCAGGCCATGAAAGTTTTATTTGCAAAATGTTAAGTTGTTTAGTAAAAAAAAGAGAAATTGAGACAGAAGTCTATTGTGTTTTAAGACTATTTGTTTGGAACAAACTACTTTGCAAATGAACACTCCTCCCAATTCCTACCTCACTCCTGACCAAGAGGGTTAGGCTTTTTTAAATGTTTATTTATTTTGAGAGACAGAGAGAGAGAGAGAGAGAGAGAGAGAAGGAGCAGGGAGGGGCAGAGAGAGAAGGAGACACAGAATCCGAAGCAGGCTCCAAGCCCTGAGCTGTCAGCATAGAGCCGGATGTGGGGCTCGAACCCACGGACCATGAGATCACGACCTGAGCTGAAGTTGGATGTTTAATCGACTGAGGCACCCAGGTGCCCCCAAGGGTTAGACTTCTCATGTTTAACCGGGACCCTTTGTGAAACGCTCTGCTCATCTGATTACGTTGAAGCACCCTACTTCCACAAAATGTTCAGCTCATAAATCAATTTTCCAGAAGGAGGAGTTTCTGCTTTTCTGGTTCCGGGCACCGCAGTGGTGGCTGGGCTGTGGTCCTCGTGGCTTTGCCAAGAGCAGTGGCCACGGCTACCATTACCTCAGTGTGCCATCTCCTAAATGCTCTGCAGGAGGCTTCCCTGGATCCTCGCGGCCAAAGTCTGGGTTGGTGTATGATTAATCCCACTTTTTAGGCAAGTGACTGAGGCTTAGATTGGTTAGATAGCCTGTCTGCCATACCACACAAGGGAGAGGCTGAGCAGACCTTCCATCGCAGACCATCAGCCCAGGTCTTCGGAGAGGCACAGAGTGGGACCGATAATCTTACGGTAACACCACGCGTGTTTTTTAAAGGGTTGGAAGAGGTCTCAAGGGCAAATCCAAGCATTAGACCTTGGCCTCCATGGGCGCCCCCCAGGCATGTGGCATTTGGGATTAACTGAGTTTGCTAGATTCTCAAAGTGTCTAATTGGGTAATCGTTCACCTTTTGATTAAGAACGTAACTATTTTCACACACCGTGTGTTATCTTTATGTACTTAAGATAAGACTAACCTCTTGATGGCCCTATCACAATGGTGAGTGGGGATTAAGTACTCCATCAAAGGTAGGGCAGAAAGCACAGGCTTCGGTCTCAGTGAATACAAAGTGCACAAATGTCTACTGAGTGCTTAGTCTACTTAGCACACAAAGCAGGAGCACAGAACGCAACAATGTGCCCCAGACATGCAGCTTCCCATGCAGCTAGGCAGGTAGGCAAGTGGAAGACAAGGCGGTTTTTGAAGCAGTCCTCCGGGTTCTGTGGGAGCATCCCGAAGGAGAACCTGAAGGCTTCCTTGAGAAAGACACGGCTTTAGCTCCTCTCTAAACCCTGTGACCTTAAGCAAGGACAGCAATAGACCTTAGAGGGGATCTAACGCGACCCACCGGTCACACGTTGGAGTAAAGGAACCTCAAATATAGTGAGCTAAGGCACGGCTTCCTTGTCTCTGCTTCCTCACTTGAAACATAAAAATAAAAGGGTAGGAGAAGATTTGGGAACCTCTAAATTCTTTTCTTTTCCTTCTTAATTTCGCGGAGTTGATTTCTTGAAGAAGCATTTACGTAAACACCAAATGCGATCAGGTCAAATTTTCAAGTATGGAGGACCCGTGGAATAAGTGTGTTCCAGAGAATGTTCCTATAAAGTTTTATTTCCATGCTTTTATTCCACAAGGGATATAACGAGCTTACTCTGTGGGGATCCTACTTTGCTGCACAGTGTTGTTGAAACATTTTCCTCAGCTTTTGCTTAACAAAAGCAAATGGATGAATGATGACACTGGATAGGATGTAAAAAGTTCATTTCATGCTCCAGAATGGGGGGGGGGGGGTTAAGCTAAAACAGCCTATTTTCCAGACTCTTCCTTCAGTTTTCACTTATACTTAGGTGACAAAGAGCCAGTGGTACATGTGCCGTTGAGGCAATTCCAGGGTTATCCCCGTGGGAGCTGCACGGCTTTTTACTGAGGATCCCAACCCAGGACGTCTCATATCCTGCGCTAAATGCAGCTCCTTGGCAAGACTTTCATAGCTATTCTCCGACCCTAGTCAACCAATGCCACATCGACTGATAAATTGCTGACTTCAGTATCACCCAATGTAAATTGTCTAGCTTAACACCTTCATGAAGATGTGTCCATTATGGACTCGTTCAATCAAATCAAAACTTGTAAAGAATTTTGATAGCGGGATAGATGATTCATCACCCTTTGAGAACATTGTAGAGGTTGATGGCATTGAAGTGGCACCACGGCCACAAATCAGGAGGCCTCAGGTCTATTAGTCTCAGGACCATGTGGCACCACATGGTGTCTCTAATGATTAAAGACCCTGAAAAATTTTTGTTCATTTGGGCTGATTCTGCCAATATGTACCACATTAGAAACTAAAATTATGAGTATTCACAATAAAATGTATTTACTTATTTAAAGATAACTAAACATATTACAGGCTAATAAAACATTTTAATGAAAAATATGAAAAATTTTAAACCAAAAAGTGTGAATCTCATCAATATTTGGCTTAAAGAAAGACAGCTGGATTCTCGTGTCTGCTCTGTCTTCCATCTGTCATGATAAGTTGTTTAAAAAATTTTTTTATTGTTTATTTATTTTTGAGAGAGAAAAAGACGGAGCATGAGTGGGAGGAAGGGGCAGAGAGAGAGGGAGACACAGAATCAGAAGCAGGCTCCAGGCTCTGAGCTGTCAGCACAGAGCCCGGCATGGAACTCAAACCTACAAACCGCGAGACCATGACCTGAGCTGAAGTCGGACACTTAACCAACTGAGCCACCCAGGTATCCCATGATAAGTTGTTTTAAATCCAACCACCCATAGAGATATAGTCAGAAAAGGGAGGAGCATTTTTTAATAATTTTTTTAATGTTTGTTTATTTTTGAGAGAGAGAACATGAGCAGGGGAGGGGCAGAGAGAGAAGGAGACACAGAATCCGAAGCAGGCTCCAGGCTCTGAGCTGTCAGCACAGCTCGAACCCACAAACCACGAGATCGTGACCTGAGCAGAAGTCTGACACTTAACCAACTGAGCCACCCAGGCACCCCAAGGGAGGAGCGCTTTAATGGTCTTTTTAGAAAACCATAGATATTCTCCTATGACACTACACCAAAACTTGACAAAGTGTCATTGCTTAAAGGTCAGTTGTGATGTGAAATCGGAAACTATGTGAGTGAATTGTTCTCTGTTACATTAACACATTGTATCAGTCTCTTATGCTGTGACGGGACCTTTCACCCATGTGTGGCTTTGGAACATCAAATATTGGTCGCTTAAAAAATACTGGTTCCCTGAATTGGGCAGATCTTCCCAAAGTTGATGATAAATTCATTACAAACATTGAAAATTCACCTTCGTGAATACTGCCCCCAGTCTCGTCAGAAAAGGCGGCACGTATCGGGGAGCCGGGGAGCTCGGGATGGCAGATATTGCAAGTTTTCCAGAATTCCAATCTTCACTCGAAAGCTCACATTTTATCATTGGCAACAAATACTGTCAGTTGTTTTCCTTGAAGTGACAGACTCACTTTATTCCTTTTTGAGAAAATGTTGCCAAATACTCCATGCTGAATAACCATAGTTGGTTTGTCATTCTTCCAAATGAAAATGGAGTTCACGAAAAAGACAGCAGAGCTCACGATTCAACCAATCCCACGGTGCCGTTCCCGGAGACGACCACGCACTTCAGCACGCAGCGCACAGGCTGTAAGCACGTCTTTGTTTCGATCAAAGGTGGTCCTAACGAAAACTGGCCTTTTCTTCCCCACTGCCAACCTGTGGTGGTGAAGACCACAGGACACCCAGTGCTGTTTGAGGCATACACCTTGGTTTGTGCTAAGTTGTAAGCAATTTTACCCACCGTTGCTTTCCCACCATCAGCCCAAGCATCGACTGGCTCAGTAGAAATGGCAAATAACATCTTAGTGTTGTAATGAAAGTGGTCCTGACCTCGCAGACCTCCCGCGGGGGTCTCAGGAACCGCCAGGAATCTGGGATCACCCTTTATATTTCCCGTCAAAACCCTGCCACTTGAGAATAAGTGAGCTGGACAAAACATATTAAGGAAGGGCCACACACCTGATTTGGGTCTTTCCATCGATGAGGTTTCAGTGTAGGATTGATTTCCAGGAGCTGAAAGGGCTCTGGATCTTTAAGAAAATCTTCTGTTTAGTTTGTTACTGTCCAATTCCCAGCAGGTAAGCATCTTTGGGCCTTTGGGCAAAGACCCTTTCCCTAAAGGGTGATCCGTGGAGAGCAGTCAAGAATTCAAGTTAGTTTGATGACTCAGAGTTTATATGTCCATGAAACAAGGATTTGGATAGTTGGTCACTGACTTAGAGAAAATCAACTCATCATTTCATGAGTTCTCAACAAGGGAGTTGGAAGTCAACATTTCCAGTGGGTCAGGTGTTCGTCGAGTCTGTGGGTGGGTCTGCCTCCAGGATGTTGTCAATCTCTGTGTGTTTACCACCCAAGGCCCTGCTCTGTAAATTAGAATTAATTTTGTCTTTGAGGGCTTCATTGTGTTTTTACAAAAATTCGTGGTTTTGCAAAATATTTTCAATCATATTTCCTTTGTCTTAAGGAACTTGTCATGAATTCATGGGAAGCATATCTAGTGATGTAGAAGCAAGCTGTGTTTCACACGTGAAACCTGATTTTAGGCTTGAAAATCACAAGTCATTTTCTGTTGGAACAGACACTCCCTCTGGGAGGTTCACCCAAAGACCCTCTAGCACAAGATTTTCATTTGGTCTTAAGGGAAATCTGCTCTGGAATGTTCTCTGAAGCCTCTGGCTTCAGTAAGTTTAGTTTTAGGCTGAGGTAATCCACAATTTTCTGTATTTCTATCTTTAAATGCAGGAAAATGAAGATGACAAAGAAAGGATTGTTTTCATTGTCCCCTTGAAATGCAGAGAAGGTTTTGAAGGAAGCTAGGCTGGGTTTCGAACCTTCAGGCACTTTGATCTTGGACTTTCAGCCTCCAGAACTGTGAGGACTAAGTGCGTGCTGTTTCAGCCCCCGAGTCTGTGACACGTTGGTGCAGCAGCCTTAGCGGACTACGGCAGGACCCGCTCACCTAAGGAGCCATGGGGAACTTGAGGAGAAGACAGGCTCAGAGGTAACTGTTTTCCATAAGCACCAGTGGAAAAGTAAGTAGCTGCAGGGGCAGGAAAGTAGTGAACCGGCCAGTGACCCTTGAGTAGGGTGGAAGGAAGAGGAAGGGAGCTAAGCTCAGGTGCGTATCCTCCAGGGACGGACAGATTCTAGCAAAGAAGGAAGAAGAAAATGAGATGCGTAGATGGAAGGCTAGCAGCACATTCCCTGGGTCTGGAGGCTGGCACGGACTCGCCTGGGTCGTTTAGAACACATCTGGGTACTGTTCTCTCTCCCCGACGACTCAGCACGGGTTCAGGAAGGGCGGTCGGGGCCCAGGTCAGGAGAAGAGTGATAAGGATAAGACGTGTACAAAGACCACCTGTCTGAGCTGTGAGCATGTGAACAGGGCAGAGCACAGGGCTCGTGCCTGCCTGGGATCCAACCCGCGAAGAAAGGAAATCTGGCAAGAGCCTTCGAAGGAGACTACATGTCTGGGTCACCATTGGCTAGACATGAGAAAAGACAGCCACAGCCTTTGAGGGACCACGATACCAACGGTGGTGGCAGAGGGAGGCATCTTCTACAGGGAAGAGCTTGTCCACCCCAGATGTGAATGAATGAGAGCCTGGGGACACTGAGGACACCTGCTCCTAGAGGCAGTCCTGCCTCCCTGCCCAAGACCTACCGTCAGGTGGAGGGTTGCCAATTACACTTCGGGGTGTTCCCAATCGGCCCGACTTCACCCCCACATGATGCTCACCTGCCCTTCAAGGTCAGGTGGAGTCCAGGCTCGAGGGGCAGATTTAGCAGGCCTGTCCGTGGCCGTGACAGCTGGTGTTTGACTGCCCCACAACTCCCACACGCCCCTCCTGTGCAGGGACTCGGAAGAAGTGATGGCCAACGCTCTCCCCGCAGGACCCGCCTGATGTGCATTCGCTCCGGCGACCCGAGATGGCACAGAGGCTCTCCGGGACTGGAGGAGCCCCGAGGGACCACCTCCACTCTGCGCCCCCTCCCCAGGCATCCACAGACGGAGCCCCAGTGCCCACGGACGTCCTGCTCGGTGTGAGTTGGAGCAGGCCCCCGCAGTGGGCAAGCTCTTGGGGGTCTGTGTGCAGCGGCTGCCTTGCACTCCATCCCCTTCGGGGAGGCTCAGCGGGGAGGTGATGGGCCTTGTCAAGGTTCTCCAGTCGAAGCTGGACCGCGGGGCCAAGAGTGTTGTTTGGAACAAACAAATAAAGAGAAACAAGACATTTTCAAAAAAGCGTTGTGCCGGCTTTGGCACCGACATACAGCAAACAGTGAGGTGGGTGTCGATCGCCCGGAATTTGGGGTTCTGCAGCTCTGACTGTGACCCCTGGCTCTGCCCCCGAGAGCCCTGGGAGGTCCCAGAGGGATGCCCTTGGTGTTCCGCCATGGTGGCTCCCTTTCGTCGTCTGTGAAGAGGTTGCAACGGCAGGCCTCCTCGGAACATTGTGCGTCGGACAAGGTGACGTGAGATGGTCCACGGGGAGGCCTGGCCCGTGGCCGGCACATGACGTGGCAGGACTGTTGTTACCACCTTATGTGATCACGGGAAACCACAGCAGCTCCTCGTGTGAATCAGCGAGCCTCCAGTTGACTCATTTCCAGATGGGTCTGTGTCGGAAGGAAGCAGGGAAAGACGGAGGGCAGGACACAGGGCCAGGTGGGGCCGGAGCTCTGGGGGGCTGGGGCCGGACGTCGTCGGGAGCCCAAGCGGGGGCCTCCTGAGGAGGGCGGGAGGACCGTAGTGCTGGCTCCTGATTGCCGAAGCCCCGGCTGCCAAAGGATCGTCCTTCCCTACATGCCTGTGGCTTGGGGCAGGCCGCGGGGCCCGTGGGGGCAGGGCAGAGATGCAGCTGGCAGGTGCCGTTGGGCATTACAAAAGCCTCACTAAGCGTCCTTATGTTTGATGACGTCCTGGTGAACTTCCGGGGGAAGTCTTGCTACAGGAACTGAAGGAATGACCTTCTGTCTCAGGACGACAGCCGCTCGGGGGGCTCTCGGGGCTGGAGTCCCCGGGGAGAGCTGCCCTGGCCTTCCTCGGTGAAGATCTGCTGGGGGCAAGTGTGGGGGGCAGCCTGCTCGGACCCCAGCTCCTCCACGGGTAATACACCATCCCCATTTTCTAAGGGCAAGCTGTGCATAGAGCCTTTGGTAAGCAAGCTAGTAAGCGACCCTTTATTCATTCATTCATTCATTCATTCATTCATTTTTTTGTTTGTTTATTTAGAGTGAAAGCAGGAGCAGGGAAGGGGCAGAGAGAGAGAGAGAGAGAGAGAGGGAGAATCCCAAGCAGGATCCACACTGTCAGCCCAACAGGGAGCTCAGACTCAAGAGTCGGACACTCAACCGCCTGAGCCCCCCTGGTGTCCCCCTAAGCAACACAGTTTCAGTATGAACACACAGAAAACAAAGGGAATAGTGTGCAGCGTGTGCCTGCTCTAACCACTCAGAACTTAAAATGTTACAAGTCTTTGCTCCCTGGCGTTACTCGTCAGGGAAATACAAACCAAAACCGCATTGCGAGACCCCCTCATCCCCTCTAGCTCGGCTGGAATCCAAGGGATCAGACACTAGGGAGTGTTGCTGGGGACGTGAGCCATCAGAGCCCTCACGCGGTGCTGGCGGGAGCGTGAAATGGTGCAGCCGCTTTGAAAAAACAGTCTGGCAGTTGTTCGAACAATGAAACAGTTACACGCAACCCAGCAGTTCTAGTGCTGATATATAGATACATATATATACGCGTATATGTATATATATATATATATATATACACACACACACGTATATATACTTATCTATCTCCAAGAGGACTGAAAACCTGTACGTGAACGTCCATGGCAGCATTACTCATAACGGCCAAAAAGTGGAAAGCATATAAATATCCATCAACTGACGAACATATAAACAAAACATACATCTCATCTGTATAATGGAATGTTAGCAGTCCATAAAAAAGAATCCACAGGGGCACCTGGGTGGCTCAGCGTGGGGGGATTAAGCGTCCAACTCTTGATTTCTGCTCAGGTCATGATCTCACGGTTCGTGAGTTCGAGCCCCGTGTTGGGCAGAGCTATCAGCACAGAGCCCGCTCGCGATTCTCTCTTCCTCTCTCTCTCTCCCCCTCCCCTATATGTTCTCTCTCTCTCTCTCTCTCTCTCTGTCTCTCAAAATAAATAAATAGACTTAAAAAACAAAGAATTAAGTACTGACACCTGCTGTAATGTGGATGCATCTTAAAAACGTGATTCTCAGTGAGAGAAGTCAGACCCCAAAACCCACATACTGTGTAATACCATTCATATGGGATGTCCTGAATCGGGAAATCAGGAAAAACACAAAGTGTTTTCTCAAAGCGGGGAAGGGGTGCAGGAGAATCGGGAGTGGTAGCCGAAGGCACTTTGTGAGGTGATGAAAATGTTCTAGAATTAACTGTAGTGAGGGTTACACATCTCTGGGAAAACACTAAAAACCACTGAATTGGACTCGTTCGTGAGTGAATTGTATAGTATGTGCAATATATCTCCATAAAGCTACTTTAAAAGTCTGTTACGTTGTTTTCTAATATTTTTCACATAAAACAAAACATTACTAAACATGTGGAGGTCCCCTTTCCATCCCTGCCCCCCCCTTCCTGTGTCACTGAGGCCACCGTGAGCACGGATTTCCCTTCCAGTCTGCTTTTGATTCTGTTCCATGTGGCCCCGTCCCCTTTTCTTCCATTTCTCATTGAACCACCCTGAAAGTTCGGAGACCACGCCATTGCTACCTCCACCTGACAGATGAGCAAACTGAGGTCATAAAGGTCAAAATTGAGCTACCCAAGATCAAAGAACCAGGCTGACCCAGGCCAGATGCTATGGTTCCCTCTCTGGGTTACAAACCCACTTTCTCATTCCCTATTTTTCCCAGCAAGCTTCTTTGGGAAAGCCTCACAAGTGATCCCACTGATCTGTTTCCATGAAAAGAATGTTACAAGTAACATCAATAGCGAGTACGATCCATGCAGAGATCTCAGAACGCCTCTGGTATTTCCCAGGAAGCGTGTGTATATTCCCAAGGTGATTTTAGAAGTCCTTGTCTAACAGGTGAAAAATGGCGAGTCTGAACAGCTCGAGCAGACGGTCTAGATTTCTGAAGCACAACTCAACTAATTCTCACGTCCCAGGCCTGCAAATGTCACCAACCTCCCAACAAGCCTTGAGAATGTTACTACTTTTGTTGGCAAAGGATGAAAAGCAGAGAGGAGCTGAGGTGCTCTGAATTTCAGACACTGCATCAAGGGAGAAAACGGACCTTCGCTGAACCATGAAATAGTTGCCAAGAAAAAAAGGGACAAGTCAACAGATAACCTCTTCCGGAAGGCTAGCCACAGGGAGCCTCAGATCCCTCCAACCCCAGACGCCCTCCTCCCGCTGCTTGCTTTGAGAAACCAGCTGGTGAGCCTCAGGGGTGAGCCGCTGGGCCCACTGGCTTTTCTGGGGCCCCATCGTCTGCGAAGTGTTGGGACACGCAAAGATGAACAACATCTGGCCCTTGCCTTCAGCGTGAAATTATTTATTAACTGATGCTGAGTTGTTTCTTACTGAAAGTTGGCCCATAATAGTGAAAAATAGCAGGTTTTTTTTTTTTTTTTTTTTTAGATGCTCTTTATATCCGGGAACAGACACACAAATTAACTGGTACATCTCAGGCCACGGGGTTTAGTGGATGATGTAGTGGCCGTAGTACCCAGCCACACTCCAATGAGAGCGATCTAGGTGAGACCCTCCCTGTTACAGGTTGAATTGTGACCCCCAGAAAGATAGGCTGAAGTCCTAACCCGGGTACCCGTGAATGTGGCCTTATTTGGAAATAGGGTCGTTGCAGGTGTAGTCGGTTAAGATGGGGTCAGACTGGAGCAGGGTGGGCCTTTAACCCAACATGACTGGTGTCCTTATAAGAAGAGAGAAATCTGGACACAGAGACACACACAGAGGAGACTTGCCATGAAAACACAGATATACAGGGAGAAGGGAGCCATGTGGAAACAAGACAGGGACTGGAGTGATGTGGCCACAGCCAAGGGACCCCTGGGGCCACCAGCAGCTGGAAGGGTCATAGAAGGACCCTCCCTTCTCTTTGTTGAGCACGGGGTCCTGGACCTCGGTCTGGCCTCCCTTTGATGTTCTAGGTTGCCCTCTGCTCCGAACCCTGGGATACTCCCAGTCTGCATGAACCTAGCCTGGCTTCACCCCGGGATCCTCAGAGAGCCACAGAGACGTGCTCTTAAGATTCTGCTACCACAGACCCTTGTGTGTGCACTCTCTCTCTCTCTCTCTCTCTGAGAGGCTCTGTCAGTGATAGGACACAGAGCTGAGTCCCCTCAGCCTCCAGACTTATCACAGCATCTAAATCTAGGGTCCAGACAAGTACCCCCAGGCCTGTGGACACCGGTTAGTTATTTCTAGGAGGCTCCGAGGCTCGTGGAAGGAGCCCACCCCATGACCCCAAGGAGCCTCCCTACGTCAGCCAGTCCCAGCCCCTGCAGGACCCATCTCCGTGCTTCCTGGTCCCCTGCAGCCCCCTCTCTTCCCAGGAAACAGGCCCCAGGGTTTGTCCAGGCCCCTGAGACCAGGAGGGTGTGAAGAGCCAGGACGCTGGGACCTTCGGGCCTCCTGGCCCCCATGATGAGGTCCCTGTCCTTGATGAGCCTCCATCTGGCAGGAGTCTCCTCCACCCTGAGCCTGGGGCCCTGCTCACCCTAGTAGTGCTCATGTAGTATGTCCTGGGAGCTCTAGCAGGGCCGACGTCCCTGTGACCCTGGGCTGGGAGCTTAGTGATGTCCCACGGCCACTCCCGAGGACACACTTCACAGCAGGGGAGGCGCAGAGCCAGCAACTATGATGTCAAGGATAGTCGCAGCATGAAGTGTTGTCCCGGGCACGAGGTCCTGGGTTCCTGGGAGCCTCCTGAGCCCCAGGTGGCAAGCCCCAGACCCCAGGGGGCCCCCAGAGCCAGCTGGGCTGACCCTGGAGCTAACACTGAGGCAGGCTTGACCCAGGCTCACATCAGCCTCGGGGGCTCAGGCTGCCTCCATCCACCATGATGCGGGGAGCGGGGCTGAGAGTTTGTCAGCCTTCACAGCCATTCGGCAGAGCAAGCGTATAACCGTTGAATCTAATAATGTTCGTTACACGTCTCTTCGTCTCCATTTCCCCACTTCCATATTTACTGTATTTTACAGAACTATCAGCCCATGATGAACTGAAAAAAAGAAACAAAACTGGCCCCGAACCGCAGATGGTCTGGGAGGCACTGGTCTCACATCCAGGGCCAGGAGCAAGCAGATCCCAGAGGTTCAGGGGTCCCTGGTGCTGAGACTGGAGGGCCTGGCCCCATCGGGCTCTGTCCTCTGGCCCTGGTGCTGAATGTCCGCCGTAGGCCCACCCTGTGGACACAAAGAGCAGATACCCTGGGGATCAATAGACACAAATAAGAGAGACCCAGAGCTGCCCAGCGTGGCTTGTTAGGCAAGCCAGGATGGCTTGCTGTCTTGTTGTGGTGCCTTTCTGGGATAACTGGCAGAGCCCTTGGGAGGCTCCACGCCAAGCAGGAAGGCTGTGGGGTGGGGCAGGCATAGGGTCAACAAAGGCCAGAATGAACGAGCGGATAGATGAATGAGTGAATGCGTGTTGAGGCGGGATGGAGGGGAACTGGAGGTGTCAGAGTTGAACACGCACCTTCTCTTCGCACCCTCCTATCCCCTGTCCTTCCCCCTCTACCCCATCCCCCCTACCTACAGCTGAGAAGTGACAGCCTGGGGACTAGGGAAGGAGCCAGGCAGAGTAGGTGGGTTTGCTGTTACTTGGTCAGGATCTCATTTCCTAGCCTTGGCCACTTTCTGCCACCCCCTGCACTCCCCAGCCCCAGTCTCCTTACCTGTAAACCGAAGGGGCTGCCCCAGACCAAGGGTCAGTAAGCTGCGTTCTGTGGGCCAAATCCAGCGAGGCACCTGCTATTGTCAACAAAGCTTTATTGGAACACAGCCATGCCTGTGCTTTTATGCACTGTCTGTAGCTGCCGTAGGGCACCTGGCAGGGTTGAATAGTTTTGTCAGACAGCTTTTGGCCTGAAAATCCGTGTTTACTCTGACCCCTGTTCTAGAGGAGTCTTTCTCAATAGGAGCAACACTGTCTCCTAGCGGGCAATTTGGAGATTGCGTGTCTGCTGAGCCCATGAAATACCCATTATAATATCTTCTATAAATACAATTGCTGAATCATTATGTTGTACACCTGGAACTAATATAACACTGTATTCCGCTGGGGCATGGGTTAAATAGGTTAATAGTTAATCTCCAGATTAAGGCGTGCACTTGTCCTGATGAGCACCCGTTGACGTATGGAAGTGTTGAATCACTATATTGTACACCTGAAATGAATATAACACTGTAGGTTAACTAACTGGAATTAAAACTAAGACGTTTTCAAAAAAGGGGGAAAAATTACTTTCCTTTCAGTTCTTGTAGTCCCTCTTTATATTAGAGTTAAAAAGGCATCATGCTTACCTTTTTGAAATTTGGAGCATGAGCAGGTGATATTCTCTATGGACGTCATTACGGAGATATTAAAGAGTATTTCTTATAAAACCGGGGCGTCTCTTCTGAGACAGCAGGGACGCCGTCCTTAGGGGACACGCAGCCCAGACTCCGCATCAGCATCAGCGCGGCCGTTTCAATGCGACACCACTAGAGGGCAGCATACGCCTGCGTGTGCGGCTGGAGCCCGGGCAGAGCACCTGCTGACCCACGCTGGGCCCAGGAGGGCTCCAAGAACCTTTGTGGCCTGGTTCTGAGCTCTAGGCAGGAGTCTCCGGGCGGGGGGTTCAAACCATGGAGGGATGATTCCAGTCTGTGAGACAGGCGGGAGCAGAAGGACACCTGCCTATATTTGGATGTCTCCTGCCCCTCCCCCCCCACCGCCTCTGTGTTTCTGGGGACACACTAATCCTCAGAGAGGCTCCTGCAAACAGTTCTGCCTTCCCCATTCCTTCCTGCAGGCAAGGCACGCATTTGCCTACTCAAGGTGCCAAGAATTCAGGCAACAAAGAAATCTGCCCACTCAGCTGAACTGACCCTTTCTCCAACTTAGTTGACATTCGGGTCCTCTGTGCGAGCCTGTGTGCGTGTGACCATTACCTCGACCGCGAAGCAAGCGTTGGTAAATGCTGACTTAGCATTCTGGGGGCTGCTCCTTTTCAAAAAGTTGGATCCTTGTTCATTTTCAAGCCATCTTTACCAATAACGGGAGTGGGTTTCCCCAAGCAGGGGGGAGCAGACTCGGGGCAAAGGGGTGTGCGCTAAGAGGGAGAGTGGGGCTCGGGGATTCTCAATGTACTGGGACCTCCTCTGTCATAACGATGGGTGAGTTTGCTTCTGATTCCTGGGGGTCGCTTAGTTGTCTGGGGAAACGGGGGGTAACCGACCAAAGCAGCCGGAATGTTAAAAAACTATCACCCAAGAGAGCAACTTAAGAAACACAGAGACCCCAAACCACACGGTGCCTGGCCCCTCCTCTCCACGTGAGGCTGTGCATCTCCCTGCTGCACCACGGGCTTCTGGGCTGGGGGCTGGGGGCCCTGTCCATCCCCGGCAGCCCAAGGACACGGCCCCCGGCAGTAGAACGAGGGCAGTTGGTGAATGTTGCCCCAAGAAAACGCAAGCCTCCGTTGCCCTCATGCTGGCAATGTCACCTTGATGCACCTTGATGCGGCTAGATGCACCTGACACCTCCATGATGCGGAAGGTCACCTGCCACAATGGACCCCCGGCCAACGAGAGTCCCCATCCTCACCGATGACTGTCACCCCACTGTTGACATCTGCTGAAACCCTTTCTAACTTCCATGCCTATTACATCCTTGGAGGGGCTAAGTGTGGAAAACCCCCCCACCCCCAACCTCACTCGCCGACCCCTAACAACCTAAGCTATTTAATTCACCCGCCTGGCGTTGGTCAAGGGCTGAGATCGAGCCACCTCCTTCATGCAGCCCTCCAGAGTGCCCTGTGCTGCACTCCCTCAGCATTTTTTTGCATCTCTTGGGCACTGTCATCCCACCCACCTGGCCAGCATGGAGGGTCCCGGCACTGGATCCTTCTTGCACAGGGTAAGTGGGTTAAATGAAGCGTGCGTCAATGACATCATTTGCTTCCCCTGAAACCATGTTACCTCTGAGCAGGGACACATCCTCACAGCTGCTCAAAAGCAGCCCGGGTGTTGACAACCAACAGGAGGGTGGTCTTCAGACCCTGGCAGGACTGTGCATCGATGCACTGGGCTCTATACCAGGCCCTCATCCCTTCCCACCTGGACAACCTCCCCTTGGGTAGGTTCCCTTTCCGGAGCTACACGGACCCCGCCTCATGCAGGGGTCTCAGCTGGTCTTTATCCGGCTCCTCTCTCTTGGGCAGCTCTTCCCTCCCTGCCTGGCCTCTCTCCTGCCACTTTCCTGTCTGGGGATCCATCCGCCCCCCGGCCTGGTCCTGCCTGCCTCTCCCAGGAGGCCCTGGCATCTTCCTCTGTGACCCCTCTTGCTGGCCACAGCTTCGTCCTGCCTTCCTGCACCTCCTTGGACATCCCCATCGAAGCAGAGGCCGGTCACCTCTTGTTCCTCTGGAGAAACCCCCAGCTCCAAGTCGAGATTAGAGGAGTCTTGGAAAGGTGAGCCAACCTCTGCGCCCCCGACAGACCCCGATCTGTCCAACCCGCCTCCTCTTTCCCGAAACCATTATGTCTCCCCACCTAGTGGCTCCCACGCCAGCTTTCAGCATCCTCCAGCCTCCATTTTCAAGGCAAGTGTCTCATGCCCTCCCCTCCCCCCCACCCCCTCAAGGGGCATGAGCCACCCTCCTGCCTTCATCCTGCCCTGCCCACAGCCCTGCCTCCACCAGAGATCCCACAGCTTCCTCATCACTGCCTCCTGTGGCCTCTACCCCTGCTTCTTCCTGGCCGTCTGGGCTCCAGCCACCCAAGAGTCCCCAACTCTGAACACTGGTTTGGACCAGTCACCATCCTGTCTGCCTCTCCCTCTACCTCCCTGAGCCTCATCGCTAGTTACAGCCCCTGGGGTGCTCCTGGGGACAGTCTGGAGGCTGTGGCTGTCCCTCTGAGACTTTCTGTAGGCTGGCTCCTCATCTGCACGGCCTGCCCAACACGCTACTTCCAAAGCTCTGCCTTCAGGGACTTACCGCCCTCACCTTCCACCATCCAGCCCAGCTGAGGTGTGCCCCCTTACCTGGCCAGGTCCCACTATGCCCCTCGGACAACAAGTGACAGAGCAGTCAGGCTTTACAGACCACACTTCTGAGTGTGCACGCTCCGAACCCGTGGCTTGAAGCTCACACCCAGTTTTGAATGTTCTCTTTGTCCATCTCAGATAGTGACGTTCATAACAACTCTTCTCTCCTCTGCCTTGAAGAGTGGTGGCCACGGCTGGTACCCGGCCCTCTGGCCTCTGAGGTCACTGCCTCCCAAGAAGCATACTCACCCTCAACAAAGCCCCTGCCTGCGGCCGCTCGGCCTCAAGGATCTCACCCCCTCTGCTACAGATCTCCCCCGCCAGCCAGGGCATCGCCAGAAGAAGCAAACTCTCTGGCGGTAGAAATTGAGATGTAAACGTCGATTATTTTATTGGGCGTAATAGGAGAAGAACCACAGCCAGCCGACAGGATTTGTTGTCAAGGTTATTTTCAGAACGAGCTTTCATTCCGTATCGATTGTGGCAGGTTCGGTGCAGGGTGGGGGGAGGGATCAGTGTCTTGGCCCTTCTGGAGATTTCTCGGAGTCAAGGCGTCCTGTCTCCTTGTTTTATAATTAATCCATTGCTCTTAAAGAAAGCAAACAGGAAGAATCTCCTGAAGCTGGGGGTTTCCCTGAATGCAATGTTCTCAGAGGCGTTGCCAGTCTTTCTAGAACAGATCAGAGCAGCCCTAGGCAGGTGAGTGTGAGCTGAGGTTAATTTGAGGCCGCTTAATCCCTCCTAGAGTGGAGACCTGTTTGCATTTTGAGCAAACTTCCTTCCTGGGCCTTGAGGGGCGGGGTGGAGGGCGGTCACGCTGCCTCCTTCCACCCGGTCCCCCTTTGATGGGATTAGCGCAGCTCACCCAGGACCCATTTCACTTAAGAGGCTCTGACCAGCGGCCTTTGGCGGGGTCAGCTCAGAAACATCCCGGGGCCTGAGGGAGAAACATTTCTTCTCCTTGAAAAATGATTTCTCACGGGCCATTGAAATTCTTTCTCAATAGGGATCTTCCATAAAGGTGCCGCTCTTGGAGATTATCAGTCTCTAAATGAGATTATCCTCCTCTCAAAGAAACTGTAGGATGGAAGGTGGATTCTTTTTTTGTTTGTTTGTTTCTTTTTGGTGCTCTTCCTGTTGGATGTTCAACGTGTGTATTTGGTTTATTGGAATTAATAGGTGGGAATTAACAGGTGGGTTAAGACAATGGTCCCGTGGAGCCAGCACTGAGGTCCTGGAGCAGATCCTCGTTCGACCCTCGAGCGTGGGAAAGGCATTGGCTTTGTGTGTTTCTCCGCACTGTTTGGAGTCCAATGTCTTATTCGAATCCACGTGCTGTGAATATCAGAGGTCACCGAGCTGGCCCCGGGGGGGATGTGGGGACCGACTCCTGCGGGGGCTGCGGGCTCACCCTTCCACGGGCTGGGTGCTTGTCCCGGTCAGGTCTCGGGGCAGATGCGCCTCCTCCCAGACCTCCCCTCCCCTCCCCACCTGCAAAACCTCCCCCACTTGCTCACGGTCCCTTACCCCTCCTCGCTGAACCCCTAGCACATTCTTTCTTGGTTTGTCTGCTTTCCCGTCTCCACCTTCCTTCTCTAGAACTAAGTTCCGTGAGGGCAGACCCAGGGCTGAACGCACCTGCTACAACCCGGGGCGTGGCTGGTGCCCACAGAGGCTGCTAGGGGAGTGAATGGGGGACGAGAGGGGATCTGCGGTCTGGTTCAGGTTGGGCTGCATCTTCTGAACCTCCGGGGAGCGGAGTGGCATCCCGGGTCTGCCCTGCAGGCCTAGGAGGTGCCTGGTTAGCTGCTCCCGAGCCGACCGTGGGCCCTGGCGGATTGTGGGTGTGATGGACTCCTGCTCCCCAGGTCCAGGGGAGAGGCGTGGAGCTGCAGCCCTCCAGCCCAAGCGCCACGCAGCCCGGCGGATGCTGTGCCGTGGGGCGGCGCCTCCCGGTTTCCCGTGCAGGTGGATTCCAAATAAAGTTTATTAGAGAGAAGGAAGCGGGCAAAGCGTCACTTGTTGAGTGAGACAGAGTTCAACAATTGCTGAACAAAAGCCGTCTGTGCACCTGACACTGAAGTTTGAGAAGAGTGGGTGGAACTTCCCAAAGATGCGGGGACACGGCGTCTCCCCCGGCTCCACCGTGAGCAGGTGCTCCACGGAGAACGTGGCTTTTAGGTGACGGAACACAAGACCTCAGAACTGTGGTTTTCGAAGCCGGAGCTCCCGGCAGCTCATCCTTCTCACATGCCTGTACTACATTTACATTCATACATATATGAAGTTTATATTATGTACAAGTATATAGGTAACATATAATACAGATGGGCTGTAATAAACCATTTTTGCATATGCAAATATAAAATAACATAGTGCACGCACGTATATACACGCGTTATCCCAGGGTCTCAGCTACGCTCTTAAGTGCATAACTTGTTTAAAATGTTTAATTTGAAAACATGATTATCCTGTAGGCTGCAGTGATGTTAACTCTGGTGGATTTTTCCTCTGAGACATGGTCATGGGGTCCCTGACTCCCAATCTGAGAAGCAGCAGGTCTGTGGCCTGAGTGTGTGAGCCCCCACTTAGATGAACTGCGTGTGGGGCAGGATTTGTCTGCTACCCTTTAGGGAACAAACGGGAAAAGTGAAGCATCAGTGGGGGAAAAGGAGGGTGGGATGGGATGGAGGGACGTATCAGAGAAGGCTTCGAGGAGGTGGTGACCTGAAGGCCAGCGGGAACTAGCCAGGCAGTTAAGGGAGGGAAAGGCATTCGGGTAGAAAGGAGCTGTAAGGGGCTCCATGGGGTGGGGGGTGGTGTCTGGGACACAGGTGACAGGAAGAAGACCGCGAGAAGGCAGTCCTCCCAGGACACTGTAGGGGGCAAGGGGTGGGGGGCACCCTGCCCCCCCCAAGGAACTTTCCAGTGCTGGGCGCCTCCTCTCCCCCCACCTGACCGCCCTGAAAAGATAAATCCGAAAATCTCCCCGGATCAGTTTCAATACCTGGTGAACTGAGTGCCCAATGGACGACTGACAGGCCGTGATAGAGATCTCTCCTTGTTTACCCGGCAACAGAAACCCTCAGGGCCCTGAATACCCCACTAATCTCTTCCTCTGCTGTCCCTTCATTTAAGCAGAAGACAACAGGGATTAAAAGGCCCCAAGAGACATGAGAAGCCTGGGGCTTTGTCCTTTCCTGGGGGAGACTTGGGTGCCTGGAAGCTCCCATCTCTCTCTCTGTTTCTCTCTCTCTGTTTCTCTCTCTCTCTCTCTCTCTCTCTCTCTCACACACACACACACACACACACACACACACACACGGACTTGATTCCAGGCTCTGACCTGCACATCTGCAGCCCCCACCGGGTCTAGTGCTGAGCCTTGGTCGTGGACAAACGGACACGCACACAGCCTGTCCTGTTTTCCAGAGAATGATAAAGACGTGGCCTGGTCCCCGAGCAATTACAGGACTGTTTGTACCCAAGGGACAGTCAACTGGTCATCAGGTCGGTGAACCTGGGGGTGACAGCACTGGAGAAGCTGGGGAGGGAGAAAGCTGGTGGCCTCTCAGGTTGGCAGAATGCCTTGTAGAACTCAGTCGGGGTGGGGGCTCCCTCTGCGGGGTGTCTGGGCTCCCGGTGGGCGGCCTCCCCAGGGAGCCCTCTCTTACCTCCACCAGGTGGGATGCCCTGGGACACAAGTACCTCTCTTTCACCATCAGGGAATAGAGAACACAGGGGACGTTTGCAGTGTCTCAGGGGGGTCTCTGCTGGGCTTCCCATGACATGGCCACACCCTCTTTCATGACCATCCCCTGAAGGGGTCACCCCGCTGAGCTGACCGGGGACCACCCCACAGAGGACAGCTTGTCTGGGCTTGAGATGTCTTTCCACAACTGAGCCTGCTGGACACAAGGCCAAGCGTGGTCAGCCCAGGCTTCCCGGGGACGAGGCAGGTCACCCACCACTTGTTTCAAAACTGTAACAGCTCCTGGTCAAGGCCCCTGGGGACTTTGTTAGAGACACCCTGTTGGGGACAGCAGTGGCTGGACACGGGGCACCCCTGCCATCTTGTATGTATCTGTGCACATGTATCTGTGGGCGTGGGGACTCTGCTGATGACTGCTTTTACCCCGAGGATGCCCAGTGTGGGGGAGCGTGTCTGCCTGAACTTCTGGGGCGGTGTATTTCTAAAAGGTCAACCAGCGGGGATGACCCATCTGCCTGTGGACTTCCAGCTCTCACTGGCATCTTGGACCTGGGAAGACACTTCACATTTTCAAAGGATATGCCATCAACCTCTCCAGAGATTCACCTGAGGATCCTCACCCCTGAGTCCACCGCAGAGACCCAAGGAGCCACACCTCCAAAACCCAGGGGCAGGTCGTAGCCCCCGCCTTCAGCTTACGGCCCCGGCAGCCCATCAGCACCCCCAACTGTGGTTCCTGAGACGGTTTCCCAGCTGAGCCCTGGGCTCTGGGTCTGTGCCGTGGAGATACCTCCCTGCCCAAAGTGGCTTTTGGGGGCAGGCATGACGCGGGGAGGCGTGGGTGCTCTCTGGACACCGACTTCCTCCCCACTCCTTAATTCCCCGGCCCCATTGACGAGGACCGCCATGATCTGTCTGCCCCCTGCTTCCCACCCATCTCATCACAGGCAGCATGTGTGGTGGTAAAATGCTTTCATGCACTTAGTTTATTACTTCTGTATCACGCACACTACCGACAGCCAGAAACCATCCCTTGTCCTCAGCTCAGCCATCTAGATTGCCAGACCCATCCAGTGGGCAAGCCGAGAACAGGCTTATTTTCACCTTACAGGGAAGGCACCAAGCCCCGGGAAAGTAACTGACTTTCCCGTGACCACAGGATGTGGGGAGAAGAGCCAGAGGCAGGCTCTGATCTGGGTGCTGAGGATTCCAGGGCTTTTCCCAACACAGGGTTAGGATGGAGCAAAGGAGGGATGTGGAAAGTTCCCAAGGACGCATCAGGTGGCTCTCAGCCCTCAGCACAGATGAGTGGGCCCTCCGCTCATCCCCTTGTGTCCTCCGGACTGGCCAGAGAAGCCGTGACATACTTCAGAGGGAACGAACCTTCCGTGTGCTCACCCTTCGTTGAGGGCCATCCCCTGGGTACGCAGTACTAGGGAGGACACCAACGCACTAAGACACGGCTTCTCTTCCGGGGACCTTATGGCATCACACAGTTGCCTTCACCCTCTGCACGCTCACCGCCTTTCCAGGTTCACGGAGGTCACCAGAGCCAGAGAATAAAGTCTTAATGGAAAAGCACCCTGAGGAGGCAGAGCTTGCAAAAGTACACAGAGACACGTACGTAGGCACTCTGCACTCTGTTTTACAAGTCACTTCAGGGTTCCCCAGAAGACGTAACTGTAAAGTCTGCACCTACATCATGGCGTTTCCAAATGCCACACTTATTTCGATCTAGGGACCCTCGTCTTCCTTCTTCCAAAACACATAGTCGAGAAACAGAAGGAGAAAAGTGACGTTTCAGACGGAGGAGTGCTCCTCAACACCTAAGACTTGGTCGATCAGGACTGAGGTCAGCGCACATCTGAAGTCAGTTTCCCGCAGCCAGACCTCAGTTAAGAAGGTTCCGTGTGCTCCCCACTGGCATCCAAGTGCTGCAGAAACACGAGGCCGTGGGAGGGAAGTGTGTCACATTAGGTGCTCTCAGTACGAACACCGCTGAACGCGCGCACCATCTTCAACAGGACCTGTGTGGCTTCCCCACACCACGATACTCAGCCACGGGTGACCACCTCCCGGAAGGACGACACTCGAGGATGATGGTTCACCAACTCCTGAAAGCAGGCTTTTTTTTTTTCATTCCCATGAAGCTATCACCTTGATAGCTTGATGATGGGATGATATTTACAATCGGGCCCTGAACCCCAAAGCCCTGATGCTAGCTGCAGGTAAAATCCCCAGAGAGAAGCAGGTGTTTACGGAGTTCTCGGAGACTGTGGGTCATCTACCTGGAAAAGAGTGGTCTATGAATTGAAACGGGGCCTGTGACCGTAGGGAAAGCACCGTTCTAAAATCTTGGTGCTATTTGCCCAAAGATACTGCTGGCTCCCACAGAGCGTTTCTAGGGTCAGGAGGACCCGGGTAGGGTTTTGCAGCGCAGAGAAGGAGGCCATCCATGCTGGGAAGGTCCAGGATGGTCCCTGAGCCTGGCGCCTGGCCTCGCTCTGCCGGCTACCCAACCCGGAAACCTCAGGCACATCAGTTCTGGTGTATTTTTCCTTGTATGTCATTAAGGGTCAGTTTCAGCAGGGCCGTGCTCTTGTCTGGTTGATGCCACTAAATCAAACTAATGACGGTTGACAACAATTACACAGCACCTACTAGGTGCCAGCACCGTCCTATGCGTTTTATACACGATATCACCTAGGTGCTATATGCGAAGGACATGCTCTACGTATCCCCACTTCCCAAATGGGTACATTGAGGCCTACGGAGGAGAAGTAGCTTGCCAAGGGCCACACAGCCTCCACACAGGTAGCAGTGGAGCAGAGCAACAGCAGGCAGTCTGCAGGGCTCTGTCTGTAGGAGCCAGAGCGGTGACAGGCAAGGGAGGAGTAGCATTGGAGTGAATCCAAGGGAACACCCAAGGGACACCCAAAGCCATTGTTTTTTTTTAAAGTAGGCCTCACACCCGGTGCGGAGCCCGAGGTGGGGCTTGAACGCACAACCCTGAGCTTAAGACCTGAGCTGAGACCAACAGTCGAAAGCTTAACCGACCGGGCCACCCAGGCTCCCCATCCAGAGCCATCTTTGAATTCTTGCCTCGTACGCCCTTCTGCACCCCTGCTCACTGCTCCTGCGGGGGCCCGTGTTCGGCATACCCACTGCCCAGGCTCCGGCCGGCCACACCACCTCCCCAGGGACCTCCCGCTTGTCTTGGAAGCTATTGATCTAAACAGGCTTCGTCACCCCAGGATCTGGTCCAAACTATGCCTTTGGCAAAACACAACCAAAGAAGGTCAGCTCTTCTCTCCTCTGCTCTGGGGGCGTGGTGGGCCTGAAGTCAGCCCCAGGGGTTGGGGCCGGGGCCAGGCGTTGGGGGCGGGGGCAGCTGACCTTCAAAGCCAGGTGTGTGGCCCCTGGTTGCTGACAGCATACACACCTCACACGACACCTTCCAAGGAATATTCTCGCTTGCAGCAAACGCCCTGTTTCCCCCGAATGTCATTCCAGAGCAGTCAGGAGCTGCCCTTGCGAGAGCAGCACTCACTCCCAGACCCGCTCCTGAGCTCCGGAGCCCAGTCCGGATCGCCACCCAGGTGAACAGCTCTTGTGTGCGGGGCTGATATTTTCTCGAAGGCGTGAGCCCCAATCCTGGGGATGTAATCCGAAAGTGCTTCCTTTTCGGTACTCTCAGATGCTCCCGGGGGACCCCTTCCCCACCTGGTCCTCAGGACACAGCAGGTACTGCTCGGGCGAGGTGGCAAATACCGACCGAAGGCAGGTGGCAGGGATCCAGCCTTCTTTCTCGGCTTCATGTTCTGGAACAACTCACCTTCCTTCCCCTCGGTCACTCTGCTGAGCTGAGTAAGCCTCCCGCGACGGACCTGGGTGCTTGGCTTCCTAATTATTTAGATGTGCTAGCAGCCCGAGAAAACCCTCGATGACCCGTCTGGCCGACAGTGGCATCCTCAGTGCCTCAAGGCTTATGGAAATGCGCTCCAGCTGAGTCCTCGGGGAATGAAGTTTTATTTATATAATAAGGTTTAGAAAATAAACCCAACTAAAAGCTGTGGAAACTGATAACACCTCCCGTGGCACTGATGGGCAGGTGCGGTTACCAGACAAATGGCTTCTGGATGAAGAGCCAGGGAATCCCTCCGAGGTCCTTATCGACCTGTGCTTTTTGATTTACCTGGCCGCCTGGTGAAAGGCCACAGCGTGGCACCTTAAATCAACCTGACCGCAGGACCTGCCAGCCCTACCTCATCAATCTTCATTTGTCTTCCGCGAATGCCGGAGAATCACTCAGCGCGCAGGGTCCCCAGCTTATCCCGGCTGCCCTTGCTAAGGGACTTTTTGAAGCCCTCCCAAACAAAATAAAATAGAACTTAAAAAAAAAATGTTTTAATGTTTATTTTATTTTTCAGAGAGAGAGAGAGAGGCAGAGAGAGAGAGAGAGAGAGACAGAGAGACAGTGTGAGCGGGGGAGGGACAGAGAGAGGGAGACACAGAATCAGAAGCAGGCTCCAAGCTGTCAGCACAGAGCCTGACATGGGGCTCGAACCCACGAACCAGTGAGATCGTGACCTGAGCTGAAGGCGGTCGCTTAACCGACTGAGCCACCCAGGAGCCCCCAAAACAAAGCTTTTGATGGTAACTCCTCACATAATTTCCCAGCTTGCACTCTCCTGCTGACAAGAAACACATTCATCTGAATGTTGGGATCGTTGACACTGAAATAAAAATAATCCCTCTCGGGCCGATAATTCCATGTCCTTTCTTGTTTCAATCTTTAGGATGTGCTCTGCTATCCCTGTTACACATGGAGAGACTAGGGAGGTTTCTAAAACATTTAAACTTAGGGCCGCCCGAGTGGCTCAATCAGTTAAGTTTCCAGCTCTTGGTTTCAGCTCAGGTCATGATCTCATGGTGTGTGAGTTCGAGCCCCACATCCGGCTCTGTGCTGACAGTGCAGACCCTGCTTGGGATTCTCTCTCTCCCTCTCTCTCTTCCCCTCTCCCATTGGTGCTTGCTCTCTCTCTCTCTCTCTCTCTCTCTCTCTCTCATCACAGCTAACACATCCTAAGAGAAAGAAACACGAAGCCAACCTTTCCAACTCCAAGCTCTCCTGAGTGAAGATCATTCTGCTGAGACATCGCGTGAAGAAAACTATTTCGCAGAGCAGTGACCTCTTTATTTCAGAACAAGATCAGGTTTTTGGCATTAGGACACCGATATGAATACTTTGGAGCTAAGAACCTGTGGAATGAGAGACGTTTTAAAACAAGAGCAGAAGCCAACGTCCTGCCCAGAGCGCAGTGTTGCAAGAAGAGTGGCCGCGGGGGGTGGGCAGAGACCTGCACCTGCTCCACGGAAGGGGATGGGCTGACGCAGACCCCGCCGGCTGCGGAACAGGGTGGGCTGGTTTCGTCGCTATTAGGTGTCACCTTTTGACAACCCGGTGGGCTCCCTGAGTCCTCTATTTGCCTCAAAGGAGATCCAGACAGCTCCCTCACAGGACGCCGCAGCTGTGGGGATGCGGGCCGGCGTTCCTTTCGAGCTGAAGTCATTCCATCCTCCGTCTGGGCGCCAGCCCTCCCGCTCGCCCCGCTCCGACGGCACCTCCTGTCACCCCAGAGGGCACGCAACTTCCTCGGACGCCCCGTGCTCCAAGAAAAATACCTAGCCAAGGAGCCGTTTCCTTCCCGAAAAGGGACGGCTGGCGGCGGGCGTCCGAGGACCTTTCTGTGGCACAATTTCAGTAGGACAATTTCATCAGCATTTCTCAACTGCTATCTTGAGAATTTGAAAAGCCTGTTAGCAAAGGAAAAGTAAAAAAAAAAAAAAAAGAGAGAGAGAGAAAGACTGGAGGCTCCTTTATGGTGTATCTCCTTCAACAAAAACCAATCATCACGAACCTCCGTCAGTCCAACTGAGCATCTGTCCCCAGGAATACTCTACACCTCCAGCCTGCAGAAATCAGGAGGGATTGAATTTCTCTTCCAAACTTCTCCAAATTAAACGCCCTTCTATGATTTTTAAAATACGTCTGTCACCTCAGCACAGGAAATTGTATGCTTCTTCATCGTTGCTTTCCTCTGGGATCTCAGACGTATATGAGGAGGCGGGTCCCCCTCTAAGAAGGCAGAATATTTCCCTTAGCACAGAACTGCTTGGTGTCCGTCACGGGCACTCAGAGCTAGGAGACTCCTGTGAGGGTCCCCACAAGAGCAGAGTGTGACTCCAGTGAAAACTTAGCCTAAATTACCGAAAAGACACATTTTGCCATCTGTCAAGTGACATTTCAGTTGTCTTTTCATTGTCATCCGTCTTTTAATGTTTGGGTGTATCGGGGCGCCTGGGTGTCTCCATTGGTTAAGTGTCCGACTTCGGCTCAGGTCATGATCTCGCGGTTCGTGAGTTTGAGCCCCACATCGAGCTCTGTGCTGACAGCTCAGAGCCTGGAGCCTGCTTCCGATTCTGTGTCTCCCTCTCTCTCTGCCCCTCCCCTGCTTGTGCTCTGTCTGTCTGTCTCTCTCTCTCTTTCAAAAATAAATAAAAATATCTTTAAAAAATCAAGTTTGGGGGTATTAACTGGTGAACGTGTTGCACCCCAAGTGTGGACTCCAGGTTCCTGTTTCTGGTCTGCGTGTGAGGGCTAATACGGTTACGTCCTCACACATGGGCCTCTCATGCATGTTCCTGGTTTCCTTCGTTACTGGCAGCTTTTAAGCATTCCAAATGTGCCTCTGCTATAACTGTCAGCATAGCCAAAGGGGTGTGTGTGTGTGTGTGTGTGTGTGTGTCCCTACAGAATCTTTACTTACTAAGTGGATGAAACACAGAGAGCTGCTTCACCAAAAACAGACAGCTTTCGGGGCGCCTGGGTGGCTCAGTCGGTTAAGTGTCCAACTCTTTTATTTATTTTTGAGACAGAGACACACACACACACACACACACACACACACACACACAGAGTGCAGGCAGGTGGGGAGCAGGGAGACAGGGGGACATGGAATCCGAAGCAGGATCCAGGCTCCGAGCTGTCAGCACAGAGCCCGACATGGGGCTTGAACTCGAGTTACCACGAGATCATGACCTGAGCCGAAGTCGGACGCCCAACCGACTGAGCCACCCAGGCACCCCAAGAGTCTGACTTTTGATCTTAACTCAGGTCATGATGTCACCGTTTCATGAGTTTGAGCCTCCAGTTGGGCTCTATGCTGACAGCAAGAAGGCTGCTTGGGATTCTGTCTCCCTCTCTTTCTGTCCTCCTCCCCCCCCCCCCCCCTTGTTCTCTTTCTCTCTCTCTTTCTCTCAAAAATAAATAAATGTTAAAAAAAAAAAAAACAACAGACCGCTTTCGTGGGTATCAGTGTTAACTGACCCCAACAGCAGACGGATGGTTGACAGCATTGGGTTGGCCCAGCCTGCAAAGCCCACAGGGACATGGCCGGTCTTTTACCAGAAGTCTGGAGGCAGCTTCATAATTTTAGAGCAGGGTTTCTAAGCCTCAGCACGGTGGACATTTGGGGTCTGAGAATTCTTTGTTGCAAGGGGGAGGGGACTGTCCCAAGTTATAGGCTGTGTGCCACCGTCCCTGACCGTGCTTACTGGTTGCCAGTAACACTCTCCCGCCGCCTAAGTTGTGACCACCCGAGATGTGTCCAGACCCGGCCACATGTCCCGGAGGGGTGAAGTCACCCCGAGTGAGGCCCACTGGTATAGAGGGCTGTGTGTGTGCTGCTGGTGACGGGGAGACACGCGGCCACACGTACATCCCAGAGAGCCCTCCAGGGCATCGATTCCAAGCCATCTGATCCTCGGAGGGATAGTGGTTCTCAGCACAGGAGTTTCTTTTTTCCTGTTTACCTAACCAGACAGGTGGACAGCTGGTGTTTTTAGAAAGATTAACGACTCCTCTCGAAGAAGCTGTCCTCACTTTACCTTCGGGGTTCTGCCTGCTGCCCCGCTCAGTCCCTCTCCCGGACCCCCGTCTGGTCCAGGAGTCACTGAGACAGTGGTGACAGGAGTGCCGACTGCTGAAGATCCAGGAGTTCAGGGGGCTCTGTGGGTCATTCCCAGGAAGCTGCGTCTGTGTCCCTGGCCTCGGCCCTCACCCACCCAGCCAGTTTCCTGCAGCCCCTGACCCCACTTTCCTGATCAATGAGGGAGACTTTGCCTCGGGGACATGGCTCCTTCCTTTACATCCGTTGGAGGCAGAGAGAAGTCTCCATTCCTCAGGGATGTGGCCGGCTGACCCTATCTGCACCCCCAAAAAGGAAGGCTCTGGGCCGTCATTCTTCAGCCTCCTGGTCCCGGGAGCCAGGTGTATGCGCTCAGGATCATGCAGTGAGTGTAGACAGGCTTCCGGTGGTAGTCTCTGCTTGGCCCCCCCAAAGCCAGAAATTGGCGCCATCAACAGGTGAAGGAAGGGACAGTGAGTGTTTCCATCAGCCTCTCTTAGCTCCTGCATCTTCTTTGAGGACCTGGTCCAGAGACTCAGAGGGGAGTGAACCTTCGGTCCTGGTCCTGAAGAGGGACTACACAGTGTGCACATGGGCGTGGGGTGAGGGGAGGTGGTGGGAAGGCCCAGACGCATCTCCAAAGGCTCTTCTCATTAATCCATCTGGCACCAGCTGCATGTCACAGACCCCTTGTCTACCAAGCATTTTGCCCGACACCGGGATGCAAAAGAGATGGCTCCTTCTCTCCAGGGGTGCGGGGACAAGGGGCTCAGGGTGTGGGTGGGCCATCAGCACTGCCGTGGCCGGGTGCCGGGCCCCTCGTAGAGGTGGGAAGGCAGATAGCCCTGGCCTCTTCTCTCTAAGGAGCCCTCCCAGAGGGCGGACAGGCTTCCCACCCAGGGCCTGGAAGGTGACTCAGGGCCACAGTCCCTGGTGGGATACAGCCACCTGTTTGTGCAGGGATGAGTTTGGCCGGGCTCTGAGCCTGGTGGGTAGCGACACAGGCCTCTCTGTGCTGCCGGGGGGCGGGGGAGGGTCCCGCAGAGAACCTGTGCTATTGCCCAAGAATACAAGAGGCTGTTTAAAGAAAGAATGACTAGTCTGGCTACCAGAGGGAGTGGGTGTGTGGGCAGGTGCCCTAAATCTTCTTAAATAGTTGCGTGAAGGTTTTGTCCTTAACCCTGATCCCTGGGGGCTGATGTCTGGGTCTTGTCTGAGGCGTGGTGCCGTGGTCAGGGGACAGAGGACAGTGGAAACGTGACATCCTGAGCAGCTCGGCTGGAAAGTCTCTGGAGGCCTTTGCTAGCCAGGGCTTTGGCACTAGAGTTATTCCATTGAGCAAATGAAAGCAGAGGAGGCCAAATCAAATTTTCACTTTAGATAAACAATAACTGAGACATATCTACACTAAAGATTATTTGTTATTTATCAGAACTCAAATTTAACCAGGCGCCCGGCATTTCACGTAACACCGGCACCAAGTGCCCGGGGTCAGCCGACTCAGAGGGAAGCCCCTATTCTTGGCCCTGGGGACAGCCGAGAGCCGGGCTGTGACCGGGAGGCGGGTGTCCATCTCGACCTCATGCTAAGCTGCTGCTAAGCCGCCTGGCACGGGCCACCTGCCCTCTCAGCTTCTGCCGTTGGACAAGGAAAACTTGCCCGGGCCGTCTCCAAAATTATTGGCCTATAATTTAATTTCTCTTTGCTTTTTAAACGTACCATCCATTCTATTAAAGCCCATACCACTTGACATGAAGCAAAGCCTTCAGTGAAGCTGCGAAGCGTTTGGATCCTACATCATTTTCTTTTTCCCCCAAACCGTGGTCTTGAGGACAACAGCAAGTTAAACAAAATGAAACACACTTTCTGCCCCCAAACTGCCTTAAGAACTTGCCGAGAGGAAACGGAAAATATTCCAGAGCAATCTTTTCAAAGAAAATCTGTGCACGGAGGTGCCTGCGTAGAGCAGTCAGTGAAGCGTCCGACTTTGGCTCGGGTCGTGACCTCACGGCTTCCACATCGGGTTCTGCGCCGACAGTGTGGACCCTGCTTGGGATTCGCTCTGTCCCCCTCTCTCTGTGTCCTTCGTCCACTTTCTCTCTCTCTCCAAGTAAATAAATAACTTAAAAAAGAAAAGAAAAACTGCCTATCAACATTAAGTAATGCTTGCAAACCCCAAGTGCATATTCAACCCAAAGTAAACATGCAGTGAACGTTAACTAGGATTATTATCATTAATGGTATTATGGCCTCTAATAATTTATTTTTTAAAAACTGGATTGGCCAGCTGTCTGACAAAAATGGACTTAGTCAACAAGTTTTGATGTGAATATTCATAATAGTTGAGATTTTAGTCCATAAAATGTGGATGGGCACCTGGGTGGCTCTGTCGGTTAAACGTCCGACTTCAGCTCAGGTCATGATCTCATGGTTCGTGAGTTCGAGCCCCGCGTCGGGCTCTGTGCTGACAGCTCAGGGCCTGGAGCCTGTTTCAGATTCTGTGTCTCCCTCTCTCTCTCTGCCCCTCCCCTGCTCGTGCTCTGTCTCTCCCTTTCTCTCAAAGATTAATAAAACATTACAATAAATACATAAGCAAATAAATAAATTACATCATTTTAAAGAGTTAAAACGCATTTTAAATTTAAATTTGGATGCCATTAAGTAATCTCTAGCAAGCACTTAACTTATGCTAAGTTATATGGATTATAACTCTAAGGACTCCATCAAAAAATATTTTAAGAGAGAAAGATAGTGTGAGTAATGCCTCTTGCCAAGGCTCTTCCCAGGTGTGCTCTCCAGAGTGAGTGTGGGCAGTGAGACAACCCAAGGACCTGCCGGCCCCTCATCGGGGCAGAGCCGTAGGATTTTAGTCTGTGAAGATGTGGAAGCATTGTCGTTTGATGTGGCATTGTGAAACATAAGGTTGTTACTTCAACCAGCGCTCAGACATTGACGCAGCCCTCTGTCACCTCTCCTGCAAGAACTTGGAAATGCCGAATTACTTTAGGGAGAGGGCATACTCATATCCAATGTGGCACCTCCTTAAGGAATGTTGAGAGGAATGTTCCAGGCTAATTTTGACCGGACGCTCTTTAAAATTTGGTACTATAGCCATGATTGACCTCAAATTGAGCAATTTACACCCCAATAAAGTATTCAAGACCTCACACTGTGTCTGTGGGTCATGAATTTGGTCATTGCTTACTAGACGCCTCTAACCTGGGGTCTCTCCTGAGGTTGCAGTCAAGATTTGCAGGAATTGACAGCGATTGACAGAGATTTCAGGGACTGACAGGGGGCTGTTGTCACCTAGCTGGGGCTGGAGGAGCTGCTTCCAAGATGGCGCCCTCCCGTGGCTGTTGGCGCAAAGACTCAGCTCCTCACCCCCTGAAATTCTCCACAGAGCTGCTCGAGTCCCTCGAACGCAAGTCAGTCGCCTTCCCCGGTGCAAGTGATCCAACAGAGAGTAAAAAGAAAATCTTTGATGTCTTTCATAACCTGGTCACGTCCACCAGGTCTATTCATTAAGAGCCAGCCACGGAGTCCAGCCCACATGCGGAGGGAGAGGAATGAGGCTCCACCTCTTGAAGAGAGGAATGTAAACAAACTTGCGGACATAGCTGAAAACCACCACAAGGATAATAAATTCTTCAGCTCAAGAAATAAAACTCAAACCTATGAGGTCCGGGTCTTCAGCCGGAAGGAGGGCATGTGTGGGATCAGGGTTCCCGGAGCTTTGGCTCCCAGGTGGCTGTCCCTGCTTATCAAAGAGAAGGCGCCTCTCAGGGAAGCCTGTAACCGTGTGTCTAGAACCCCTGGACTGGTAGGAGTCTCCCAAATTTTGGCTCGGGCACCCGGGATGTAAGCTGACCTCCCCCTGGAGGGCACTGACCTGGTGGCCACAGGGCTGAAGGCAGTGGTATTGATGGCAAAGGACCAGCCACTTCGGCTCCTGGGATCCCCTCCCTTCTAGGCTCTAGAGAGCCCCCAGCAGGATAGAGGGTCCCCCGGGACCTCTATGCGTGTGGGAAAGGACATTTTGAGGGCAGCTAGGGCTTGAGACAGAGAGAAAGGGAGCAGGAAATTGCAGGAAGCTGGGTCTCAAGATCACCCGGAGGACAGTGGGGATGAAGCTGGGGTCTGGGATCCTCACGGAGACGCGTGGGGAGAGCCCAGCCTCTGAAGCCACAGGAAAGCGTTTCGAAGGGCCTTGAAGAAGACGGTATGAGGCTCCGATCCTGCGTTCTTTTCTGAGCCTCCCAGTTCCTCCTCCAGGGGGCCTGAGGTTGCCTGCAAAGCCCCTTAGAGTCGCCTCCCGGAAGACGCTCCTGGAGTCCTTCCAGGCACCACAGCGGGAATTATTAGTCCCACTTTACAGACGGGGAAACAGAGGCACCAGAAGCCACGTGACCGTTCAAAGTCACTTCCTCAGGGAAGCATAATCTGACCACCCAGGACTGGGAGGGGGCCCCTGTGAGGGGCTCTAGTACCCCCAGGCAGAGGAAAATAACTCTATGGGGCTGTGTTATGTCAGTGCTGTAAGATGGGTCCTCCTGGCTCTGTGCACCACTGTCTCCCAGCGCCTGGCTCGGGGGGGGGGGGGGGGAGTGGGGGACTGATGGAGGGAACTGAGGGAACGGACGAATGAATGCAGGAATGGACCATGCACCGAGCCAGGGTTAGATGCTGCGTTTCCATACAGAAGAAAAGAAACAGGAGCTGGGAAGCCAGGCCAGCTTGGGTTTGGGTCCTAACTCTACCACGTTTTAACTGTTTGGCCCGGACTGAGTTGCTCCTCTGAGTTCCGGTTTCCTCATCTATAAAGGAGGCTCTTTAAAAAAATAAACGAATAAATAAAAAGCTTATTTATTTATTTTGAGAGAGACAGACCGAGAGCAGGGAAGGGGCAGAGAGGGAGGGAGAGAGAGAATCCCCAGCAGGCTTCACTCTGTCAGAGCAGAGCCCGATGCGGGGGCTTGAACCCATGAACCGAGAGATCGTGACCTGAAACGAAATCATGAGCTGGTCGCTGAACTGACTGAGCCACCCAGGCGCCCCGAAAACCAATCTGTGGGGTGTTGTAAGGATGGACAAGAAAGTAGACCGTCCTGCTTTCTGTTCTTGGTCAGAGGAACCCCCGCCCCGTGCCCCTCCTCTGGATTTCTGGGTGCTGCTCTTTCCAGACCTTCACCAGGCACCTGGACACACAGGCAGAGGCAGAAAGGTGCCAGGCAGGCAGGTGTGTGTAAGCAAATCAGAGCTGCCACTGAGGCCGGACGCACCCGGGAAAGGGCTTGTCTCAGAGCGTGCGTGTCCCTAGGCTGAGCCCGCCTGATCTGCTCCTTCAGCAAATATGGGCACCAGTCTGGGGCTCTTTCAGACCGCGGGGCCCTGGTCTCTCGGACCCGTACCCGGGATGGTGTTGATGGATGCCACGAAGGTCTCATCAGAGCCCGATTTTCCAACAGTCTGCAAGTTTTAGCTACGGGCCTGTCACCGTCCCAGGTGGCTCTCAGGGCTTGCTGGAGAACACAGAATCAAGACCCCTGACCTTGAAACAGCAGGGAGTCCAATGCCAGGCCTTACGGCGCACGGCGGGCCATGAGGTCCAGGCCTCTTTTAGGGCCCTGCAGCATGTCGACAAATCTTTCTTCCCAGCCGACTTCTTCAGACACACGGGAGACCCTGAATGAAGGTGCAGCCTTGGGATCACCCCTCTCAATGATGATGGAGGAGCCTCAGAGGGGCTCCTGGGAGGCTCAGTCCATTAAGCGTCTGAGTTCAGCTCAAGTCATGATCTCACGGTTCATGGGTTCGAGCCCCACGTCGGGCTCTGTGCTGAGGGCTCAGAGCCTGGAGCCCGCTTCGGATTCTGTGTCTCCCTCTCTCTCTGCCCTCCCCTGCTTGCGCTCTGTTTCTCTGTCTCTCAAAAATGAATAAACATTAAAAAACAAATTAAAAAGAGACTTTGAAAGCCGTGCTAATCAACGAGCCCAGGGGGCTTTTGTCTTTCTCACGGAAGCATACAAATGGTGCCCACTGATTGCACGGGTCGTGGGAATCTACAAGCAAGAGGTTTGGGCCACAGTCAAACCTGTTTTCCTCAAGCAGTCGGAAAAACCCAGAGTAGCATGTCAAGTGTGACTATTTTTAAATGAAATACGGATCGGGGGAGGAAAAGACCAATTTAAGCCAAATTGGCAAAATGCGTATAATTTACAAAATCACGCGAAAATAAAAGCCTTCAACCTCCCTTCCATCAAGGCACATTCTGTGAGGAAAACCTCAGACCCCCTCGCACCCCTGCATTTGTGCTGTTAGGAACTGGGGGTAATTTGGGGCTGATCTGTAGCATTCTGAGTAATTTAACCCAGGACATCCCTGAAAACTCTCAGGGGCCAGCCTGGGTGCCACAAAGGTCGTTAACTTCTATCGGCGATGATTCTCCTTCTTCCCCTCGTGGGCTGTTCCCCTGGCAACGCTCTTCTACTCGGACCTTCCCCGGCTGGTCCCAGAGCACTTTCTCCGGAGCTGATCAGCTTGACTGTGGGCCCCAGCCAAGGAGGGTAGAGGGGCAGGGATGTCCCCTCCACTAGTGTCCCCACGAGCATCTGTCCCCACGACCAAGTGCCCCGGGCCCAGAGGACACATCTCCACATCCCTTCTCACAGTGGAAGGCAGCCATGGCCTCCACCATCTGGATTTACAAGCTTCGCCAAAGCCAAGGTGGAGACGGATGTTATTTGGGAGAACGGGGCAGCCTTGAGTGGCAGAAGCTCTCGGAAAAAAGACAGATGAATTCCTGTCTAACCTTTCCCCTCGAGGACAGCAGGGTGGAAGTTCTGGCCTCACAGAGCTTCGGTCACCGGTGGTGCCCCGACCCCATTCTCTCACTTCTCCTCCTGGTCCACTCTCAGCCCTCATGGGCTACACACGGCAGGCGCGGACACACCTGTTACCTGAGACATGGCCTCAACTTTGCCCAAACCATGCCGTGTTGGGGGCCCCATTCTACCGTCATAAGCGGTATTGTCTGCGTCTGCCCATGACGGAACATTTTGATAAAACGCATATCTGGATATTGCTCATGAGACGGTGAAATTGCTTAATTTAATCGCTTCATGGCTTTATGACTTATATGGTAGACAACATATTTTGAGTTGCTTTTTGTTTTCTGTAACAGCCATTTATCTTACGAGACCCCATTCTAATTTTTAAGTATGTTCTCTGAAATTTATGGTTCCTTGGTGAACTTAAGCATTGCTTAAATTCTACCGCCAATTCCAATCACTACTGCCTCAGCGGGGCAAGCTTCCTTCAAGTTGAACGTAAGACATAACCAAGAGTCACAGTAACTCCAGAAAGGTCGCCTAATTTGGCATTGCTGTCAATAGAATACAAAGTATGTGAAAGTCTTGACGGAAGGGACAATCGGTGGTTGTCCTGCAATGAAGGTGTGGAAAATACATTTGTGGATTCCGACTATAGAAACTTATGGATAAAACACGCATTTTGCCACTGGTCCAAATATTGCTAGCCTATCAACAGAATACCCAGACAGATAACTAAATTCAGTGCTCACTGGTATGTTGTTGGTCTCAGATATATACAACTATACCTTTCCATGTATTTTTCTACGTTGTCGTCATGAAGATAAATGCATCATAGCACGAGGATAGAACACATTTTATTTAATAACTTGTTAAGTTGATACATCACTTTAAAGACACGTGGGCCTTAATCTGTGTGCTTGCCCTGGACCTCGGGGGCTCTCTCCTCTACCATCCACTTCCTCTCTGGTCCTGCTAATTCCATTCTCTCCCCAGCCCCACAGGCCCAGGGAGCTTCTGGCTTCCCACTGTTGCTAGTTGCTGGGGCCTCAACCTTCTTGGTGGTCCCTTAACCACCGCCCCCACCCCACACACACCTCCATACCACTTCCTCCCGTAAGTGGCTTCCAAATCAATCGTTTGGAGTGCTCTGCCTGCTTGTTTTCCAGAACCTTGTGGGATACTCCTGGTGTGTTAAGAGTGTTGAAAAGCACACTCCCTTCTCACGCGTTTTTGGTCTTCCTGACATGCTGCATTTTCCTCATAACACCGACTCCCTCTTGACATTATAGGATCTGCACAGTTATGCTTGCTTCTGGTCTCTAGACTGCGAGGTCGCTCGGGGTGGGGACTTTGATGTGTTCTCCGCTGGAGCCCGAGTGCTGAAAACAGTGTGGGTCACGCAGCAGGTGCTTAATAAATATATGGTAAGGAAACGACTGAATGACCTTCAAGGGAAGAAGAGAACATATAACCAAGGTCTACAAAAACATCTCGACTCTAACATACTCTAAGCACCGGCCCAGGGCACACTTTCGTATGACAGTCAGTGACATGGGAGTGGGAGTGGGGCGTATTTCAAAATGATCTAGATGGGGCGTCTGGGTGGCTCCGTCGGTTAAGCTCGTGACTCTTGATTTTGGCTCAGGTCATGATCTCGTGGTGCGTTGGGCTCTGTGCCGATGGCCAGAATCCCGCTTGGGATTCTCTGTCCTGTCCCGTCTCTTTCTACTCCTCCCCCCTCCCCCTCAAAATAAATAAGTAAACGAACTTAAAAAAGATAACAGCCCAGACACCCTCCAATCGCACTGTGCAAGTCGGAAGGCTGACACGAGATCCCCTGAGTGTCACCCAACGCCTGGCCCACGGTGGGCATTCGATCTACCTGAGTTCTCTGTGCACCCCTTACTTAGATAGGAAGCAAGTGGGACTTCTCAAGGCCCCTGCCCACCTGGATTGCTCTTTGTTCCATCAACTACTTCAAAGACGAGGGGCAGGATGCTAACACTGGCGAGGTTATACATTGGCTCAGAGGAGAATTACAACCTTAAACCGAGAGAAACAGCTTGCAGATCGGGAGTCTCCCACCTGTCAATTAAACCAAGAGTTGCCTGATGTGCGGCTCACCCACATCCTGAGTTTGTTTCTTTTTTCTTTTTTTTTCTGTCCTTCCCATGATGAGCTGCCAGAGACTGTGATATGCAATCACACAGCAAGAGTTTGGAACCCGCAGCCCGAAGAACACAGTGCTCATTAGCTGGAGGGACTCTTCGGAAAAAAATGGATTAGGTCGTGTGAGGGTCGGGCTGCCCGGGTGAGGAGCACCCTGGTCTCTGTCACTCAAAGCGGAGCGAGGCTGGCAGCCCCAACCGGGGAAATTGCTACCTGGCCGCGTGGGGTGGCAGGCACTCACTCGGTGGCCGCCGGAGAAGGAACGAGCGTTGTCAAAGGGTGTCAGGAGGTAATTAGTAGCCCCTCGGCCGTCTGTAAACAAACACTTTTTGGTGCGTGCCGCGAAGAAATGAAGCTATTTTGGTGATCAATTTTGCACTCCCAGGAAGCAGAATTTAATCACTCCTCTGATCTCCAGCCCTTCGCCATGCCCACCCCGACGGCGACATGCCCCCACCTGTGGGGTGGGAGTGCTCAGAGGCCAGGGTCTCTGTTCTGCCTTTCCCTCGCTCTTGTCCAGCGAGGTGAGTCACCTCTCTCCACTTGCTTTTATTTTTGTTTCTAAAGTTTCAAAAACGGCTGCAGATAAACGTAGCTGAGTTCATACTGGGCACCTAGGAGGGCCCCCTGTTCCTGGGCCTACGTAGGGGCGGTGAAGACAGGAGGATTGAGGCTCAGCATCCACCCTCAAGGAGCTTGTGGGGGGACGAGGGAGGTGGCCACATCGAACACGGGCTGTTAAGGCAGAGTGTGGAAGACAGATTCATTTCCCAGGCTCCTCTTCTGTCCCTGACTCAATCTAAATGTCCGTTTATTCATGTTTTTCTTTTTTTAAATGTTTATTTATTTTGAGAGAGAGAGAGAGAGAGAGAGAGAGCAGGGGCGGGGCAGAGAGAGGGAGAGAGAGAATCCCAAGCAGGCTCCACGCTGTCAGCACAGAGCCCGACACAGGGCTTGAACTCACAAACTGTAAGATCACGACCTGAGCTGAAACCAAGAGTCGGGTGCTCAACCGACGGGGTCCCCCCAGGCGCCCCGTTTATTCGTGTTTTTAACACTCGTTGAACAGCTTAGGGCTTAGACTCTGCAAGAGATGCAAAGGTTAATGAGAACAAAACCAAGATGGTTTGTATTCGTTTAGCACTCAGCATATGGTAAATGTATAATCAAAGTAATGACTAGGGTCTCATCAGTGCTCAGGAAACCCCTCGACATAGAGGCTGTGATTGCCACCATTTGAGAGAAGGGGAAACTGAGACTGGGAGAGCAAAGGCAACGTGCCCCAAGTTATTCTACCCCTGGTGCCCCTGTGTCCTAGGCCCCTGGGCCCTGCTGCCTTCGAGATACGACGTGGTGCGTCTTCTCACGGCTCCCACTCCCTCGTCCTGGGAATGGAGAGGAGGAGCACGTGTGGACGCGGACGTAACCTATCCGCAGGAGGCGACAGTGGGAGGGTGGCCTGCGTGTGACAGTCCCTGGCCCGTGGGGTCCAGGTTATGGGATGGGGGCACCTCTTCTGGCTGCCTACTTTTGCTCTGTTCACGTCGGGGGGCGGGAGGCTGTCAGCCGGGACACCTGAGCCTCGGGCGGAGCTGAGAAATTCTGTTTCAGCCACACGGGTCCAACCTCCCCAATTTATACTCCCCTGAAAATCTGGGGAGCATTGAACCCTCCAGGTGGTGCCCCCTAACCCCCCTCATGTTAGCAAGTAAATATCTCCCAGTGGAGCCTGTCTGCCACCACGGAGGGGGGATTCGCCAGTAAAAGCTTCCACAGTTGCACGCCAGTCCCCGTTCAAAGTGTGGTCTTTCAAGGGTCCGCAGCGACACCTCTCTGCTTCTTCTGTGCCCACGTTCGCTGCCGGTCAAAATAGGGCTATACAGCAAGCCTAAATCAATATGCATGGAAACACAAACAAAGAGGACAGTTGTATAGACGCCAAAGACCCGGAAGGTATGTGAGGTCTATGTAGGGTCCATAGGGCTGATTTTCTTTTTAAAAGATGCTTTCCTGGGGCTACTGTCTCTGCACCAGAAAGTGGGACTGAATCCAAGGCTCCACGGGCTCCTGACTGATGGACTCCCGGGAAATCCCGACGTCTCCTTGATGGAGGAAGCGAGGGCTGTGTCTAAGAGCCTAGGGTCTCTGTAATGCTCGTGGCATTTATATTAATGCCACGATAAGTAGGTGCCACTTTATTGTGTGGGGAACGAGTGGGAAGGGCTGTGTAAGAAGATCGAATTTCTCAGAGTAAAGCAAACGCCCCACACACCCCTGCCCCGGGAGGTGTGCTGACAAGAAACTTCAAAAAGTTAGCGTAATTCTCAGCACATGAAGGCCGCCTTTCCTGATTACATGCCAAGCCTCCAACATGCAGTCATAAAATGATTTTCCCCGAAATCTTATTTGGAAAAACATGTTTTTAAACGGTTAATAGGGAATGGCTAAGGATTAGCTTACAGAAGCTCTGCTTCCTGGGGGTGATTGAAGGCGTGTTTCACCCTTGGGAGTCACGCTGGGGGGCACCGTGAGAGCAGACCTGGGCCAGGGGGCCGGGGGACAACCAGACAGGCTTTATCAGCCTGGCATGTCACACAGAAAGGGCTCCGGGTTGGTGTCGGGGCCCATCTTCCTCCCTCCCTCCCTTCCTTCCTCCCTTCTTCCCTCCAATCCTTCCTCCCTCCCTCTCTCTCTTCCTTCCTCCCTCCCTTCCTCCTTCCTCCCTCCTTTCTTCCTTCTTTCCTTCCTTCCTTCCTCCCTCCCTTCTTTCCTCCCTCCAATCCTTCCTCCCTCCCTCTCTCTCTTCCTTCCTCCCTCCCTTCCTCCTCCTTCCTTCCTTCCTTCCTTCCCTCCTTCCTTCCTAATGATGGTCAGTCTCAAGAATCTTCCAGCAGAGGTCACACTTGCCTTTGTGTTGATGGGAGGTATTTTTCATTTTAGAGTACAGAACTGATTGTTCCGGGCTGTAAATTTCCACAATGTTTGGAGAGATTCCACGGTGGCATGAGGCCATGGAGAGGTGTGGGAGCCCCCGTCAGAGACACAGACCCGCCCACCAGCTGCGCGTCAGGCATGGTGACAAAGGTGACAACACCCGTGCTGCCGTGGTCTGTGTGCCCAGCGCTGGCCTCACATGCGGTCACCCGCATTCGTCCCCTCTGATGTGTTGGCTAAACCAGTGATGAGGACCCCTGAACGTTAGCCTCTCCTTAAGGGTCTGAGTATCACGAGGGCTTCCTCATCCAATCTTACCTGTCCACAGATCGCAGGGTTTTCCTGAACTGCTGCATGGCCGTGGCAGGATTCTGCAGAAGGATCTGGACTCACAAGCAGCTGCCCAGGTGCTTCCAGTTTGCTGGGGCGGGAAAGCACCACGTGTGGCGTTCGAGGGGCTTCACGGAGAAAGCGTGAGACCCGAGCAGGGCTTTGGGGGATGTGTAGAAACTGGACAGGCAGAGGGGAAGTGGGAGGATACTATCATTCAGGAAGAGTCTGAGCGGCTTGCCTGGGAAGTCATGTGGGATTTTTTTTCCGGCCGATAGTCCCTTGGCTTCCAGCACTAAATACAGCCTGGAGAGCTGAGATTCAACGAGTGCTTCCTAAATCCACTTCTCTGAGCTAAGTGCTTTCCCTGCGCTGTCTTGTGTTGGTTCTATAGTTGAGAAAATCAAGGTTAAATAGTCCGCCCAAGACTGTGCAGCTTCTAAGAACCAGAGCCTACAGTCAGACCCAGATGTCTAATTGACCAGACCCGACTTTCAACTGTTTCTCTCGGTGACCTCCTTCGAGATACAACTCGGCTCACAACACAGGCGCTAACTTCACTGGGGCTGGTGAGCAGGGCTGCGGAGCTGGTGTTTCATGGGCGTGAAAATAAGACAATGTTAGTACATGGCCACCTCCCCCTTATCACCTGGGTCCTTTCAATTTCTTTACACACACACACACACACACACACACACACCTACCAAAGTTAACAATTTAAAATGAACCAGAGATCAGCTTTCTGGAGTTTGGGCTTTGGGCACTTGGCTAGTAAAGATTTGATATCATGTGTCTACCAACTGAAGGTCCCAGGGCCTCGAAGACCGACAACCGCTATGACTGACGACCGCCGTGCCTCATGTGTTTCTTCTGAAAGTCTTCATTTCACATAAGCTCGAGTAGCTCCTGGTATGGTTTTCGATCCAACTGCACTGAGGGTATGTGGGACGACAGAGTGGGAATGGTCCTTAGCTGTCAGGAGGAGGGTTTACTGGTGACACAGAAAGTGTCAGGAGCTGCCTCACTCGTGAAGCAGGAGGTCCCGTTTCCGAGGTGACTTCTGGTGTCTCCCCTGTCACCGCGGCCCATGCAAGCTGGCACCAGAGTGGGGTGCGTAGCATGTAGACAATGTTAAAGGGATCATGCTGTGTGCCTACCGAGTCATCACATGGGTCTTGGGAGAACCAAGAAATGGACTTTTATCTGCTTTCTTATCCTTTTCTCATCTGCACAGACCTGACATCAAAGTGCAGGCAGGTAGAGCTATAGCCCCAGGAAGAGTGGGAGCCACGGGACACAGAGATCTGGGTGTGCTCCTAAGTGTTTGAATTAGCTCTACCCATCGATTCTTCCAGAAACTGACCAAAGCAGAAAAGGGCTCATTTTTCAATTATTTGTAATAGTCCAATCACACCCTCGCTTACCCTATACCTCGTTTCCTCCTCTGTAGGGACTATTTCAGGTTTTTCCAGACTATTTAGGAAGTAATTGCCATCTCACACCATTCTCCCCAGAATTTAATCCCTGAAGGTTTGGCTCAGTAACCAATACTGTTGAGGTAAAAAATGTGTTTTCCTCATCATTTGTTCCTGAGCTAATATAGGTTTTTCAAAGCAGAAGGGCATCCATTCACTCACCGAATATTTATTGATCACATATTACGTGCGGGGAACGAGGTCAGGTGTAGACAACCAGTCATTGCTGCTACCAGTTCTTTAACATGAGAAAAACACGTCATCTCGCAGGTGGTGGTACGTGCTACAGAGGAAACTAAGCAGAGAAGGGGGTCAGGAGCCTCTCTGAGAAGGTGACATGTGAGTTTCAATGATAGATGTCCCCATGGTCATGTCAAGGCTTCTGTTGGCATTTGGGGCACTCGAATTTTGAAGCGAACTAGATGCAGGTCTGAGGCGTAAAGCCAATAAAAGGCTAGCCCTAGCGGGGACCTCGCAAACCCTGTTGTGCAGCCCCATGCGTTCTACTTGTGGAACAAGTTACCCGACCGGCTGTGTCTCCACTCAGCCTTGGGACCTGCGCACTGTGCCTCCAACATAGATGCTTCTGTGTAATTACCTCCCCCTGAGAATCCAGAGTCTACCTGCTCCCCTCCAGAGTTACGTAGGCTGCTATGGACCAAACTCTAATCATTGTCACGGAACAAAAGGCAAGCAGACTCCCCCTGCAATTGTGCATTTTCTCAGACTCAGAAATGGCTGGAATTCTGCTCAGGAACTTGGGGCCATCCTATGGAAGTGAACTCCAGAGGTTTGTAGGCAAACCGATTCACATTTCATAGAAGGTATAGTGCACCCTCCCCCATGTACTCGTCCCCTAAACTCCCGCCAGCATTGACCTTCGAGTGGGAGGGGAAGCACAGATCGAAGATTCCGCAAACTCCGCTCCATCTAATACCAGCCTGAGCGTCGGTGGCCGATGCGTGTCACAATGCCAAGAGGGCTGGCTCTTGTCTCTTTAGTTTTATAATGTATGTCAAGTATTAATGCCTTCTTTCCATCTGCTTTGCAAAGAGCAGATGCAGAATTTGATGTGGAAAAGTAATTGAGATTCTTCTCCTGGAAACATTATGTTCTACAGAATGGCAAGTTCCCAGTGTTGTACCAGGCAAGCCATGGAGCCTGGAGGGCGGGGCTCTGTCATGATTTTTTTTTAAATTTTTTTTTATTCTTTATTTTTGAGAGAGAGAGAGAGAGAGAGCAGGGGAGGAACAGAGAGAGAGGGAGACACAGAATCCGAAGCGAGCTCCAGGCTCCGAGCTGTCAGCACAGAGCCCGACCCGGGACTCAAACTCATGAACTGTGAGATCATGACCGGAGCCGAAGTCAGACTCTCAATGCACTGAGCCACCCAGGCGCCCCGTCTTGGTACCTTTGAGCAAAGTAAGAATATGTACTTCGATCCAACCATCAGACAACTCACAGGGTCAAAAGAAGGTATACTTCCCTCCTACGGTGAGTTCGTACGATGGTAGTATTAACGGGAATAATAAAGGCAACATACTATACTGGCCCAATCATCTTAATTCAACACACATCTTAAACACCACCGCAGATGTTACAAGGAAGAACAAAACAAAAGGAGGTCCTCACCTTCTATGGGGCTTGTAGTCAGTGTGTGCGTGAGGGGGTCAGACCTGTGAAGAAATAGCTGTAGATCAGGTTGCTAAGTGTTACAACTGCGACAAGACACAAACTCTTCTAGGGGAACAGAGGAAAGGGTACCAGCCCTGCTGGGCTTGGGGTCAGGGAAGGCTTTTTAGAGGAGGTGAAATTGAAGCTGGGTCTTGAGGGGCGGGTGGGCACCCATCAGTAAAGAAGGAGAGAGAAGGAACTCCGGGCAGCAGGAACCCCAAGCAGGAAAGCATAGGGGTTCTACAAGAGCAGGGGTGGGGTCAGAGCCACAAGTCATGGCACGTGCGTGGCTGGAGAGTGAGGTTCAGACAGGAAGGCGAGGTGGACAAAGCCACTTGGGCCCTGTGGGAAAGGCCCGACGGCCTGCTGATCCCCATCCCCAAACGTGAAGACTGTCTCGACCTGCGTGTTGGTCAGATCGTGAACTTGGAAGTCTGCACTGGGCACCTACAGACGGCCCGACGTGTCCCTTCCTGCCTGGAATCAGGCTCCCATTTCCCCACATCCCAACAGCAGATTCGCGGCCGCTCGGAATTGGGTGAATTTCCTCCCTCTTTTCCAAAGGCCAGCCTTGCACACCAGCTCTTCCGCACATCAACCAGGCAGCCCCGCTCGTCGCTAATTGCTGTGATTGTTATCATTACGATAATAGGATGGGTTCCATCTGAGAATCAGACCCAGCTTTGCAGCCGGGGAAGTCTGCTCGGCCCGTGCCCGGGTCTCCACATCATTGTCCGATGCGTCAGTGGCAGACAGAGCTAATTGGGAGCTGGCGGCTGTGACAGCTTTGCTGGCCCTGAGACACTACCGGGTCGCTGCAGTAATTTCACACGAGCGAGAAAGGGCAGCTTGGGGTGGTTTTCATCTTCTCTGCAAACCAACAGAGCTGTTGGAATTTGTCTTGGGCAGGAACAGAGGGTAGGCGAAGCTGCAGTAAATGTGATAGACAGATCTCACCGTGGAAGTCTTCACGTGCTCCCGGCTGCTGCCGGGACTGGGGACAGTTAGGTATAGAAACGCCTCCTCTCTTTCCCTCTGTCCTGCCTTCTTCCCTTCGGATTGCACCTTTCGTGTGGCGAGGACGTCAATTAGACCACGGCGGCGAAGTACCCCTGTGCTAATCCCTTCTTAAGGAAACCAAGGGTACATGTCGAATCCCTTAGAGTAAAGCTAACTGCAAATAACTAACCTCATTTAAAAAAAAAAAATGCTTGTTTACATTTTCCGAGAGTGTGGGTTTCATGGCTGTAATTAAGAAAAGGAATCTTATGAGAAACATTAGAGTCTATTAAAAAGCACACCATGGAAGAACAAGCCCACCAACACCGGCTGCAAAAGAGAGGGCTGCTTAGCAGGAAGCATGTGGGAAGGAGGGAGGTGGCGTTTTTAACGTGCACATGGAGAAGAACAAATGTGGGTAGGGGTGGAGACGTCCCAGATCAGTCACTCAGCTCTAGAAGATTTACCGAGGGCAGAATATGGAATTAGTGCATAGGATTAAAATAAGAAGAAAGTATCCCTACCCAGTAGGGAACTAAGCTTTTTTTTTTTTCTACGGCAACATTTTCAGGTCCAAATAATAAATACCATCCAAATAATGGGCTGCCTCGTGGGGGACTCTGACCGGGGGCCTGCCGCCCTGGACGGGAAGGTTCTGGAGAGCCAGCATTCTGTGGTTACTGAGAGACAAGTAGAGATTGCAAGTAAGAGAGCTCACAAGCTGGGGAGTGAGGCTCCAAGGCCCTGCTAAGGAGTTTGCAGAGGAAAAGACGAGTCTGGCCAATCAGGGGCCACATGACCAATGATGAGCAGAAGTGATCACGGAGAGAAGGCAGAAGTCCTCAGGCCCCACACAGAACCAGGGCTCCGACTGGCTGTCCATTTCTTTTTTTTTTTAATGTTTATTTATTTTTGAGAGAGAGAGAAAGTGAGGGAGAAGCAGAGAGAGAGGGAGAGAGGATCCCAAGTAGGCTCTGTGCTGACAGCAGCGAGCCAGATGTGGGGTTCGAACTCATGAACCAGGAGACCATAACCTGAGCAGAAGTCAGACGCTCAACCAGCTGAGCCACCCAGGCACCCCAGGCTGTCCATTTCTGCATATTCTTCCCATCTTCTGGAATCTAGAATAAATGGATTTCCAGCCCTCCCCTCTCTCAGAAAAACCCCAAGACAGCAATGGTCCCAGTCTCGTCTCCTTAACTGGTGTCCTTTCTCCTCCATACCTCAGTCCACTTCTGGATTTGGTCCCCCAGATATCTGGGAAGGAATGCCATCGGAGTTTCTAGAAGGAAAGACCACCTTTTGGACTTTCTGACTACCCCGGTGGTCTGAGTACAACCTCTGGAATCTAAGGTCCTAACTACGCCCACCTGAGGTGACCTTGGGAAGCACCCTCCTGTTTTTGTCTACTGTATTGACAGTCAACAGTGAGGAGAGTTGTCCCAGCTGTTTAGAATGCCAGAGAAGGCAGGTGCCTTGGTGCTATTTTGACCGGCGTAAAAATAATATTTACTGTAAATGATTCGGGTTGCTTCCTCTCTTCTACACACGTTCGAAAAAGAAATTGGGTTCTCTGCTGGATTACAAGAATTATGTCCCAGATAGGCGACTACAGGGGGGTCAAACTCTCCTTTGTCCCAGGAGCCCTTGGCTTACGTTTGGAAGAAAGGAAGTCTATGGAAACTCCAACCCCGATGTCTTGAAAGGAAATCTCAGGGGCTGCAGAGCCGAACGCCTCAGTTTCCAGACAGACACCCCGATGAAGGAATGAGACCACGCCGACCTGCCTCTTTGTCATATCAGGGTTCACGCCGAGGGAGCGGGATGGATTTAGGGAGGTTGTTTTGTCTCTCGACTGGAAATGAGACAGCGTATTGGTGTTTACCGGGCAGCAGGCTGTGTCAGAAGTGCAACTGCCGTCACCATGGCGACCAGATGCTCGCGTCTCTCAGCACCACCACCTTGGCTGTTCTTGAACCATTTCTCAAAGCGTCCGGAGGCTTATTTCCCAGTGGACATTTCAACCTGACATTGCACTTGCAAAACGTCGGCCAGAGAACTCACGCAGAGTGTGCCTCTTAGATTCAAGAACGCTCAGACTTGGGAAGTTCGCCCAACGCCCCCACCTACCCCAAAACAACCACCACCACAAACAACACAAAAAATAATGGTCGGTCAAAACCCTGTGGAAGATGAGCTTAGCAGCCAGGCAGGGCAAAAGGTTAGGATGTTCTCCACTGAAAATGTATAGATTTGGCCCAAGAGAACAAGGAACCGTTCGTCATACACCCCAGACGAAGTCCATCTTAAGCCAAAGCACAAAAAACAAGAGCCAGCGCCAGGTCCTGAAGCCTCTGCCACAGGATGAGAAACCACAAAGGAAGCAGGAGCAGCTAGAAGAAGAAAGAGAGTTTTTAGGCAAGCAGGCCCACAGATGTCATCTAAGAGGTGGTTGAATTCTTTGTCAAAGCTGTAGCCTTTAAGGTGATGTGGCCTAGCCTCGATGTAGGGTTTGCTATGTATTAATTCTGTGACTTTGAAGAGGTTACTTGACCTTTCCAAGCCTCAAGGATTTTATTGGAAAAGCGTGTTTTATCATTTTAACTCCTGTAGGCGCCGGGGAGGATCGAACACCGCAGTGCGTATGAGCCCTGCAGCGCTGTGTCTGACACACAGTAAGTGTGTCACTCACTCACTTTCTCGCTCACTCTCTATTGTGCACTTCGAGGTGATGTGGACACTCAGATGAACATGGTCCAATTCGTACCCCGAGGAGGTGAAAGGCCAATGGGGAAGGGGGTAAATAGGTATCCCCCTGACGGTGATGCGGCGCGGCCCGTCTGCGAGCAGAGAAATAACAAGGCGGTCAACCCTGCCAGAAGAACCCGCTGAGGCTCCGGAGAGAGTGGCCCCAAAACCACGTCCTACAAAAAGCACCGACATTTACCAGGAGATGTAGCTGGAAGGACATTCCTGGCCGGAATGGCACCAGAGCAGAAGGTGGGGCTCCTTGGCGCACCGGGGAGCTTCAAGAAACAGGATGGGGTTGGCGTCCCGGGCAGTCACCCAAAGCCTCTTGGCCGGTTCCCTGATCACGATGCGGGTTGGGGGTGGGAAGGAACGGAGGGTGGTCAGGGACCACAGACCGCCTTAAGACAATGAGTGCAGGGGCGCCTGGCTGGCTCAGGCAGTCAAACGTCCAACTCTTGGTTTCGGCTCAGGTCATGATCTCACGGTCCGTGATACCAAGCCCCGCACTGGGCTCTGTGCTGACAGGACAGAGCCTGCTTGGGATTCTCTCTCTCGCTCTCTCTGCCCCTCCCCTCCTTCTATCTCAGAATAAATACATAAGCTTAAGAGACTATGAGTACGGTTTGTCCCCCCAACATCAACATATACCAACCACTTGCTTATTTTTAAAATAATAGTTTGGACAAGATATAATTGACATACCATACAATTCACTCATTTAAAGTGTGCATTTCAGTGGCTTCTAGGATACTCACAGAGGTGCAACCATCACCGTGGTCAGTATTAGGACACTGTGGTGTCCTCAAGAGGAACCTCCTGTATTTGTTAGCAGTCACTCACTATTACCTTCCAACCCCCTGCCCTAGGCAGCCACCAATCTTTCCTTCTTTGTGAATCTACCTATTCTAGACATTTCGTATAAATGGAATCATATAACGTGGTCTTTGGCGACTGGCTCTTGTCACTTACAGAATGTTACCGTTTCAGCACGTATCGGTACTTTATTCCTTTTTATGGCCGGATTATATTCTATCCTGTGGATATATTGCATGTATTTATCCGTTAATCAGTTGGTGAATATTGGGGTTGTTTCCACCTTTTTGGCTCTTATGAATAATGCTGCTGTAAGGATTCCTGTACCCGTTCTGATGCGAACATGCGTTTTCATTTCTCTTGGATACGTGCCTAGGATAGAATTTCTGGGTCATCTAGTAACTCTGCGTTTCACCGTTTTGGGAACTGTCAGACGGTTTTCCAAACTGGATGTTCCACTTTACATTCCCACTCCCGGTGTGCAAGGTTCTGTTTTCTCCCCATCCTTGCCAATACTTACGACGCTTCTTTTTTATTTTAGCGAGGCTCGCGGGTGCTAAATGGTATCTCCTTGTGGTTTCCATTTGCATTTCCCTAAGAGCTGATGGTTCTGAGCATCTTTTCAGGTATTTACTGGCCGTTTGCACATCTTCTGTGGAGATGTCTTTATTCAGATCCTTTACCCCATTTTTCATGGGGCTGTCTTTTTATTGTTAAGTGGCAAACGTTCTTTATAAAATCCAGAACAAGTCCCTTATCAGACATAATTGTTTGCGAAATTCTTCTGTCCTTCTGTGGGTTCTTTTCATACTTTAATGGTGTCCTTTGAAGCACATAAGTCTTTTGTTTTGTGGCTGTCTAATTTATCTATTTGTTCTTTTGTTGCTCGCTTTTGTTTTTGAAACCTAATTATAAAATGGTTTTGAAACTTCAGATCATTCAGCCCTCTGCATACTTCTGATGTACGTGGGTAACTGACCATATTGTCTGGGAAGGAAATAAGTGTTGGGAATGTTAGCTATGATTATGGGCGCAATGGTAACATAATAAATGAAAACAACAACAGTATTAATTAATTAATAGCAATAATTATTATTCAAACAATTAAGCAAATTACTTGACTTTCTGGACTGTGGTTTTTCTATCTAGAAATGAATAAATAAAGAGAAAGGAACTTTCCGTTTGAGTGCATATTATTTGTTAGGCACCGTGATAGGGACTTCAATAGGTAGATGAGAATCCAGAGGCTCAGAGATGTTTAGTAACCTGCCCAAGGTCACACAGTAAATGGTGGAACTGGAATGAATTTGAACCTGAAAGGAGGGCTCCAATATCTGTGCGTTTTCTGCCATCAAAGTAATACATCATCATACTGCATAAAAACGTCTTGAGGACAATTTTATTTTAATAATGTAAATTATTCTACCAACAACACAGAGGATCAAGGTTTGGTGGAAACTCAGAATAAAGCAAATATGTAGCCTGCAAATGTGAGGTTATGGAGTTTTCTTCTTCGTCTTTGCAAGGTGAGACTTGACGGGATGCCATTTGATGAATGCTATAAAATTCACCATCAGTTTACATTCCAGAAAAGAGCAGTCTAGAGGGCGGCCAGCCAAGGTGCCAGGGAGGGCTCACGCAGGTTTCGATGAGAACGCATGACATGGGGGTAAAGCCCCCCTAAAGGGTACGAGTCTTCTGGAACCCCATTTTGCAGAAGACTTGGTTGGGGGGGACAGCCTGGGTGGAATCTGCTATGCTCCTTCATCTTTGGCATCAATCTGGTGACTTCTCCACACACACACACACACACACACACACACACACAAAAAAAACCAATTCATTCCGAGAAGCCATTGCAGTAGTCCCCAGAATCGAAAACAGATTATTTTGAAGCGTCGGTTGCAATTGCATATTGGCAGGCATCGAATGCTGGAGGACTGTGAGTCTGACCGATGATTTGAGATGACGCAATCACCATGTGCATGGATTTTGCTGCCACTGCGGGGCTGGCAGCAGGATTTGAAAGTGTGAAGTATTTGCACAGCTTGAGCAGTAAAACCATTCATGCAAAGCGATTGATTCCCTCTCCATCCCGGGGCACTTTCTGTTCTGAATGAGAAGGACATCTTGAAGGCCCCCACAGCCTCCTTAACAGGCTTTTTGCCTGGGGCGACAGAGGAGATCCCTCCCCTGTGCCTTGAGGTGTGACCATGCTGCCCTGTCACTGTCCAGGGTGCCTGCCTGTTCTTCCCCAGGCCAGAAGCAGGAGCCAGCGTGAGGACTCCTGGGTAGGAGCACGGAGTAGCATGTCTTGGGTAGAGGCATGGAGCTCCCTTTCTCTCCCGCACCATCTACCTGGTTCACTGAGGCACGAGGAAACGGCAGAGTTTTGCTTTTCACGTTTCGTTTCCTGTCGAGTTCATAAACTTCTCTGTGTTTCTGGGGAAGCTGCCAGATTCTCCGAGGAACAACCTGTCTCAGCAATTTTGAGTGTGGTTTTAGCCTTTGGACAAAAATCTCTGAGAAGAAAAAGTTCCCAGGGCTGCTTTTCTCTTGTGAGACACAGCACCAGTTTCTCTGCGAAATCAACTTGAGGTAAAACAAAACCAAACAAAAAATAACAACAAGAGTCCAAAACCGGGCGTTTTAGACCAACGAATGCCTGTTCCAAGTCCCCAGCTTTCCAAAACCCACAGCCAGGGTTGTGACTGAAGGACACTGGCTGATTCCCTGATGTGCTCCAACAGCCCTGAGCCTGGAGGCCCAAGGTGGGGTGGGTGGAGGGGCACGGCCTCCTGTCCATTTGCAGGCAAAGAGGTCCTACTAACCCAAGCCCTCCTTCCACTGGGCAGAAGGGACAGCAGGTGTGTGGCATCCTTGGGCAGTTTCCAGTGGGAAGGTCCCACTATGCTCCTGGAAGATGAGGTTCCCCCAGTCCCTGTAGTGAACCCACTATCTCCCCACTCCTTCCATTTCTTCAGAGCACTGTGTTTAAAGCAGACATCATCTGGTGCCATAACTCAAGACATTCCTTAATCATCAATAATTTATTTTATCAACCAGGTGACATCCTTCGGAGACAAAGGGAATTTAGAAATAATATTTTCTAGTTCTCTCCATTTTATAAATAAGACCCACAGAGGCCCACTTTGGTTCCAGTTACACAGCGAGTGGATGGCAGAGCCAGAACTAGACCCCATGGCCTGAGCCCCATCCAGGACTTGCTAAACTAAGACAGATTGCCTCCATGTTAAATTTTAAATAGCGGCTGGTGGAGGTGTGGTTGGGATGCAGAGAGACACATGGTTTGGACCAAGTGGAGTAACTATCAGAGTGGTAGGAAGTTCAGTGCCAGAAGGGAAAAGACACTGTTAGACCAACTAGTCTTCTAGAACCTTCTTCACCCCCGAACCTAGAGATTGAGCGTCTACAGCTTCGGTTACGATGAAAGGAAAACATAAACAAGGAAAACTTAGCTTACATTGAAGAGACACATGGCTTAGCTGACCTCATTTACACGTGTGTTCCCCCTTCCTCACCATCTTTGACAATCACTAAAATGATCAAAGCCTCTTCCTCGGTGGTATTTGTGACTCTCAAATCATAAAATGGGCACGTGGCTTTAAGGTCTCAGAAGAAATGCTTCAGCTATTTTTGTGGACTCAGGAGTTGGTTTGTGCCTGATTCTCCTCATGCTCTGACATTTTCTAGAGCAAGGATGTAGATTAGGAGTGTTCCTTTACCGGCTGTCACCTTTTCACACTATTGATTTGGTGTGAAAGTTTAAGAAGAGCAAACGTCTATCACTAAGCGTGGGAATGTTCTCAAGAGAAAGGATGTCCAATGTATTGGACTTACAGAAAACATTGTCCATGACAGCAAGAAATTTCTCCTCCTTGTCCTCCAGGTGCCCCAAAAGAGGCTCAGCCAGAGGCGGAAGCCAATCATTGGCATTGAAAAATGAAAGCTGAAGTCCTTCAAAGACAGAAGGACTCCCCACTCTTAGCGGAAGCGCCTGTAGGCATCAAGTTTCAGTTGAAAAGTATCAGTAAATAACATTTGCTTTGTAGGTAAATACTGGGTTAGGGGGTGAACAAGGACAACTAGAGTGCTCTGGTTGTATGCAAATTGCTAGTTGAAGTGAAGCCAAGGGCTCTGAGTGGTCAAACAGGGCCAGCATCCCTGGGCAGAGCTAGCCTGGAGGGTGTGTGTGTGTGTGTGTGTGTGTGTGTGTGTGTGTGTGAAAAGTTATTGTTTTCCTGGAAGATGAGGAGGGCCTTCCTCCCCTACCCCCTTCAATGCCTCTCCTTTCTTCCTTCCCACATCCCTGCATCAAACACTATGCAGTATGTCCCTAGGGAGGGAGTATCTCCCTCCCCCCTAGTATCTCCTTAGATATGCCATCTTCTCTTTGCCAACACAAGTTGCCTGAGTGATGTGATGACAGGATTTGCCTGTCCCTGCTGGTCACTGAAGCTCTAAACACCAAGGACGGTGCTTCACGTGTTGCTCACCAAACATTTGAGGAAGTAATGAGTGAATGGAGCCAATTCCTGATGATACAATGGAGGTTTGAAACTGGCAGGTTTGCTATGAGCAGCATCACAGAGCAAGTGCCCCAGCACCCTCCCACCCAATAATATTGATATCTGGTAGATAAAGAAAGAGGAGAGACTACTCATTATGAAGGCAATTAACTATCTCCGTTTTAAAATGAAGCATTTAATTGATGAACACTGACAAATGGAGGTCTATCACCCATATACTCAAAGTATACAACCCACTAAATTAAAAAATATATGAAAGTAAAACTTGGGGCATCTTTGTCATGATTCGATTATATACGCAAAGAGAGTTGCAATAGGTTGGGTAATATGGCTGGGCATTTTTAAAAGGAAATATCGGCTTAAAAAAATTTTAGAAGTTCTTCAAACGCATGATGTGTACGCTTCATATCTAAGATTTATTACGTTCCGTGTGACCTCTTGTGAGAAAATTATTAAGGGAAGGAAATCCGTAGTAGAATGCTGTCGTTTAAAATGGTCACTAAAACATCAAATCCAACACTTCAGCCCAAAGGTGCCATGGTATGCCAATGAGTGTATGCAACTATTTGAAAAGCGATCTCTTTACGTTTGTGTGTTGACAGCATCATTTTTATTTTAAAAGTTGTGCTTATTGAAGTTTATTCGTTTGTATCATTTAAAAAGCCCTGACATAAATTCTCCATTTAGTCATCAGCTATTATCTAGACTGAGAATTTACCGAAAAGTATAAAAGGCTGTAACACAATGTTTTAAACAACTCACATTTGCTTTTCTTTCAGCTAATCTGAGTAAGTGAAGTTTTCTTGTACAGAAAAGACATTCTGATGCCACACTGCATTTAAAACTCAACAAGCAGGCACTGAGCACCTACTCTGGGACAGACATGTGCTGGGTTCTGGAAATATGAAGGTACCAAAGGAGGACACCGTCCCGGAAGAGCTGGTCACAGTGTAGGCAGTAAAGCAATGAACTGAAAGAGTCTGAAAATGGGTAGCATGAACTACATAGGAAGGCTCTATAAGTGTTCCAGCACCCTCCGGATGGATGTTAGTAACTCTGCTTTCGTCCCAGGAAGATGGTCCCCAGTGATTCTTCCTGGCCTATCTTGCTGTGCTTACTCGCCACGTGTGAGTGCTTCCCTGGCACTTCAACCAAAGCTAATCAAAGCAGAAATTGGTGCATCAGCAGGAGGCCACCATTCATGGAGGTTTCCTACCAGAGCCCTGCAGTACTCAAAGCTTCTCTTTGGGAAGTGGTATGACAGGGAGGAAGGTAGATGATGGTTAAGATACAGGTAGGTGGAGGAGTAAGATAGTCTGAAGTTCAAAGTCTTATCCATCTGGCTCTGACCCTCATGAGTGCATGCATGACCTACCTGCCATATAACCTTTGAAAAGTACCTTCAAAGTACCGGTACCTTGGGAAAACCAATCTCTACATCTCAGTATCCTCATCTGTACAACTGGTGCTGATAATACTTTCCTCACAGAGTTGCGGCAGGGATTCAATAATATCTGACTCTTACAGTGTGTATCATGGCTCCTGGCTCGTGGGAAGGGCTGAGTAAAGAGTAACATGACTTAAATAGGAAAGCTCATGGAATAAGAGAAGATGGGTCGTATGAACTCATGTGATGTCCAGTGATGCTGAGCAGCTCACTTCCCGGGATATGTGCCATGTCTGACATACATTTTAGTCCTAGATGCAAGAGAATTTGGAAGGGATGAATAGCTGAAGAGGACGTAGAGTATTTTCCATCTTGCCAATGTTCCTATAGCTATCGTAGCAAAATTCTACTTAGTGATATTTTTGGATCAGAAAAGGAACACACGTGTTAGTTTTAAGCAACCGAAATGATGTCAAATGGCCAGGATGTGTAATACAATAAAAAATTCATGATTGGAAAGAGTTACTGGGAAGTCTTTTAAAGGTACATTGTACCTCAAGGCTAGAGCTGTCATGGTCTTTATATACCAAATAATATACAATATTATTAGCATCAGCGTGCACATAATGTATAATGATAGTAGCACCAATATGCATAAAATGTAAATTCCAAGAAATGAAAGAACAAAGTGGACAGAAACACCTTTTGCAATGGGAGGTTTCCGTAACTTCTAACAAACTAACGCAGACCTAGAGGACAAACAATAATAGATGAGATGGACAAATTCAAAATGTAACTGATAACATTACCTAATACCCGTATCAAACTCTATTCCATTCTACCTAGCTATGAATACATCTACTTCTTCCGGTGCTTGTGGGTCACCATTAACACTGAGTCTATCTTAGGTTCCAAATAACGTCTCAACAAATTCCTTCCAAAATGTAGAGTGGATTCAGACCCTCTGATGTAATGAAATATACTTGTAATTGTTTAACAGCCAGAAAACTAAAAAACTCTAGGAAACAATAATAAATAATAACAAAAGAAGGAAAACTTCAGAAAAATTTCTCAATTTGCATTACTGGCAGAGAAATTAAGTGGTCGTGCGAAACTCTGCAGATAATAATATAAAAAATAGGCAAAATAAAATAACCAACTATTAAAGACACTGGAAAGCATCCAACAACAAACAGAAGCTAGAGAAGTTTAATTTCAAAAGACTGCAAACGGAAGAGATAAAAATTGTTTGTGGCTCGCTGGAAAGGATGCTGGTCAACCCCAAGGCTATGGCTGTAAGAAATGTTGGTTGGACAAAATATGATGTTACTTCCAGGGAACAGAGTTCAGAGCTGGCTGGGAAAGCAGCTGAAAATTGAAAGGAGAAATTATGGCAATACGAGAACTCAGGATAAGACACAAATTCAGAGAATAAACTCTAAAAACCCTGGCTGATAGTCAAGCACAGAGCTGTAGGGGAAACCCCTTGAAAGGCAGCAAGAGGACAGAGGAAAATAGATTCTTGAGAGAAATGTTATTCAGGACAGATCAGTGAGTTTGATGCCTTTTTTTTTTTTTTTAATAACATGCATTCTCCATCCATGAGAAGATTGAGTGGCAGAAAACTGGAGCTGAATGAGTTTAAAGTGTCAGAGTGCAGAACTCAAATCCAGCAGAGTGGCCAAAAATTAGAGAAGAATTTCTAAAAGCAAAGAAAACACAGAGGTTGGCCCTCATCTGCTCAGATTCTTGGCTGACCACCACATTTCAGAAGCATAGGGGAGAACTATGCGGGACCAATCTGTGAAAGGAGCAGAGGGTGTCCTAAGAACAGATACCAGCAGAAGCCAGCTAGTGAGAGACAGGGTTTATTGCTTGAATCCAGACAAGAGGACGATAATTCTCAGAATAATATGACAGAATTTAAAGCCATCACCACACATAATTTACATTGTCCAGTTCCTAACCAAAAATTACCAGAGGTACAAAGAAACAGGGAAGTGTAACGCATACTCTGGAAGAAAAGCAGTCAATAAAAATAAACTTCAGGCAGAATCACTTGTTAGATTTAGCAGAAAAGACTTCAAAGCAGCTGCTACAAGTATGTCCAAAGAATTAAAAGAAAAATGTTCAAATACTTGGAGAAGCTTTGCTACTGGAGATTGGATTGAAAATCTCAATACAGAAACGAAAACAATAGAAAACATTGGAGTTACAGAGTTCAATACTGAAATAAAAATTCCCTGGCCAACTGCAACATCCCTTTGAAGAGAGCAGAAGAATTAGTTAACTTGACAATGGATCAATAAAAATGATCTAATCTGACCAAAAGAGAGAATAAAATAAGTAGAGAAATTAACAGAACATCAGAGACCTATGGAAAATATGAAGTGGCCTCGCATATGTGTAATTGGAATCACAAGAAAGAAAAGGGAGGGGGGCAGGAAAAAAATATTTTTTTGAAGAAATAATGGTCGAAGGTTGGTGTAAAACAATATTTTACAAATTCAAGGATCTCAACAAACCCTAGGAAGTATAAACACAGAGAAATTAATTGCTCCTAACCATGCCATAGACAAATTTCTGGGAGACAAAGATAAGCGGACCATCTTGAAAATATCCGGAAATGAAGAAACACATCACACACAGAGGGACAATGGCAAGATTAATGGCAACCTCTCATTCGAAATCATGGAAACTGAAAGACATCAGAACAGCATATCCAAAATGCTGAATAATAATAATAATAATAATAAAAACGATAAAAACCCTGTCAATTAAGAGTTTGCTATCCATCGAAGTCATCCTTCAAAAATGAAGGCAAGATAAGAACGTTTTCAGATAAACAAGAACAGAGAATCCATCAGAAACAGACATGTTTACAAAAAGTGCCGAGGAAAATTTGGGGGAAATAACACAAAGAACTCAGATTTACTAGAGGAATAGAGAGCCCCAGAAATGTTAAATACGTGGGCACATATAAATATTTTTCATGTACTTTTTCTCTTAACTTTCTTAAACGATATGTGACCTCTTGAAGTGAATCCAATATCACTGAATGGATGGGTTTATCACATCTATAGATGTCATCTGTAACAATAGCAGAAGAGACGAAAAATAGACGAGACAAATAAAAAGGAATAGTGAAAAGGCAATCAATGACTAAATTAAAGGCAGATGGATTGAAAACTCATCAAAATACAGGTTAAAAATTCAAGAAGCAGCTCTATAATTGTAGCTATAAGATATGTGCTTTGAGTACACACACAGACTGAAAGTTAAACACCGGAAGAGATGTCCTATGAAAACTTTTCAGCAGAAGTGGCTACATTAATATCGCACAAAACAGATTTAAAGGCAAAGAGCCTTACTACGAAGGAGAATATTTTGTACATCAACACACTGTGAGCTTACTTTTTTTGCCATGTAAAAACTTTTTTGTGACGTCGCATTCGTCAGCCTTTTCGCTATTGATTCTGGATTGGGGTTTTCCCCACTCAACCTGTATCAACCCGTGCGGTGGGCAAAGTCACTCATGTTTTTGTCTTGTACTTACAAGGTTTCATTTTCTTTACATTTACGTCTCTTATTCATTTTCACAAGCATTGAAAAACATCAAGGGCTCGTTAGAAATTTTTGCCTCCAACTATATAAAAGGTCTTGATGTAGTGTAACTGAACCACACTGACACTCGATAGTTCAGAATGACTGTCTTTCCAATTGATTTTCTTGTGCATTTAATTGGTAAATAATCAGCATGAAGTTTGGGGGGTATAAAAGGAAAACTCTGCAAATACGCCCTCTTCTCACCATCAAAAGGGTGGGAAATTTCACAAGCGTGGAATAGCTCGGGTTCCTCACAGCTTTCCCACTGGGTTACTTTAAAGTCAGCAGGAAGCTGCTGGGGCATGGTTTAGATATCTTCTGGAAAAGAAAGAGCTGTGATTTTGGTTTCCCAGCATGATTACGGTCATCGTGTCCCTCTTTGTTATTAGTAGCTTTGAGAGCGTCTCTCGTAACTGTCCAGCCAGGGTGATGTGTGGCTCTGTGCTAAGCCCAGTCCTAAAGCACGAAGACAGGTCAGGTTATACAGTAGTAATGAGACAGGCAGACACGGGTAGGGGGTGAGGAAGCTCTCCACAGGCCTGCCTGGTTCCAAGGGGTTTCCACGCCTGCCTTTTCACTTCTATAATTTATTAATGGCATTAGTGGCCCCTGGTTCGGTGTCTCATCTCATAGAGAACTCGAGCAGTTAATATTTGTGTCCTTTCAGACCACATTTTTTCCAGGGTTAGAAGACACACATATATGTGTAAACCCACACATATTTTATCTGCCTTCTGTCTTTTCTGGCTCATAAATCACCACGTACTGCTGTGTTCTTTCTTTCGAACACGAGGCTGGTTTAGAGATTCACAGTCATTATCAAACATTATGTGTAAATGGTATAGACAAGCCTATTTGTAATATATGTACAAATAATAATACATGTATAAATCATATGCGTAAGCCACAGCTCCTGTGACTTTCAAGTGTTGGGATACCTGGAGACCATGAGTATTAATAGACGCCAAGCCCACAGAGAGATGTTCTTGAAATATCCTTCAGTGATACCATGTTTTAGCAGACCGGCGAACAGACGTCTACTCTAGTGATTAAACCAGAATCTGCTTTTGATTCCTCTTAGGAAAGTAGGCCTCCCGGGCGGTGGGAAGGGCCAAGAGTTGTCCTCTGGCTTAGATCCAAGTCCTGGCGTGGCTTCGTCTCTGCGAAATGGTCAGGTGGGGACCAGCCACTGAGGCCGTCAGCCTCAACTTCCCCATGTGAAAAATCATGATGAAAACAATGTATCTCCCTTAGAGGTTGTCTGTGGAGCTCAGAGGGGTCACGTATGAATCATGGCCAACCGGTTTAGTGCTTGTGGGAGGACTCAGGCCAGACCATCTGGGTTTAGATCCCAGCTCTACACTTAGGTGTTGCGTCATTTGGGGCAAGTTACTCAACCTCCCCGTGCCTCAGTTTCCTCATGCACGAAGAATCAATAAGTCCTAAGTTCCTAGGGTGTGAGGGTTCCACAAATTAATTGGTAAAACAACACCAGTTAGAATGAAGGCTGGCACCTAGTATGCCAGTTATACTTGTTACAAATGGAGGGAGTTTTAGAGATGGTCTGGAACCTCAGGATATGGAACCTTGTGCTATGCCTCTGCGGGATGCCAAGCATTTCCCGGGCACTTTGAGTATAGCTCCCTGTGCATCCTTCCCAGAAAACCTGCAAGGCAGAATGTTCATGAAATCAACAATTGCCCCAAAGTCATCCTGATGTTGTAAACATAGAGCCAGTGCAGTGAAGTCAACGCTCACACCTTTTCCTCTCTACCGTAATTGTTTGCAAAAGCAAGGAAGCACAACCACTTTCACACTCCCCTCCTCACTAGACCAGCCCCTCCGGTTACCATAAGCATCCGCTCCTTTGCTGGTTTGCCTTCCGGGTCAAGTCCTGACTGTGGAGAGGACACGACCCCTGCTTAGCCTTCCAGCCCGTTCATCCTCCCCCCACGCTGGGCGCCATGCCGAACCAACCTTTCATCTCCCTAAAACACGCCAGCTTCTCTCTTGCCTCCAAGCCTCCGTATGCTCCCGCTGCCCGAGCTATTCCTGTATTCTTCTTTAGCTTTTTATTTGAACAAAATGATAAGTCACAATGAAACGCAGTCAAAAGCCTAGAAAACTATCCGAAGGACCAACATTTATTTTGTTTGTTAGTGAGCCGTGTTGGAAAATAGCTCTCTCTCCCTGCAAGAGAAAAATAGACAAGGAGACAGAATATTCATCACCCGGTGAGCTGAACTCGAAAGCTGTTTATCTGACTAATCAGGTTTGCAGCAACGGACTTAAAAATAAACGTGGCTGTTTTCTGTTCCTTATCATTAATTAGAGATTCTCTTTTGTGTTTCTTGACATTCTGTGTGCAGCAGAAATGGCTCCCAGAAATGTCAAATTATTTTACCGCAGAGCCTGTTTTAATTTCTCAGGAACGTAACCTTTTAAGCAAAGGCTTATGTTAACTCTGAAGCTGGAAAAACATGTTTTAGAAAAACCATATGAAATCATGGAAATGTTGATTATAGGATCTCAGGGTGTATAGAGGTAGTTCACCAAAGATGCCTGTGATAATGAGGTCGAGTTCGAAATAAACGCACCAGGGGCCCCTGGGTGGCTCAGTCGTTGAGCGCTGGACTCTTGATTTCGGCTCAGGTCGTGATCTTGCAGTCATGGGATCGAGCCCTGCGTTGGGCTCCAAGCTGAGTGTGGAGCCTGCTTGGGATTCTCTCTCTCTCTCTCTCTCTCTCTCTCTCTCCCCCCGCCCCCCGCCCTGCTCGTGCTCTAAATAAATAAATAAGTAAATGCACTAGACCCTTCTCCCTTTCCTCTTTTCCTCTGAAAATGTGACTATGTCCCAGGCGCTCCCTACAAACAGGAAAATGCACCCACCCCCAGCACCTTGTAGAAAATGTCTCTGGTGGTTTCAAATGCAAACTTACAAGATAGGTGTCTCTCTGCCATCCCCTAAATACTTTCATCCTGTGTCAAAGACAGCTTCCTGAAGCTTCCAACTGTCACTCCCAGCATCTAAGCTTAATCATTGCCAAGTTACTATTGAGAACTAAAGGGCCTCCCCCACCCCCAAAAGCACAGCCCCACCTGCACGCAGCTATAGTCATTTGTCAAGCAAGACCTGGATGAGTAACCAGTGTCCTCGGCCGAGGCTGGAACAGCCCGTAAAGGCCCAGCTAGTCAATATTTTAGGCTTTGCGAACCACACGGTCTCTGCCGCACATTCTTTGTTTTTGTTGGCTTGCTTGTTTGTTTGCGTGGCTTTGTGTCCAACCCTCTAGAAACGTAAAAGTCATTCTTCACTCAGGGCTGTAGAGAAGCAGACCATAGACTGGACTTGGCTCATGTGGTATTTCCAGGTGATACTGTGATGAAAAATCCCAGCGTGACCCCACCCTCAAAGAGCAACGGAGTGTCTCTTGAGCCATCCACAAGACGAAGTCATGGCTGTGAAGGGAAAGAACAGGTTAAACCCAGAGGGGTTTCCCGGAGGGTGTAAACGCCAATGAAGTGAGTGGGGTCTTGAGGATGACCGCAGCGGGTGTGCCAGGGAGGGGGTTCGGGTAGAAAAAGCTGTGTGTGCAAAATCAGTGAGGCAGGAGAGAAATGGACAGAGTAGGCCCAGCATGGCTGCCTGGCTGTACCGTATAGACTAAGGCATGCCAGTGTGACCTGAGAAGAGACAGAATCCTATAGGAGGAGTCAGCAAACTGGGTTTCAGGGGAAGAAGGAGGTACTGAAGGGTGTTAAGCCAAGTGCCAGGAGTCACCAACCTGGAGCTGCCCACGTGGGTGAGCTGGAGGGAGTCAGGGGAGGGGTACAGGAGACACAGGGTGGGGACCGCCCTTCTCCACTGACCTTGAAGTTTGCCAGCCCCTCTTAGGCAAATTAGAGGCCACACAGAATGTCTGAGTGGTGGTCCCAAGACATCTCTTTATAAGAGAATTGCTTGGGGAGAGGGGAGCTTCCAAAGAAGAATCAAGGACCCCCTCTTCCCTATCAACTTAGAGATGAAAAGCAAGCTTCTGTTAATACAAAGGGAGTGTCCAGGGCCTCCGCTGGTGTCCGATTACTCTTGGCATGAACACTACACAGTTAGATACCTTGTCCTGTATTTACTGAGAGCCCACCAACAGGCACCATACCTGGGTCTTGGGAATAAGAAGACGAATCGGCCAGTTTTGTCTACAGGGAGTCGGCAATCCTGTTAGGGAGACAGGAAGGCAATGGAGTCAACACACAAGGAAGAATGAAACAAGGTTAACTGTTGGGATTAGGAAGAAAGCCCTGCGGGAAGACAAGGAATGATGGATTCATGGGAAAGCAGCTTCCCAAGGAAGGGCCTTGGTGCTTAAGCTGGAAAGGCTTTCCTGCTTCTTCCAGGGGAATTTGAGTTCTAGGCAAAGTTTCCATTTTCTGGTGCCCTTAGGTATTTCCAGAGGTGAATGAGGTGACCTCTGTTTGGGACAACCAGCCTCAGCCATGGTACAAATCACGGGGTAGGAAGAGATGTGGCTGGTGGGGCAGAGCGCCCACCTGACTCGAGCTGATATCTCAGGCACCTTGATTAGCTTAGTTACCTGCCGGCTGTGGGACTGAATCTCTCCTCTCTTATTCTATTCCTTGCCACACAGCCTCTGTCCTGAGTGCTGCAGTCATTAGCCAGGCCCAAGCTGGAGAGACGAGAGCAATTCAACGATAATGACTCACATTCATTACTGAGAGATAGTAATGATTCAAGGGAAAATAATGACAAATTTCTCTTTCGCTCAAACAAGGAACTTTGTGCCAAACTGGTGTTTGATGATGCTTGAAAGAAAGCAAGAGGTCATTAAAAAACTTCTCCCAGTTTTGTGTTCCTATTGTATAAAACTTTCAAAGACTCGGTTAGACGCACAGTGAATAAAAATGTATAGACTTCTGGATCTTACGCGAAGTGTGCAGGAATGTGCATGGTTCAGCTGAACCTTCCTCTGATTATGCTTTTCGGAAATGTATTCTCTCCAAAATTAGAGGTTTGTCAGTAGGATGCTGAACGGGGTACAGGAGAAAGACCAAGTCGGTGCTGCCTCTCACTCTGTGCTCATTAGAGGGCCATTTGCAACCTGCCTGGGAGAACAAAGACCATCAAGAGAGAGGCACACTTTATGGATGATTGTACGACTGGATAGATTGGGACCTTCTTGAAATTTCACCCTGCGGTGCCTATAGGTGGTGGGCCTGGCATCTTACAGCAAACGCTGTTTTCAGCCCCCTTGTTAGAATGAAATGCTCCTCTTTGTAGGCTCCAATGAGGTTGGAACAGTGCACCCGTGACTCACAGAGCCTTCGGCTGGGGAGGGAAATGAAATAGAAACACTGTGACCCCAGCTCTCTGAGGACTCGCCTGAGGGAGGGAAGTTGGGTTGCAGGGAAGACAGAACCAACCTTCAACCTGAGCGCATCCCCCACACCAGTTGTGCCTGTCACCAGCACATGGCATCACCATCGGACTGATCCTCGGGGTACATGCCATTGCTGTTTAGACAAGCAAGAAGATGAGGAAGGCTGGTTTTCAGCCAGTGCGGCTGCAGAGCGCTACCCCGAGCATTTCATACAAATTCAGTTTAAAAGAGGTTTTTGTAGTCATGGACGTCTGATTTCCGCTGTTTATCAACCTATCTCTAAGTAAAAATGAAGGAAATTTCCCCAGAGAAATGACATCGGGAGAAACGGTGTCTCATTTTTTTATCCCTTCTAATTTCAAAAGAGAACAATAAAACTTGATCACTGTAAACCTTTAGAAGCTGTAAGGTCAACATTATGATTATCTTCAGTTAAGTATATGAAAGGTGGGCTCAAGCCAGGTCATGGTGATGCCACTCACGGCCCGAGTGGTGAAGTGAATCAAAAAGAAAACAGAACAGTATTTATCTGGCATCTGACTGTCGGCTCATTATTCGCAGAAAATCTGCGTGTCAGTCCACAGACAGAATAAACACACCTGCGAAAATTGCCTGGACCCAGTTGAAATTGAGGTAAAATAAACGTATGAATGACAGTGGAATTAAAATATTAATTCTCTAGAAACGGGGTCATGTTTCCAGTAGCAGGCTTCTCTGGTGAAGAAAGAATTTTAGTTTGGGGCCTGGAATGAAGAGATGCTCAGTTGTGGGGGGACCCAAGGTATTTGGCAGGAGCAGAGAAGATACAGCAATGAGTCAGAAACATCTCAGCTTAGGAAAGAAAAGAAAAAGGGTGGCAGGTAAGATAAGTCCAAAATAAACCCTTACAGTATCTTCTGGATGCCAGGGACAGAGCTGCCTGCTGGCTGATGGAGAAGCACAAGTTCTAGGCTCTTCCTGCAAGAAAATGACCGACTAGGGAAGCAGGTATATAAACAATTAAGTCTCAGTATGGTGGGACAGGCACATGGGGGCAAAGGCGGTCATAGCGAAGTAAGTGATTGTGTCCCATTGATGGGGGAAGGATTCACCCCAAAAGGGGACCCAGAAAAGGTGACCTGACCTGGCATGTGATATGAACACATTGACATCATACGATTTGGGGGACATCCATTGCCTTTTGTTATGTCACATGTCACAGAGGTGCTCTTTACCTGGACTCAGGTGCCTTGAGCTTCTGGTTGTTTTTGCAGAGACCACACAAGGACACTGGGGAGCTGTTAGGCAGATGTTTTAATGGAAGGTGTTTGGGGAAGCCACAGAAAGTGCCTCTGCTAAAACACAGAAGAACAGAACCACTGATTGAAATCTGAACTGAGTGACCGCTCCACCAGTGGATCTGGGAGGAGTCAGTAGGATTTTTGTCATTTCGGCTAAAAGACCAGGCATGGCATGTTTCCAGAGACTGCGGCCAGAGCTTGGACCCCAAAGTGGTCTTTTTGGGTCACGGTGGACACATGTGTGCCAAGTTTCACATGGGATAGAATTCTAGTTCCATCAGTCCTTTCCCTGAGAAGTTCTCCTGAGTGGTTAACCTGACTTCTTCCTCCCGTTGAGTAGCAACACCATTCTGGACTTGATTTCTGATTCTTTTTGAAATCAAGATTTTGACTAAAGCCACCCCCTATATCTGTTTGCTGTTTCCAGATTCCTAGGTCCGTGCTTGCCTAGCTTCTGCTACCAGAAGTGCCTCCCACCCAGCTCACGTGGGACCCTCTACTCAACCTTCCAGGGTCCATGAGTTGGGGCTCCTCATAATGAAGTATTTCTTGGGCCACACACTGCCATGGAGATGGATATAACCCTGTCTCCCAAGTTCATGGCCCCCCTTGATTTACTTAATCCCTTTCCTGACTCTCCTGCATGCTACTCTTGTAGACTTCCAAGTATACGCTGAGTACCCAGTCATTGTTTGCTGAGAGAAGAAATATATAGACCTGCTCATAATTTTGATAAACTTTAGTCAAGCCCCTCCAATATAACAACATCAATGCAGGGAAAGAGTAGTGAATCTGCCTGGTTTTTTCCCCTCTCAACTATTTAAAAAGTAACATGGCTCCAGCTTAATTAACCAGAAGCTGCTGTCTATTGTTTTATGAGGCGTGTCTGAGTCAATTTTAAAACACATTAATGGAGATTTTGTTTATCCCACTATTGTCTTCCTCAGTGAATACTTGGGGTTCCTTTGCGTTGGGCCTTAAACATTTAAGTCAGATAATATATTCAAGAAATGAAAACATGTGAAATGAAACAAACAAACATTTAAAGATGCATGGGATTGTTTACTTTTCCTACCCTATATGTTTGGTTAACACAACATTTGACTGTGTACTTAGTGTGTACTCGATGAGGCCATGATGAGAACATCAAGTGAACAGGGACAAACCTGGAAATCAGCCAGGTCACCTCCAGGCCTACATGAAGATAAAAGTCAGTGAGAAGGGCAGATTCTTCCATTCTATAATAGCAACATCTGTGCAATAAAAATTTTAAATCAAACATTTCAATTTTCGTATTGGTGCTTGTTGCAGAAATCAATATTTATTGCTTGTTGTTTACTTCCAGCTTGTTGGACAGTAAGACGTGGATGAGGGTTACGTGTTCCCAAACGAAAAATAAAAAAGCCACATCTTTTTGAGTGGAAGAGAGAAAAATGTTTGACAATATGAATGACCACTCCCTGGGGCGGGTAGGTTACCTTTCCACGGTACATTAGCATGACAAAATGGCGGACTGAGCTGAGAAACCTAGAATCCATGCATTGTGTTATCATGGCTGAAAACAAACGTAACTCCACTTGTGAATTCTGGAAGAGTTGGCTACCTGAAGGCTTCCTAATGGCTTCCTGAAGGACAATGATGAGAAAGATGCTGAAGAAGAGTCCAGACGGAGAAGATAAGAGCCCCGTGATTACTAATGTCTGCCCTGGAAGTAAGGAGCACAATGTATTAGCCGCCCCTGAAAGAATGATCTCAAGGGTCTTTGTGGATCTAAAATGCTTGAATTTTTAAACTACTTTAAACCAATACAACTTTAAGTTTTTAGCTTGAAAAAATTATTTGAAGATCCTTGACATAGATCTTTAGGTGTTGGGTGGGACCTTGCAAGAGACCTTGCTTCTGTCTCTCTGTCTGATACCGGGATTCAGACCTGAGGAACCTGTCCCCGCCTTCATCTGAAATCTTGTTGATTGTCCCCAAAACCTTCAGGGACATTTATTTATCTCCTTTTTGTTATTTGCCATTGTATTCTTTGGCACCTACCCATGACCTGAGCTGAAATCAAGAGTTAGATGCTCAACTGACTCACCACCCAGGCACCCTGGCCCCTTTCCTTTCAAGACCACTTCCTGCTTAACTCATTCATTCCCTCCTTACTTCTACCTCTCACCAGACTGGCTTCATCTTTTGTTTCTCAGAGAAGATAGAGCCTCCCATGGGAATTGCCCCCTGACCCCCAGCTCCTTCCTTTGAGTCTCAAAGGAGGTCATGGTCTTTGTCTCCTCCGGACCAACATTCCCTGCTCCTGAGCGGCCTCTTAGTCCCCTCAA